>NC_048893.1:138252397-138523407 GCF_011077185.1 Oxyura jamaicensis
TCAGTTTCGGAGAGGGTTTATGCAAGTACTTTTTCTCTAAGTGTTGGCTCCTGGGCCCGATCGGTGTGTGTAGCCCGTCACAGTGCCGCTGGCTTGCTCAGCAGGGGCTGGTTGGGACCAGGAGCGCCGTTATGCTCAGGTCCTCTGCCCCACTCACGTGCGTGTTTCGAGGAATAGATAAGAATTGAAATGATGCTGTAAAGCACTTTGGTCCCTTAAACGGTAAGGGATGTGGGTGATTCAGAGAAAAATGGCTAAAAATAGATCGCGAATGAAAGTCCTGGTTCCATAACCACCTCTGAACGGGCGGGCTAACACAGCTCTCTAGCATCAGCTACATTGCCAGCACAGGCATTTGTTGCAACCGGGAAAGACTTGACAAGTTCTCACGAAGAGTCAGGGCAGACCGTGCAGTTAGAAGAAGCATTTAAGGTAGTATCTATGTATATACATTTTCTGTTTTTAAATATTTGTGAGTTCATGTAAATGAACCGTGCATGTTAGTTCTCTTGTGCGTGTTAGTTCTCTTCAATTACAAGAACAGGAGTGTTGCACGTTTTAAGTCTTCCATGTGTTAGAATAAGACATTCAAAGAAAAAGTGCTGTGAGTGTGTAGTAATTACTGGAAGCCATGAGTCTTCAAACTTTTGATGAGACTGTCTTTATTTTTATTTTTATTTTTTAAAAATTGAGTATATCTACTTTGAAAGGGCTAAACAGAAGAGGAACAGGTGTCTGTACTAGTTTAATCACAGATATTTTGATGAAAATTATGTTTTACTTGTTGTGTAATTGCAGTTTGGGTGCATGTATCATTGAAGAACTCTTTCAGACACTTCTGCCTGTCTGTCTGTCTGTCTTTTAAACTGATGAGAATGTTTCCTTTCAGGATGAAACTTTGTGGACATGGCCTCAGACACAATGATTTTTTTTCCCCTCTGGAGGATTTGGGCAAAAATAACTGCATCTGAATTCTGTCCTGAGTGGTAAAGCTCTACAGGTCACTTGCAGACTCAAGATGTGGACAAAATGGATGGGAAAACGGAGAAATTTAGCTGTTTGTCGTGGCATAATGTGGTAGGAAAAACATTTGCACTTGACTCTGCAGTCATACTTTATTATTTTCAGCATGATTTATGAAAACATGTCTACAGAACAGAGCCTGTTTTGCTGTCGGATATAACTTAAACATAAATGGAAGCTTTTTCTTCAGATAAGTAGTGTGGGACTCCTCAGAGCAGTTCATGTGCCTGGTTTTACACAGTGCTATATATTTGCAGCTCTTCCGTGTTGGGAACAGGGTAAGTTAAAAAAATAACTATTTAGAAAGAACATTGAACTTATAGAGAAGGAGGGTTCTGAAAGATTGTTCTTCAGGACATGGCAAAATACTACTGCTGGATAGTTTCTGAATCTGCTGGTGAGGCAAAAACTGCTTGGAAAGCATATTTGAGACAGAGTAATTGGGCAAGGTAATAGAACAGAGCTTTTTAAAAAATTATTCAAAAAGTTATACAGAAAATACCTGGCCATAAGTGGAGTCCATTCAGTCCTGTTTTCTTTTTAAATTATTTCCATTAAAATATTTTCATCTTCTTTAAAACTAAAATATAGAAATTTTAAGAATTACTGTCTATTCATCACATTTAGCGAAGAAAGGTGGAGTTTTGTACAAACACACATGAAACGCCTCTGGTGATTTAGAGCTTAGTGTGTTTCTTTTTATGCTCAGCATTCTTGTGGGGACTTAACTCCTTAAAGCTAAGCAAGAAAAGACGTGCCTGGCAATTAGAGTGGAACTTGCAATGAGGGAGGCGGCAAGAGAAGGGGAAGAAGGAGTAAAGAAGGCATTGCAAGAAGCGGTGGGTATGACTCAGTGCATGGCACACTCCTTAGTCAGTTTGGTGAAGAAAGACAGCAGCCAGAAGAATCATATTTGATTATTATTTAGGTTGGTGATTAGCTAAAGATTTTTAACATCAGGATGGGATTCTCCTTATTGTTCTTCAGTTTGTATAACTACATTTTTCCTTTCATAGCTATGTAAAAAGTGTAGCAGGTGTCTGCAGAAGGTAACTTTCAAGAACAGAACTAGCAAAAGTGCCAATAAATTATATAAGGATGGAGTCAGCATTAACTTTTGTGAAGGGAAATCATGGCCCACAAACACTACAAGTGTAGTAGAAGTGTAGATGTGTATGTGAACACACTGGATGCAGGAGACATGGTTGACATAATTTGTCTTAATTTCCAAAAGGCATTCAGCAGAGCAGTCAGTGAAACGAGACTGCCATGACATATGTAGTCTCATATGTATAAATAAGTAGTTAAAAGATAAATGCTCAGTTTCTGAGGTGGAGGAAGATTGCCAGTGGTGTCCCAAGTGAATCTCTTTTGCTCAGCATATTTTTTAATGATCTGGACAATGCAGAACTGTTGCAGTGGCAGAATTTGCTGACAATACGAAGTTATTCAGGGTAGAAAGTGGAGGTGTTAATTGAGAAGAGTGTCATCAGGATGTCATGATAGCGATGAAGAAAATTTTAAATGAACACATATGGGTGAAATCCTAACATCACATACACAGTGGCTGACTGGGCTTACCTGATTTTTTAACACTTAGTGATGAGCTCATAGGCCCATGAAAATATTAGGTCAATACTTAGTTGTAGTCAAAGAATGAATAGAAGGTTAGAAATTACTTTGAAGTTAATAGAAATTAGTCCAGAATAAATAATTGTTTCAGTTTATAAATCTGTAGTGCACCTATGTTTTGATGACTGGATGCCACTTCTGGTCTTTCCTACCATCTCAGGCAGGATGTAGTGTACCTGGAGAATCACACTGAGGGGATGAGGTTGGCAGGGACCTCTGGAGGCCACCTTGTCCAAGCCCTGCTCCAGCAGGGCCACCCAGAGCAGGCTGCCCAGGCCCATCTCCAGGCAGCCTTTGGAGATCTCCAGGAAGGTACAAAAGAAGGTGGCAAAGATGATCAGAAGTATGAAATCAGGCTCCATCTAATGGGCAGTTAAAGAGATGAAGACTAACTTGTAAAAACAAGAACTGGGGAGGAGTGTGCTAGATGTGGAAAATCCTGAGTGCTTGACAAGCTGAATCGGAAATGTTCACTTTTTTTTTTTTTTTCTCTCCTGGTATAAAAGTTAGGAGCTGTCAGATAAAAAGAGCAGGTAACAGGCTCAAAACAAGCCAAGGCAAATTTCTGTGTCAGTATTTAAAATTTGTGGCTTCTTGCCATGGTTCCAATGGGTTTGGAGGGTGTTGGACTAGTTTTGTGGGAAAGAATCTGCTGGGGACTACCAAGTATCTCGATACTGACTCTGGCATAGTTTCCTAAATCATAAGTTGATGGGTTCTAGGAGACTGTTCCAGAGGATTATCTGTATATTCTTGTTCTCTTGCATTATATTTCCCAAGTCATCTGCTACTGGCCACAGCTTGAGACAGGATATTGCTTTTGAGGGACCTCTGATGCTGCTGGCATAGACATTCTTATGTATAGTTGCCTGTCACATTCAATCAGAATTTAGCCTTCCTTTTCTAAGAGAAAACATGTTACGTAGTGGGATGGCCCTGTAATTCTTGCTTTTTAGTCCTAGAGATGGTTATATTTTCCTGTAGTCTAGATAGTTCCTTTTAATATGCTACAAATATGTGAAGTGCATACACTTATATGAGAAAAGTACAGCTGACAAAAGACACTGAATATGTAATAGAAACTGTGTAATGCAAATGTTGATTTTCAATTGCGGAGATTTATATTGGAAAACACTAATTCAAGGTTTTCTTTCCTTTTCTGTAGGGTAACTTTACAGTAAAAACATTACTGTCCTGTAAGATCACGACAGCATTTCTGTCTTTAATTATTGCAGGTAGGTTCATTGGTGGCTATGTAATGCCTTGTTTGGAAACAACTTTTCACATAAGTAATAGTAATTTTATGTGAAAATGGCTGAAAGTTAAATTTAATGGTAAAAGTTAAATTTGTGTGCATGCCAGTGAGATTTTTTTAAATCATTTCCAAAAGCAGGAGCCTATAAAACATAGTGTGATATCTTATGTACTATCTTACACAGAATCACTTAGGTTGTAGGTGACCTCTTGAGATCATCTAGTCGAATCTTCCAGCTCCAAGAAGGGTCACCTGGAGCAGGTTGCTCAGGACCATGTTCAGTTTTGTTTTAAACATCTCCACAAATGGAGACTCCACAACCTCTCTGAACAACCTGTTCCAGTGTTCGATCACCCGAACAGTAAGAAAGTGATTTCTTGTGTTCAGATGGAATTTCATGTGTTTCAGTGTTTCTCATGCCTATTGTCCTGTCAGTGGGCACTACTGGGAAGAAGCTGTCTCCCTCTTTTTCATTCTGTTCCATCAGGTGTGTATGTTTACACATTGATAAGATCCGCCCCACCACTGAACTTTCTCTTCATGTTGAACAGTTCCAGCTCTCTTGGCCTCTCTTCCTAGATGCTCCAGTCCCTTTCTCATCTTTGTGACCCTTCAATAGACTTGCTCCAGTAAATCCATTTCTCTCTTGTAGTAGCAAGTGCTACTCCAGATGCATCTCACCATTTCTGAGTGCAGGAAGGAACACTTCTCTCAGCCTCTGGGCAGCACTCTTTCTAATGCAGCCCAGGACACCTTTAGCTACCTTTGCCATGAGCGAGCATTTCTGGTTTATGGTCTGCCAGGACATTAAGGTAGTCTGGAGTCTTGTGGGGCCTGGGGGGGATTCCTCCCCATGTACAGGACTTCGCATTTGCCTTTGTGGACTTCATGAGGTTCTTGTCAGCTCATTTCTCCAGCCTGTTGAGATCCCGCTGAATGGCAGCACAGCCCTCTGGTGTATGAACTGACGAAAGGAGTTGTGGTTCTAACTTTCTGAAGTGTGTTCATGCGACTTTTTTTCCATGTTGGAAAATACAGCCATATGACAATTAATACAACACTGATTTTTTTACAACTACGAGAGTATTCAGTTTAGCTTCTGCCCTTCAGCTGTCAACCAAGAATCCAGTGCATGTTTAAAACTTTTCAAATGTATCAAATGAGTTGCTGCCATAATCTTGTCTTACTACCCAGAATCTTGCTGCAGTGCCAGATTGTTAGAAGAAAAATACTCTGAATTTCCATTGCTTGAGTTTCTATTATCTGTGGATGGACAAGTTCCTACACTCACCAGTCCTTTGGATATTCTGTTTTTTAAGCTGAGTTAAAATAATGGCCAGCATTGGAGGAGAGGGATTTCAGAGAATGTAAAGGAGGAAGTGCACAAAATATGATACTCTTTCAGAGCCTTAGGACTTAGTGACAGAAAAATGTATCAGTTCCTGTGACCACAGCAAGTAATTATTGGTCTTCATTTCATAACCATCCAAGTTGTTATGGAGCAATCTGTACAGATATCTGAGCTATTCAGTGTTTTGTTAAGTAATTTGGCATGCATATAGGACATATGCGTGTACTGGATGTATGTGGTGAGAACATTATGGTAGAAATGCTTGGGAAAAATACTACCTTGACATCTCTGGATGCTCTCTGGAATCATTAACTGTGCCTTCAGTGCTGGTCAGAAAAGCAGAATTTTAGGAAAGAAATACATTAGAAAACAAGGTTTTGTTATGCCCTATATAACTTCATGGCAAATGTGCATCAGTTGAACTCTGCAATTTTGATTATTCTATCTGGGAAAGACTGGGTCAAAATAGGCAAAGAAGTAGGTGACAGTGTTGTCCGAAATGTGATGGCTTCCATATGAGAAGTCATTAAATGAATGAGGATTCCGAAGTAAAGAAAAGAAATGACGGAGGGAAGATGTGGCAGACGTCTGTAAAATCATGAGTACAACAGAGTAGGCAGATAAGGGAATGTTTATGTTGCCATTTCTCATAACAAGAAATACATGGTACCCAGAGAAATAATAAAATGCAATAGTTTTTTATGAAGAGCATGAAGGGGGAAAGAGGGGCCGAAAACAAAGTATTAATTTACTTGTTCTGTCCTACTTTACTTTCTTATGCATATGAAAATGACTGTTACCAGAGCCAGGCTTTTGCACTGGGCAGACACTTGCATGGCCATGCATGGTTGTTCTTGCATTCTAATAAAACAAGGTATTTTAGATAAATAGTACTGACTCTGGAATGTGACCACGGTATCCAGAGTTGGTGCCTTTTTTTTTTGTACTGACAAAAAACAAACAAACAAACAAACAAAAAAAAACTTTGTGGTGTTGCTCTTTTCCCATCTGGATCTCCTTGGGTTCAGGGGAAAGAAAATGAGCTCATCATAAGTGTGCTTGTAATAGTTCCTCTCTAAATGCTCATAAAATGAGGGGTGAGTTGAAATTTCCATAGCAAATTTAATACTTGTGCAACTGCAACTTTAACTTTCATTGTCCTCTTAGGACATTTGGGTACTGCAAGCACAGTCTGCCTTGAAGACTTACTTTGCCTACACTTAAGTGAAAGTAGCAAATAAAGACACTAAATTTGAAAAATGTGTGTGCACGTGTATTATGCGTGTGCAACAGACCGGAGAAATACAAGGACTCTAATCATTTGCATCTGAACTAAAGCATACAAATGACAATCAGCTGCAAACAAAGTGATTCTGTTAAGTGTAAAAGTTGCATTTGGAAAACAGCATTTCATTTCAATAGCATAACTATGTCTGTGCATTACTGAATAATGCTCTGATCTCCAAAGACAAGGGATTATAATTGTGTTTTAGTAAATGGCTTAAGAATGAAGGTGGACACTACAATGAACTTTGTGAACATGATCAAGATATGAGTTCAGTGTATTCTTTCACAATGTTTGAGGTTTTCTTTAATGTTTATCTCTTTCCTTTAGAGAAATGTGAAGCCTATGATGTGATGTTTAGGCACAGTCTTGTGCCTGATGGGCAGCCTCTTGCTATTACATGTTCTCTGGAAAAGAGCTTGAATTTTAAAAGTGGAGACTACAACTTAACATGGTATAAAGTTGGTAACCAGACAGCTGTGCCTAGAGACAAACTTTCTAGAATTCATCAGCAGAAGAATTTAATTTGGTTTCTCCCTGCAATGTTAGAAGATTCTGGAGATTATGAATGTGTCATAAGGTGAAGGTTAAAAAAAATTAAATTACTATAGAAATGAGTTGCAAATGGAATAACTTTTAAGAAGCAAGTAGGATTTTTGGGGTAAGAGAAATACTAACTAAGAAGGCAGAAGAAGGGAGAATATGTTCACAAAAACTAACTTTATATTGGGGGACGTAAGTCTTTTTTTTTTTTTTTTTTTTTTTTTTTTTTTTTCATAGTAGGTAAAAGTAAATCTATAAGAGAAATTATACATTGTAGTTCTCTCTTTCTTCTCCAAAAAGAATACAATATATTTTTGAGTTGGAAAATATATAAAGTAGCTTAACTTAATAATGTTATGTTAGTTGCAGGAATTTGACAAGCTACAGCAAAATGTCTACAAAAGTAACGGTTTTTGAGAGGATTGATGGTTCGTGCTTAAATGAAAAATTTGCTGTAGAGGAGGTGGTATTCACTTTATCATCTGCAAAGGTTGTGTGTCCACACTTGAGTTACTTCAGGAATGAGAATAATATTCTGCCTGTTCGCTGGTATAAGGTAACAATGCCCTCTTTTTTACTGACATAAATTATTTAATTATTATGTCAATTATTTAAAATATAAGTAACTGAATTGTAGGAGAAAAACTACATATTTATTACAAATGGGGGAATAAGACTTTCATCTTCTAAAGTTATATACTTTTTTTTTGAATAATGGGATAGAAATTCAGTTTAAATGTAGCTTTGACCCATGAATCCACTAGGTGGCATCTTTTAACCTGCTAGTGAAACACTGTCATTCATTTCTTTTGTGTGGAAACAGACTTAGCATGTACTTTGTGAGGCAAAGCATATCCATTGTGTGTTCAGTATTGTTCCATCAAATGAATGTCATTTCATATTGTTCACAATTATCTAATGGCTCTTTCTGTTAAGAACATATTGCCTTCTCCAGCATTACTGCCTCATGCCTGTGCAGTCTATAAGATACTGAGAACATTTGAGTACTTGGAAAAATTAAGTCTAATCACTGAGTGATTCTCCATTAACAAATACTTTTGTATAACCTGACCCCTCCATGTCACTTTCTTATCCCTCTCTTCAGTATTTTATTTTATTTATTTATTTTTTTAAATATGAGAATAATGGGTGTATCTGTGAATTAAAAACTCAAAGTGAAGTGTGGTTTGCTTTTATTTTAGCCCCCTTCCCCTTCCTCAGGCCCCACAAGGAATCCATCCTTATGTTGTGGTCCGCTGAAAGCTCAGATTGGATTAAAGAGTTACAAATCATGTGATAGTGATATGAGTTCTTTACACATGTTTAGGACTGTCAGCTATTGAAAGGGAAAAGGTTTGCCTTTTCAAACAGTGATCTTGTGATTTTCAATGTGACTGTGCAAGATCAAGGAAACTATACATGCAAAACAACATATATCTACAATGGAAAGCGATATAACATTTCACGAGACGTTATTCTGACTGTAGCAGGTAAGTAGATAAATTCACTTTTTGTTTACAACAATGACTCTACAAAACTTTGTCCAGGTTTCTAATGACAGCTAAAAATTCAGTTTGTGGTAGGCATGCATAGGACTATTAGTTTGCACCTAAAAAAGGGAAATAAATTCTAGATGAGAATTTATATATTTTAATCTACTGTTGCCACTCTGTTGATTACTCTCCCTTTGTAACTTGTAGAGAGAAATAAACTTTTCAGAGTGTTGTATGCCTAGTATTAATGTAAACATCTAAACAGGAAGTTTGGTGTTATACTTTCTTTAGATAGTGCTTTGGGCAGAACTGTAAGGCCTTTAACTGGAGTACAGAAATTTAATTTCACATTTATAATAGTGAAAGTCTAAACCAGATGAATTGCAGTCTAAAATTATTTCTCTCCAGTTTGTATCTGTGAGCTGTTGACTGATAAGCTAGCCAGCCTGTAAAGTGCTAATACTATAGATATTTATCCATATCCTTTTCAGCACCTCTGCATGCAATATTACATGATTTATATGTCATGGAACAGACAGTCTGTCATCAGCATGATGACATCAGATTAGTAGCACTACATTTTGGAAAAGGAGGAGTGAAGAATCGTTGAGCTTCAAGTCATAAGTAGAATCATAGAATCATAGAATATCCTGAGTTGGAAGGGACCCTTAAGGATCATCAAGTCCAACTCTTGACACCGCACAGGTCTACCCAAAAGTTCAGACCATGTGACTAAGTGCACAGTCCAATCTCTTCTTAAACATGTAACATGACTGTCTTAGATATGACACTCTGAGTATTGAGTGATGTCTGTTGTAAAATTGCTGTCAACCTTGTCGATAGGACAGGGTGTGTTTAGGTTGCTGTTTGGTTATAGAGCATAGAACAGGCTGCAGCTGTCCCTGGTTTTCTGAAAAGGACTTTCTATCTTTTGCTTAGTGAGCCCACCAAAAAAGCCTCCAGAAATATCTTATCCACGAAACAACTCCATTGAAGTGGAACTTGGTAAGTAATTTTCTCTATAAAAAAATATGGTTTTGTATCCTAGTGAAAATTCACGCCCAAGAAGAGTGTGTGCTTGTTTTCTTTAGACAAAACCTAGTTCAGTGACCAGCTCAGTTTCTCCTTTGCATTAGTCTCTTGCAGGAGAAGTGTTTGGGGTGGGAAGGAAAGAGACAAGGGACATTGCTTACAAAGTCATAGAAAAGCTGTAGGGAAATTTCTCAGATGCAAAGAAAGTTACAGGGAAACCAAGTGATTCTCTGTCACATCCATTGCTTTCCATCACTCTGAAAGAGATTCTGAAAACAGATCCATCTTTGAATCTGCAGGGACAGTGATACCACAAAAGGAGACATCTCCTGATTTGGCCTCTTCCATCCTATCGGTCTCTTTTTGAAACAGCACATCAGTGAATCTATAGACACTGTTAGAGGAGTTTTTCTGAAAGGGTATGGGGCCTTCCTTAGCTGGTCTATATGGGAGTCTGTGAACAGAACTGTATAGCATTTAATTAGAGTATGAAAATTAACGTTTCACTTTGTAACACAATTTTATAGGCTCACAGGTTACAGTGGATTGCAATACAACAGGTGCTGATGGGTATGAGGTGTTTTGGACAGGCAACGGTGTGTATATTGATGTATTTTATATGAGCAGAATTTTTGCAAGGCCTTATGAGTAAGTATACTTTCAGATTAGAAAATACTGGGTTGGCAACCAAAGTGGAACTTTCTCACTCTTACATGAAATGCTTGCCTCCTCCAATTCACTTTCTGTTTGAAGTAGAAACTTGAAATGTAGTGTGTGCATAGATTTTGTGTGAATTATGCTATTTCTGATCATTATAAAAATCTATCTAAATTTCTGACCTTGGAAAAAGTGATCTACAGAGGCTTACGGTCTCACAGCTGTAATGCATTTTCTATTGAGCAAGTTCTGGCCCAGTGGAGAGACTTCTTTCAGTGGGGTCAAGCATGTCCTGCCACATGATCTTCAGACTCTCTCTCCTGTGTTCTCCTTCTCCTTCCCATCTACCTCTCTGAAAGGTTACAAGAAGAATAACCTGTGCTTTACAGGAGAAATTGAAACTTCTAGTTTTAAGGGTCTTGAGTTAGAGAAGTGTAACTGAGATCAGGTGGAGAGCTAATGGGAGATTTTGTCGAGGATGCGCGCTGAAGCTTAGTGGAGTGAGAGCAGAAAAGGAAGACAGATTTCCAGTGATGGGTTGGGGTCTGGGAGGAAGACTGGGATTTGGACTGAGTGAAGCAATTGTTAGATAAGGTGAGGATGAAAGGCAGGTTAAGTGGAGTTAGGAGGGAAAAAATTAAACCTGACTCGGAAAGGCAACTGAAAGAGGAGCAGAAGGAAATCTAAAAGTGTCATAGATATGATAGATTGGGAACTAAGGAACTGAAAGCTAGTTTTTTTGTCAGCCCTCGTCTCATGGTGGTGCTATGAAGAAAAAATGTGATTGATTTTATACGTTCTCAAGCACCATCTGTGAGGGAGAAACTGATGAAATGAGAATGATATCTTCAAGGTAAGAAGATGGTTCAGAGAAATTATTAAGTCCTCATTGTAAAACAAAGGGGGAAATAAATGCTGAATTATTTTAGTGCTCACTTAGAGAAAACCTTATACAGAAGTCATATCTTGTAATGTCATAAACAATTGTGATGCCATAGACAATTCGACCATAATAAAGGCATTGAGCTGATATAATAAAAGCGATGTTATTTTTTATATTTCCTAACACTTAAATGGTTGTCTTGTTGTATTTGCAAACATAATATTCTCTGGATCTAGTCATTTGTATTAATGATGTTGATTCATTTACTCCTTACAGTGTTCAAACTGCTATAACCTATTGGTCATATACTGATTCGTGTGGTCCTAAACGTGCTTTCTATGAGTTATTTCAAGCCTTTTTTTTATTATTTTGCATTTCAAATGGTAATGGGAGTATGTTTTAAAGGAAGAAAAGTTGGCTAAGTAGGCTGGTTAGTTAATTTTGTATTTGAGATCTACTGTTAATGAGGTAGTAATAGCCCTCATTTTGCTGATAGTTAAAAACTTACTTAGTTTGAACATCAGTCACATAGAACACAACTAATTGAACGTGCAGCCTTAGTAGTTTTTTTGTGCCCTTATGCAATGGGAATAACCTGTATGTTGTAATGGTGCCAGCTGATGTTATAGCTGTTCAGAGTCTATTCTGATCCTTGGGATGAAGCAACAGTATAGACCCTATTTCCTGCAGATGGAAATGCATCATGAGTTAGTGTTGTCTGCTTTGGTTGACGACTTCGGTGTCTGTCCCTGAGCTGCTCACCAGAAGATGACGTCCTTGTACTGGGGCCTCTTGTTAAGTCATTTCATGTTGTGCAATTTTCTCTTCAGCCAAGCCCTGGGGCTCTCCACCTACTTTCACAGGGGCTGAGAACTGCCTATAACAAGGGTTTTTTTATATTTGTAAGATATACGTTTGTACTGTACTTTATAGATATCATTTCTTTGGGGAAACACAGCTCCTGATAGGATTGGCTCATGTTTTCTGATGTCTATGCTAAACGTCAGTAAGAGGCCCAACTGCTGTTTGGGTGTCCCTCATGTAATGCAGTTACTCATCTGTTCAGTTGACATTTGCAGATGGAAGTGACCATTGTCATGTTTCAGCTATTAGTGATGAAGCCATTACAGAAAGGACTGCGGTTTTATGGCTCTATTTGTCACCTTTTGGATAGGGAGGAAACTTCTTATGACGGACGCCCTATCTATTCTGTGAAGCTCATAATTTCAGAAGTGAATAGTGAAGATTATGAACAACCGTTTGTCTGTCAAGCTTCAAATGCCTTTGGGCAGGTTGCATCCTATATTATACTAAAACACAGAGGTAAGGACTACTGCTACTTTTTGTGGCCTTTGTTTCACTTGACTTTCCCAGAAGGGGTTTTGACACCAACTGCTCATATATCACATCAATAGAATGTGATTGTGCACAATCCTTGTGCACAAGGATTACTCTTTGTGTATTTATGCATGTTCCCCATGCACAGGGGAGGAGTCACTGTAGTTATGTATTTATCATTATTAAAAGGTGGAAGTGAAAAATGTGATATTCAAATTCATATTACATTTGTGTGAAAGATCAGATTTGGACAAATTCAACATTTTATTTTTATTGTTATTATATTTTGTGCAGTTCCTGATACACGATCATGGCTCATTGGAGGGCTTCTCTCTTTGTTGCTTTTAACATTTATTATTTTAATAATCTATAAGATTTTCAAGATTGACCTGGTGCTTTGGTACCGGGATTCTGGATGTGCCTCTGCAAGTAAGGAAGGTAAGTGAGTGTGACTAATTATGTTGTAACTAGCCTATTGATTTTTTTTTTAATTTATCATTATTTCTAAGCAATAATATGATTATTTAATTGAATGTATTTGGAATTTCCTTGAGAATTTTTCAGATATGTTTCAAAAGATTTTTTCAGTCATATGGGTGAAATATGTAATCATAATTGAGGTAATAAACACTGCATAACATTTAAGGCAGTTATGATGAGTTATGGTCGGAAAGAACTCCATATTTTTTTCCAAATTAGCGTGTTGCACTCACTTTTCTGTAGTTTCTCTGCATGTAGATTTGTGGTCACTGATGATGATCAATAGGTGTCAGCAGAGCTACATCCTGTAGAGTAGCACATTAATTATTTATATTGAAAATGAGACTATGATTTTCTCAGACAAAAACATTTATTTGTTTGTTTTTGCGCAACTTGTCTGTCTTCTTACCCATCACTTTCCTTATAAATCCTGCAAGTTATGATGGTTACTTACCAGAGAGAAGAAATTCTACTAGTTGTCTCTTTTGTGATTCTATTGTGTTTCTATTAATTATTATGTGTTATCTATTAAATATGTGTTTCTGTTGATGCAGTGTAGATAAATACATTGAATGAGTGTGAAAAAGTGGGAATAAGTGCAACATAGTAAATATTTTGCTTGGGCAGCCTTCAGAATTCAATTGTCTGAAGTTCCCCAGAGCTTGAAAGTAAATGGATTATGTGCAATAAGATAGTTCACGTATAGTCATAGCTATCTGAAATGTCTTCACACACACACACACACACAAATGTCAACTTTTGTTAAAAGCTGAGTTTTCCCAGTAAATTTTAATATTCTAATTAAAAAATAAAATCAAAGAAAATATGTTTTGTAACTTGTTGAATGAAACTTATCTTGTTAAATTTGATTTTGCTTGAGTCTTCACTTCACTCCTGTTTATTATTTAATACTGACTCTCAAAACGTCATGTTTCTTCTGGTCTCTATCTGCCTTTTCCTCACATAATTATTAGGAAAGAATTGCCATTTTTCCACCATTGCTGGTGGTTCATCCTAAGTGGAGAGAACTGCTTTTGGGTTTGTTTCAGGAGCGGTGGTGAAGAAAGTCCTGCAAGAAGACTCTATTAATGTCCTGGCACCTGTGGGGCTGGGGGGTCCTTCCTGCAGGCCCCAGGGTCTTGCATCCAGCTCACTTGCTGGCAATGTTCCTTCCCATGACAGGAAAAAGAGATCAGGTTCTGGGGTTCATCATCTTCCTTTTGACCTGTAGAGCATTTTAATATTTTGCTGTTATTCTGTCAGGAAGGTGTGAATAAATCCTTCATTAATATTCTTTAAGCAGTTCAAAATGAAACCTTGTAATAACCTTGCTGTTTTTCCCTTTTTAACAGAAACATTTGTGTTTGTTTTAGATGGGAAAATCTATGATGCATACGTCCTGTACACAAAAGGCAGTGGAGGCAGCAGCTTCTATCATCTGGAAACTTTTGTTCTTAGAATACTCCCCAGTGTTTTAGAACAACAATGTGGATATAATCTCTTTATATTAGGAAGGGATGATTTACCAGGAGAAGGTATGGTTTAATTAGCAGGGTTAATATGTTGGGGTTAGAAGATTACAGATACAAGTAAAAAAAACATCTATTATTGGAAAGCTAATTTAAAACTAAGTTTCTTTGTTTCTTTGTTTGTTTTTACACAGAGAATTTGACCTCTTGTCCATTGGATAATTGTTGTTTTTTTTTTGTTGTTGTTCCATACCCAAATTTCTGCTTTGATGTTATAAGGGTCTGCATTTTCCTTCTAATGATAAACAAGCTCATGGGGACTGAAGAAAACAATTTTTGTCAGCAATTTTATGCAATGGATTTGAATCATGGATGATAGTTGGGAGATCTTAGACCTATCAGTTCTTTCTCTGAGCTAGTTGCTATTCCATATATATATATATATATATATATAAATATATACACACACATAAAGTTTAAAAGCTATGAAACATTTTACATCAGTTATAAAGTTTCTATGCAAACTTTGATTGTTCTTTCAGCTGTGGTCAGTGTTGCTGATGAAACCCTTAAGCAAAGCAGAAGGCTGATGATTATTTTGGCATCGGAAACACCTAGTTGCCTGTTAGAAGATGCTTGTGAACAACAATTAGCTATGTATAATGCTCTCATCCGTGATGGGACTCAAGTAATTCTTATAGAAATGGATGAAATACTGGACTACACAAGCATGCCAGAATCAGTCAGGTACATTAAGCAAAAACATGGGGCTATCCAATGGAAAGGAGACTTCTCAGAAAAATCTTGTTCAGTGAATACAAAATTCTGGAAGAATGTACGCTATCAGATGCCATCTAAGAAAAAATTACCTCATTCTGAAATCTATTTATTGCGCCAAACTTTGAACAGTTCCACAACGAAGGGAAATTAAAACCCACTTTTAAAAATAATACTGCAAAGGTAATTCTAAAATGCTTTCTACACAAATTCTGTGTGTTATGAACAGAGTTTTCTTCAAGGAGTATAAACTACTCATCCTGTTCCCAAACTATACCCTAATAGGAAAACTGTGCAACTTTGTTTCTGTTTGGGCTATGGATAGTGACCCAATTTATTGTGTTGGCCTCAACCAGACATTTGAAGTACGCGTGCAGATGTTGGTGGACTGTTAAATAGTGGTAATCTACAGAAATGTAATATCCACTGAAGAACCAACCTTGAAGACCATTTGTTTTCTAATTGAAACTGCAGATGATAAATTAAAAATGTTTGTGTAGTCTGCGTTTTCCTAGCCTTTCTGTTCTTCTTGTTGCCCCTCCGTGGTTGTCTGACTTCCCCATTACCAAAGGAATCTGTACTGTGCAAGCTCTGGGGGCCCTTCCTTAGCAACAGTCCTCATCATTGCTTCTTTAAGGGGATGGGGAAATATATGACATAGCAGGTATGTTTTAAACTCCTCATGGTACTGCATGCATTTCAGCTGAACAGTTGATTACCAAATGTGTTAGAGAAATTGAATGAAATCCATGACTTCTTAAACATTTATTGAACAATCCTGTGAGAACTCATACATTGCTTTTTTTCTAAATTTAGTTGCTTGAAATGATCAGGAAAATTAAAATATTTCAGACTTCTTGCAAACTCGAAGCTTTCTAGACTGTGCTCCTACTCAGGAAAACGTTCGCATTCTGTGTCTCACCTGTGTTACCTACCTAGAAATTGCACTAAGAATTTGTCAAAGGGGATGTGCTTGGGCTGAGCATCCTGGATAGGGTGGAAAGTGGCCAGTTCTGAAACCTGACCAGGAGCTGATGGCAAGAAATCATATCTTGTTTATCTGCGGCAGAAAAGAAAAAATAAAGGCATGTGGCTGTATCTACTTGGACGTAGCTTTGTACTTCTGGGCCCCAATCCATTGTTTTGCATGTATCACCATTAAAAGGGTGATAAAGAAAAGATGCTGAAAACATGGTTGAATTTTTCAACTTTATATTTTTATGTGCTCTGAAATAAAATAAATAATAATAATAATAATAAAGAAATGACGCTAGGATTTGTAGTATTACAGATAAGTACATTGACTTGCATGGAGTTGTGCTGGTATTTTTTTTTGTTTCATCTGTGAAAGTGCTGTGATGATTTCTGGTGACTTCTTTTTTGGAGTTCTTTTCAGCTGTTTGCTACAATATTTGAGACAAGCATTTTTCCAGTAAGACTCTTAGGGGCTGTAAGTGAAGACAGATGATTGTAAATTGGCATTTATCTACCTGATACTTTCTTTTAAGCAACCACATTTAGTATGCATATTTAGGCGTTTTAGGTTTTGTGTGTGTGTGTGAAAAAGTGGGGGAGAAAAGTTTTGGTTATTGTGGTTAATTGTTAGTTAACTACTGGAGTGCAGCCCAACACAAAGTGCCTTAACCTTCTATCATGGGAGTTTATTTTGCAGTTGAATTTTGTATCTGTTTTCTCTTCTTGGAAACTTTTTCTTGCAAGATACATATGAAAGCAGACTTTTTTTTTTTTTTTTTTTTTTTTAGTTCAATAAAAGAACTCCTATAGAGACGGATGTGCTGATTGTTCTTGATTAAAAATAAAACAAACCAAACAATAACAACAGATTAGTTAGCAAGAGGTTTGCTTCTGGAAACTTCACAGGACCAGAAGAAAAAAACAAATATGATATAATCTGTGAAGAAGTATTTGTTCACCACAATGGGGTAGATGTATTTTAGTTTATTGTCTATGCTGACAGAGAAAATAGTCAGAATGGTATGTGGTGGAAGATACACTCAAAGCATTCTTCTCAATATTTTTTGCTTTTGAACCATAACTATGTGATATTTCTTCTGTTGGCTTGTTCCTGACATTTTATTTTACTTTATTGTCACTGCAGGTTGTCCCTCCGCTTTCTTGTCTTGTGATTAACTTGTCTCAAATTTTCTAACTCCAATCCGTCTTTCCACCCACACTGAAACTTTTTTCCCCTGTAGTGCTT
The DNA here is from genome assembly GCF_011077185.1 of Oxyura jamaicensis. NCBI lineage: Eukaryota > Metazoa > Chordata > Aves > Anseriformes > Anatidae > Oxyura > Oxyura jamaicensis. Next base: position 138,269,837 of record NC_048893.1, read on the forward strand.
TTCTCCTTTCGTAATTTTTCTGCCTTTCCTCTCTTTGTCAGCTAATGCTGAGCATATCACATATTTTACATTTGAATCTACGCATCTATGACTGTATTAGTTCATGATAGAGGCTCATGTGGTGGGGAAGAGGATATGCTCTGAGTCCAAATTAAAGGCTTCTGCCTTCTGTTCTGAGGCTATGATGGTTTATGGTGGTAAACCTTCCATATCTGCAGTTAGCTTGAAGGTGAAGCAGGCAGAATGCCATTAAATGTTTATAAAAATCTAGGCTAGACTTTTTTTTCTGTCTGAAAATACTTAAGGATGTGTTTATCTTCATGAAGGCATGTAAGTAGAATTGGTAACTAGCAGCTTTATTACAGAGTACCCAGCTCTCTGGTTCAGCAACGTAAGCTATGGCACAGGAACAACAGGAACAGTAAAGTTTTCTCCTCTCTTCCCTATGCTCATTATTCCCCTGCTGCCAATGTAGGCAGCAGCAGATCAAAGGTAAAATATGCCAAGTAACATGCATGTTTGTTCTCTTTTAAGATGTGATAATAATAACCTGGGCTTGTTGAAACAAACTGAACATTGGTCACTAAAAGGGAGCTAAGGTCACTAAAAAGCAATAGTACAGTTCACTTGTGTCCTCAGCCCCCTCTGATTGCTTCCCATGTTGAAATTGATTGGAAAAGGAAGTCTGATGTCTGCCAGGCACCAGGCATAACATCTTGTTCAACATCTTCATTGACGATTGTTCCACATCTTCATCAATGACCTTGATGAGGGAATCGTGTCCACCCTCAGCAAGTATGCTGATGATACAAAGCTGAGAGGAGTGGCCAACATGCCAGAAGGCTGTGCTGCCATTCAGCGAGACCTGGACAGGCTGGAGAGATGGGCAGGAAGAAATCAAATGAGGTTTAACAAGAGCAAGTGTAGAGTCCTGCACCTGGGAAGGAACAACTGTATGTATCAGTACTGCCTGGGGGATGACCTGCTGGAGAGGAGCTCTGAGGAGAAGAACCTGGGGGTCCTGGTGGATGACAGGTTGACCATGAGCCAGCAGTGTGCCCTGGTGTCTGAGAAGGCCAAAGGAATCCCGACATGCATTACAAGGAGCGTGGCCAGCAGGTCAAAGGAGATGATCCTCCCCCTCTACTCTGATCTGGTCAGGCCTCACCTGGAGTACTGTGTGCAGTTCTGAGCAACCTGGTTCAAAAAAGAGTCCAGCGGAGGGCCACAAAGATGATACAGGGCCTGGAGCATCTTCCCTGGGAGGAAAGGCTGAGAGACCTGGGTCTGTTCAGCCTGGAGAAAAGAAGACTGAGAAGGGATTGTATTAATGTTTATAAGTGTCTTAAGTGTGGGAGACAGTGGGATTTGGCCAACCCCTTTTCAGTGGTTTGTGGGGACAGGACAAGAGGCAATGGCCAAAAAATGGAGCACAGGAAGTTCTGCACCAACTTGCAAAAGAACTTCTTCACTGTGAGGGTGACAGAGCTGGAACAGGCTGCCCAGGGAGGTTGTGGAGTCTCCTTCCCTGAGGATATTCAAGGCCTTACTGGATGCCTTACTGGATGAGAGATGTGTAATCTCTCTCAAAATACAAGAGTCTGGGGTATGCTACTGAGTACTGAAAACCTTAAGATTAGGCAGCACCGAACTCAACTGAGCAGGGACAATGAGTTTCTCTGGATGTTCATGTAACAGAAATAGTTGACTGCTCTGTTGAATCCTGTTCCTGGGCGGGGGGACCAGGACTGGGGACCAACTTCAGGTTGGTGGACCTCTTCAGAATGTTTCTCCACAGCCGAGATGCAGGCCTGTAGGGAAGTGTAGTCGAAGTTTTAGAAAGCTACCCTAACTCGCCTGGAGGAGAAAAAAGGGAGGGCAAACAAGTGGGATAACACATCTTCCCCTGACCCTACCTCAGAAACCATTAACAATTACATCTTTCACACTTTTTCTTCAGGGACCCAGTCTATGGATGGGTTGGGGGAGATGGCCATCAGTAACTTTCTTCTTTAAAGTTATCTCCTTGAAACTATAACTTGTGGTAATTTAAAGGCTTCTGACTTGCCTATTGTGAAAACAGTATTTCTTTTATGAACAGCACATTCTCACAATTGCCACTTAGTGAAAGTAATGATAATGCCTCTAGTATCTACCCAAATCTCTTTCTTCTTACCACAAAGCAACATTTGAATTCACAATAAGGCACCTTTTTCACACAGTCTGTTGTTCAATCTTAAATACCTAAGAACATTCTTCGAAGTCAGCCTTACCTGTGTGCACTTGAGCGTTTTTGTTTGTTTGTTTGTTTGTTTGTTTTTTAGGGCTGGGAAGGAAGCATAGAATCCATGTAAGTAACTTCACTGAAGACAGACGAGGTGAAGGAAGTACTGGAAGTACTCAAACTCCTCAACATTACACAACTTTAGAACCCAGGAACACTTACCTGCCAGCCTCTGACCTCAAGTCACTTCCAAACTACTTCACAGTGAAGTACTATCTCTGAGTCCATTTTGTTATGACAGTAGAAATGCACCCTAGATAACCTGAGCCTCAAACTTGTTTCCCTCCCTTCCCCAGTCTATTTCTTACTGCTGGAAACCCTTGAAAGAGCCTACCTCTTGTTCATCCCTTTCTCTCTTGTTCATCTCTCATACTCAGTGGCATTCATCTTCTTCTCACAAAAATTGAAAAAGAAAACAACACACAAACACAAACCAAACCAACAACAATAACTATTAATTCCCTTGCACTGTGTGTTACAACAGATCCTAGCTGGGCTAGGGCCTTTGAGAAGGGGCTATATATATTTCTCTCAGAGGTGTGAATGATATAGGATAGTGGCTATTTCCACTTAGGGAGTAGTATTGGACAGTATTAGATGTTGTTTTGAAGGAATTAAAAAGAGAATGCTTGGCAGTACCATCATGGGGGGCGGATTTTAGTTCAAAAAGGTTATTTTGCAAAGAAAACATACAATTTCTGAAAATAACCTTAAGACAACCTTTGGCAGGTAAACACCATCTCAATTGGGTGACAGGCTAATTGAAAAAAAATATCTTGTAATGTTTTAAAAGTGTTTATCCAATCTGACCTAGACCTGGCAGTATTATAAAGCTTTTGTGTCTTGGCCCATACTGGGGGAGAATAAGAGAGGAAGAGAGGAATAATAATGGCAGCAGCATCTTAATTACCGATTAAGATCACAGGTAGCATTTGATCTGTTTGTGGGACATGTGAAGTAGCAATGTGCAGTTTCATCCTTGTATGTACCTCTCTCTAACCATAGATGTATATAAAGTGGGCGTATTTCACTGATTGTTGTTTTTCTCGTTGAATATAACTTTAATCAGCCTGATGATCATCTTCTGATTTCCTCATTGAGGCCACCTCCTGGATCACAATGTTCCTCTCACAAGACTCAGTGTTGTGGAAATTCCCTTTACTTAGATGCAGAGCAGATTCTTGCTTCCCCTAAATGCTTCTGGCTTGCCATCAACAAAGTCTTTTCAAGCACAAGTACAGAGTACTGAGTAGGAGGGGAAGGGGAGCAGAGGTTTTACAGACTGTATAGACTCAGCTATGAAAGTTGCTATTTTTGACCTACACTGAAAGTCTTCACCTGCATTTCATAACAGAATGTGGAATGTATCCACCTGCAGATTATTATAAATGTCTTGGTGAGGAAAAAAAGGCTTTTGACATGTGATGAAGTTTGAAGATGGTTCGTGCCTGCATGCTTCTTGGGACAGGGGCGTGTAATAGACAAAGGGAGAAGAGCTTACTGCAATAGCTCCAGCTGACATACTCCTTGGGCCAAGAGCTGTCTTGCAGCCAAAGGACCCAGTTTACTTATGCTGTCTGCTGGGAAAAAAAAAAAAAAAAAAAAAAAAAAAAATGAAAAAAAAAGCTGGAGAATAACACAAGAAACACTTTGCAGAGTCAGGCCAACAACCAACTGAGACAGGCATTTTGTCCTCAATAGTGGCAAGAGGAGCTTCTGAATATCTGATGGACATCTCAACAGCAGCGCTTCACTGGGCATCTGGGCTGGCTCTCTGCTTGCTGAGGCAGCTGGGTAGGTCCTTGCTATCTGCTCCCCTCAGTGTTCCAGCTTTGGGCAGGTTGCTCTGTCATCATGGGGAAGGGTGTTATTTCTGAGGGCTCAGGTGGATGTCCAAGCTGAAGCCACCCTTGCTTTGGTACTGCACCAACAGCTTCTCAAAGGTGTTGGTTCCAGCTGCTCCTCTTGTTGCCATCAGTTCAATCCACCTTGGCTCTTGCACCACGGCCAGACAACTTCTGTGCTGTCACCATCACATAGGCTGCTCATGCAGTGTCTCAGGTCTGATCCTGGACTTGCCATCCTTACAGCTTCCTCAGGTGCTCCCTAAAGGCTAAGAAATGGAGCCAAGTGCAGGCAGGGTGCTTTGCTTTTCCATCTCCCAAACAAATGTTAGCAGGGAGTATGCACATTTGCAGTTGTTGAGCTATGGCTAGTTCAGATTACAAGTATTTTATGTCCAGCATTCAGGATGTGAAACCTGAGCTCCACTGAAACCCCAGAATCAAGAAAACATGCTCTTGTCTAAACCCTGAAGTTTGGTTATGCTTCCTCTTCCCCTCAGTAGCAACAAAAAAACGTGATACCTGCCAGGTTTTGTGCAGCCTGTTTGGCCTGTGTTGCTCCAGTATTTCATGGCCTTTTGCCCCGCCTGTAGTAATAGGTGTCAAATGAAGTTGCACGTTTGCAGTGGGATGCCTTAATCATGCTTACTCAGCAAATGTTTGGTCTCTGGCATCCTGCTGACTTTCTCTTTTGGAGTAAAAAATGAAGTTTTATATTTCCTGCAAAATCTATTTCTATTGGTGGGAAATAAAGTCCATAGAGTGAAGTACCAGAACCCAAACACTGTCCTGTAAGCCCTGTAAGCTGCACGGAACAGAGCTCATTTCCATTTAGATATAATTATGCTGAGTTTGTCTGTTGTTATTACACAGTTAGCTACTACAAAGTTAACCTCCCTCAGAAGGGAGATGGAGATGTCTTTCCGTATTAAGGTGACTTTGGATGCTGAGAGCTATTAAAAGATTCACCTTTGCTCTTGAAGGAAACATCTTTCTTCGTAGGTTCTTGGTTAACAGACACTCACACAATATGAAATCACCAGGGAAATAAATGCCTGCAGACATCAAGTTGACACAGCCATCCAGTGTAGCTGATTACTGGGAGAGGTGTGACACTTTTTCCTGCTTCTTCTGGTGTGGTCTGACGGGTGTTTATGCTCTGGCCTTGCTGGTTTAGACTGTCCTGCTCACACTTGCTCCAAGGCTGCCCCTTCTGTTGTACCAGCACAGCTGTGAAGCTGGCCCAAGAACCAAATCAGCTGAAAAATAACTAAGGTTTTCCTGATTATCTTGGCCAGTTATTTCTTAGACAGATTTATTTTCTAAGTGATCTGCCATCTAGGAAAATACAAAGTTTTTGTTTTGTTTTGTTTTGTTTTCTAGTACTGAATAGGCAGGGAAGTCAAAGTGGTTGGTTAGGATGGCATGAGAAGCACTGCTCCTAAAGTAGGGCTTTGGGAAGGCTAAGTGGCTGGGTGATGTTCTGTCCTACTGTGGCCGCACCATTTCTAGCACTCAGGCTCTACACACTGAAGTGTCGTGCCAGGAACACATTGTCTGAGATAATGTCTACCTTATCTGGTCCCATGTTTGGGTTTGGGGGATTTTTTCCATGCATTGCATCTGATAGATTTTCAGTTGCCTTGGTCGAGGGATTGAATGAAAAAGGTCATAAGCCACAGTGAGCAGCATGTTCTAGGACACCAGTTTCAGATGAGGGCTATGTTTTGCAACCCACACAACTTTTCTTGTTTTGCTACCCATCAAGCTTCAGCATGATTTCAGTGCTGGCCATGCAGATCATTAAACTGAAATAAATGACAGATTTTATGAAAAGGATAGCAGTGCTGTAGCACTCCTTGCCAAAAGATGTTGCAGCAGTAGGAAGCCTACATGGGTTCCTGGGGAAGCCAGACTTGGAAGAGATATCCAATAGCAGGTGAATGAACAGACAAATTTTAACAGGCTCAGGGATCTCCTGGAACTGAGAGCAACGGGAAGCTAGGAGAGTGCTGTGGAGGAGTGACAGTGTACGCTGGCCATGATCTTACTCTTCACTTTTCCTAATAGTTCTTCCTGCAGAAAAAGTACTGAGATAGATGGTGTGAACCCACACAGCTGTTCTCATATTCCTATGACTGGAAGTATAAAAACATGACAATGATGGAGCTTGCTTGGTCATTCCTTCAGTTCGCTAACACCACTGTAGACAATCATTCTTTCATATATATTTTTTTTTTAAATGTAATTTATTGATGGTTTCTTTCCACAGATATCAATTCATAGAGGGAATCCTCTTGTGTGAATAGTAAACTCTTCAAAATTTGTTATCTGTTTCTTCTGTCTATCATTACCTGTTCCATTGTTTCAGCAAAGTCTGCCGTCATTGTCCATTACATTGCATCAACAGGCTTCACTGTTGCTTTTTATCCCTTTGAGAATTTGTCATTCTGGCATTATTTCAGCCACCTATGTAGCTGTTTGTCAGCTCAAGTTGTGAGTTTTCCAGTGTTTGGAGCAATATTTTATTTTCTTTGTCTTTTCAACCTTTAATGGACCATCATATGAAACACTGTTGGTGAAAATCACCTGGAATCATTTGTGTAGAGCAGGTTATTTTGTCATCATTATTCTATTGTATTAGCCTTTGGAATATAAATATTTATTTTCTCTTTTTGCAGATGATGCTGTTCTAGCTTGTCATTGGATATTATTTTTTGATTGAAACTTCTCACTTCTCATTAATTTACTGTGATTTCAGTCATAAGATGTTGACTCTTTCTAGACATATTGCCCTACAATGAGATCACTTGGCTCTGACATATATAAAGAAAGAAAAAAAGAAAAAAAAAATAGGACTTAGAACTTCCCAGACTTTTCTATTGGCATGTTGCAGGGAGATGCATGGGCTAGATATAAATGTTCCATTGTGTTTGGAATGAAACACAAGTAGTTATGAAAAATACTACTTATAACCTCCTTAAATTCCACATTTTAAGCTATTTGTAGGTGAAATTGACCATAATAACAATGTGCAGCTGTTATTTAATGGTGGGATTTCCACTCTAGGCTTAGTATTCTCCAAATCAAAAGATCCCTTCTCTCCTCCTCCCAATCTCCACCCCCACCTCCAGGGGGGAAGACCGCCAGGGATGGGGTGTCCACAGCTTCTAGAGGCAAACTCCTCCAGGGCCTCACCACCTGCTGAGCGAATATTTTCTTCCTAATATCTAATCTAAATCTTCCCTCTTTTAGTTTAGAACCATTACCCCTTGTCCGATCACTACACTCCCTAACAAATAATCCCTCTCCAGTTTTCGTGTAGGAACACTTTAGGCACTAGAAAGCTGCAATGAGATCTCCCCAGAGCCTTTTCTCCAGGCTGAACAACCCAGTTCTCTCAGCCTCTCTTCATAGGAGAGGTGTTCCAGCCCTCTGAGCATTTTCATAGCCCTCCTCTGGGACCATTGTAACAGGTCCATGCCTCTCTGGTGCTGAGGGTCCCAGAGCTGAATGCAGAACTCCAGGTAGAACAGAGGAGGACAATCACCTCCCTCACCCTGCTGGCCATGCTTCTTTTGATGCAGCCCAGGGTATGGCTGGCTTTTGGGGCTGCAAGTGCAAATTGCTAGCTCATGTTGAATTTTTCATCCACCAACATCCCCAAGTCCTTCTCCTCAGGGCTGCTCCTAACCCCCTCATTGCCCAGCCTGTATTCATGTTTGGAATTGCCCTGACCCAGGTGCAGGACCTTGCACTTGGCCTTACTGAACTTCATGAAGTTCATATAGACCTTCACTGATCCACAGAGTCGCTATTCTATTTATGACTACTTTTAAACTGTGTCTTTCCATTCTGAACATATGAATTCATAGAAAAAAAAAATACCACTTTGCTAGTGATGTAGAGAGAGATTAAACTGATTTTCTGGTTTTATTTTGTATGATAAACTCCCTTTTCTGCTGAACTATTCAAACTCAAAGTCTGTGTCTATCCAAAGGTCAGATCTGACACCTAAGGTTTTTCTGGGGCACAAAACCAGCCTGACAGAAATTTTATGCTGACTTTACTGTGTAGATAACTTTGTGATGGCAGTAGGCAGAAAGGCTGTGGAAAGAGCTACCCACACAAGCACTCCTATTCAGAAGACTTCTGGTTGTCTGAACTACCTAGGATAATTTAATTTTCATGAATGTAGGACTACTTCTGTGATATCCTACACAGTTAGAAACATGAGTGCTTTGGGCAATACGTTTGCTTGAATTTATGCACACAGAAACAAAAGGGAAAGGGATGGTCTGATATGCCTATCTAGTCAGTGGCAGAAGGTGAGGACCTCTAATACCTTCAGGGGGAGCTCTTCTCCCTAAACTGGCTACCATTGACCCTTGCTGTTGACTGCATAGGGAAGTAATAAGAAATTCCTCTATCTACCCCCAGTCATGTTGTAAGATGGCTATATATGTTTTCTGAGAATAAATGCTACCAGTGAACCCCCACTCAGTTCTTCATTCTCATACTAGCTTTGCGGTCAGAGCAGTCAGTACAAAATACCAAAGCAAATCTAGCTAAACCAAATGAAAAACAAGCAACAACAACAACAAAACATCTCTTGCCGTGAAGAATGTGCTCTCTCACAACCTATTTGTACACTTTCTGTTTCTTTTGAGGTAGCTGGGCTCTTTTGTGCCTGGTAGTGAAGTTTTACCTGCTGAAGGAAAAGAGGAGGGACTCCAAGCCACCTAAGGGAAGTCAGTCTCAGAATACACATTTCATATTAATGTCCATCCCCCATTAATTTGGCTAAAGTAAATTTCATTCTTGCCTGTTCTTTCTTCCACGTGATTTATAATCCACAAATACATAACATCTCAGTTTCAGTGGGCAGGGGGGAGTGTCCTTTCAATGATGTAGAAACCTATACAGAACTTAGGAGATGAGTCTTCTGGTTTCTACATAAGTATTTGGACTGAAAGTTTTCTCTGGGCATTGTGGATTTTTCTCAGTCTGAGTTGTAAATGATTTTACATAGGAGAGCAATCATTGTCTTGTCCAGAGGATGGGATTCTGAGTGTGTAAAGTACCTGTCTTTAGCACAGAACAGACCCTGAATGAGTTAGGCAATGCTGGACATTATCAATGTACAGGATTTTTGCCTGAGGTGTGGGTCAGTCCTGTTTTCAGGCAATCATCATCTAGAAACACGTGACAGCTGGAGCCTGAATGATGGACAGCTTGAGGCCATGTCTATATTGTCAGGGCTTGAAATGACCTTTGGGAACAGCAGACTGACTCTAACCTTCATAGTGGTACACCAGAAAAAAAAAAATAAAAATCCTTTAGCATTTTCAAGGGTAATGGAAATGAATACCAGGAAAGAAAAGTCTCCTGCTAGTTTGAAATTTCTTTAAAGAGAGAAAACAGCAAATCTGATTACTGTCTGGATGTGTAGGGTCTGACCCAGTTGTCTCCATGTATCCCATCTGTCCTGTCACACCCACAGCGGTGTGGCACATCTGCACCATGGTTGCTGAAGCAATAAGGAGCTGGCCAGGGAGCATCCTCAGCTCAGTGGCCTAGTCTGTGATCAGTGTGTTATGTACTGCACATAAATACAATGCCACCTGAGGAAGTCAGAGAATTCATGGAAGACACAAGCCTCAAGATCATTACTAAGCTAATCAGAAATACGGAGACAGGGTGTAGCAATCCTCATGTACAATTACCTGAACGAACAATGCAGGGGGGCTGGCAGTTGCTACAGAGTCCAATAAATGGTACACACTGAGTCTGTGGAAGTGCAGAGGACATGAAGGCACACCTGCCATCATTTGTCATTCTTTGCAGGACAGATTTTTGCTGAACAATCCACAGGCATTTTTAATAATGTTTTTATCATTCCTAGTACTTATGCTGCTGCATTAGGGATGTTCATATACCCTAACAGATACCAACATATGCACAATAGGTAATAAAAAAACCAACATCCTTTATTGCTTCCTCTTTTAGGTTTGATTTCCTATTGCACTCACAAAGTGCTGAGGGACTGGTTCAAAAAAAAGCTATATATATTAAAAATAAAAATAAAAATGTGGAGTGATGTAATGGAAGAGCATGGCTCCAGAAGTGTAGCTTACCCGCCACTGAGAAGGACACCCACAGGCGCTAATACCTAGCGCAGGTGAGTGAAATGGGTGAGGCTTCAACAGAGCTCAGTGTGGTGCTACTCAACTGGCTAGTAGGAAACAAAAAAGATGACTGTGCTGGAAACTCTGTTTCCTTTGACACTTCAGTAAAACTGAGATTTGGAACAGAAAACTATCTGTTGGCATAAAATAATAGGCTTCTTTCCTTAGAAATGAAAAACCTGCTACTAGTTTTTGCTGTTCTCAGTGCTCAAAATCCACCAATTTAATTGTCTCCTCTATGGAGGAGTATTTCTCCATATTTCTGCATTTCTTTATATTTCTGAGCCATAAAGAATGGGAATTTGTTATTGTGGAATCTGTAACCGTCCTCAACCATTAAACTTGCCTTTTGCACTCAAGCTGTAGAAATGCAGGGCATTTATTCATGCTGCATTCCCTAGTGTTTTCAAGAAATGGCAGCTAATACATGTTTCTATGACATATATTTGAAATTACTGTGACTTTTGAGGTATGTTCACACAGGTTATTTCACTCGTGTAAGAAGATAAAAGATTGCTGTCATCTTTGACCCTGCTAATGCCAGGCCAGGAAGCATGAAGCAATATCATGCTGGGTAGATGTAAGCTTGCACTTGCAGGTTTTCTGCTTCAAGGACAGAACAAACGGGAGGAAGGAAATGAGCTTTTTCAAAGAGCCCAAATAGAGACCTCACAAGATCAGACCTCCAGGCTCTGCAGGAATTCCAGGTCTCAAGGAAGGAAAAACGTATTTTCTAGCTCTTTGCAGAATTATTAATCACAGCATTTATGAGATGAAATAACAGACAAAAAAAAAAATAGGGGGGGAATTTAAACTCAAAGGAGTTACCTCATTTTTAGTTTGTTTCTTTTGTCTGTTTCCCTATTAATGTTAGAAAATAAGAATTATCGTAACTTCTCACACACATACATATGCAAAAACCTCACCTAGTCTTTATCCTTTTGCTAAACAAAACCACAAGCAAACAAAAACAAAATCAATCAATCAAACAAACAAACACCAAACAAAAAACAACAGACAAAACCAAATAATAGACAAAGGGGAGGATGATGAACACTGGTAGTCCTTACCTGTGTCAATCAATCATGTAGGATGGACATCCTCAGTATAAAGTAACTTCTGCAACAGCATCTTAAATGGTGATCAATGTATCTTTTCTTCCTAAGTTCATGTCATAACTTTTGAACACATTTGTGTACCTTTTTTGGCAACTTCACATGGCAACAGATTTCATCTTTATTTACGTGAAAGAGTAGCTTTCTCTGTTTTAACCTTGTGGTGATAATTTCCCTATTTCTTTTATCATGAAAGGTACTGAAAAATCATTCCCTGTGTAATTTTTCCTCATGCTAAAAGTCCTCTCTTTTCATATGCAGAGAGTGCCAGTCTATTTGTTTAGTTCTTGCAGCAGAAGTCCTCTGCACATCTGATAGCCTTACCACTCCTTTCGGTAACATTTGTGCTGTTATATCCTTTTTGTCACTGGTGACCAGAATTGCATCCAGTGCACAAGATAAGAATATGTTGCATCAGTATAATAACATTTCCTGTTTTGCTCTCTATTCTTTTTCTAAAAACTCCTCACAATCTACTTGGCCCCTTGGCAGCTGCTGAACATCAAGCTGTTTTCAGGAGAAAAAATAAAAATCCAGAATAAGCCCAAGATGTCATTCCCAGGTTGTGGAAGCTGATAATTTTCTGTGTGTTGGTAAGACCTTTTGTCTGAGAATAGTGCTTTGTGTATATCAATGGCCCACAACACCAGCACAAGAAAGCTAGAGAATACCTCATTTCATGGGGTACCCCGTGAACATTTACCCACTGTTCAAAAACTGCCTCTCTGATGCAAAGCTGACCAACAGACTGGCCTCATGTTCAATTAGTTTCACAGGATCTATGAAAGTTCCACCATCTGGGAACTAGGGTTATTTAGTATGGCTGTCAGGCTCTGGCATGACTTGCAGTAAGTCCTGTGGAGAGCTGCAAGAAGGTGCATTCAGAGGAATTTTTGGTTAGTAAAGGCAGAGGAGAAAGATGTATTAATTTTATACTTTCGTGGTGAAAGGAACAAGATATTCCCCAAACTTCCTGCAACTGACCAAGCCAGGTGCGTACATTTCTACAATAATCAGCCAAATCACTGACATATTCTATCCTAGTTTCCATATAACTAGATGTTGGAAGCCAGGGTCAAAGAAGGTTTTACTGCTCATAGTCCTCCCTATGTTGATAGGTGCTCTATGTCTAAGGAGTAGAACAAATTTCTGAACACTAGCAGAGGATGTCCAGACACCTGGGTGAACATCTGGATACTTCAATTACAGAAAAAAACTAATAGAGTGTTGTTGTTGTTTTTTATTCTGGAAAATAATAATAAAAAAACAAGAGTTGGGTGACATTTCCTTTTCACAGGAAATATTCTGGATTTCATGGAAATCCTTGATTTCCCTTCCAAAATGCTTAGAACTTTTAGGGACTGAAAACTCCAAGTGGCAGCCAGATCTGATGCTAAATACAGTGAGCTAGTTCTCATTAAAAATGTTTGTCTAAAAACTCAGTCCATAGCCTATAGGCAAAACAAAACTTTTTCTCAAATAGTGATATTATAAAAAATATAAATAATTATTAAAACTAAAGCTCTGTTCATACATACTGTCGATATGTTATGAGCCTTTTTTTATCAGTAAGACATTCATTTCCAGTAATTCATATACATTTAGGAACAAACAAGGCTATTTACTATGAAGTCACTATAAACTATATCTTTTGTCAGCAAAGATATTAAATGACTTTTCAAAGAATCCCAATTTGGTTCAGTCTTGTAAATTAGGAAGAAGTGTGTCTTTCCCATTCAAGTCACAATTTCCAGTGTATTATGTATTTATAGAAGTTTATTCCTAAGAAATCGTGTGGAAGAACTCCTTATTCTCAGGGAAGAAGTCAGATATGAACAACAATATACTGAATAACTTTAAATTTCAAGAATAATGGGAAATAGAGCAAGTGCTGCACAAGAGGTTAGGCATTTGCTGTTACACTAAGCAGTGACCTCTTGGATCAAGTTGTCTTTAAATTAAAATTGGAAGATTTCACTTGGGTACATCTTGTCTTTGCTCTGGACCTGTTTCCTAAAATTATTTGGACACAGGATGGCTGATTCATTCAGCTTTGCTTTTGTGGATAAACTTTGGATAGGTTTCTTGCCCAAAGATATTTGCCTGCTCAGATTCACTTTTGTCTCTGTCCTGCGAAAGTGTGGCATCCAAAGCAGCTTGACAGGACCACTGGTGGGAACAGAAGACCCTGGGGGCTCAGCATAATATTTTTATTTACATAAAAAGCAACAGATGTACTGCAACAATCCTCTCTCTGGTTGGCTTTGTGGTCTTTTTATGGGGATCCTGCTGGTGACCCGATCACATTCAGAACAGCTGGCTATGCTGTTTCCAGCCTCCTTAGGATGGCAGTTCAGCTGCTTTTCATTTGGGACAAGGCATGGAACAGGGAAATTGAGAACTTTGTTATAAAGGGAATCTGGTTTTAAGATGCAAAGGTAATGGTGTTAAGGTTTTTGTTTGAACAATATCATCCTAGCCTGACAGCCATAACTACCATTATTGAGATTTTATAGAAACTGATGGTGATCAAAGGACTTCCCAAGTGACCTATCAACATGCAAACCAAAGGCAAATACGTGCCAACCACATTAAGAAAAAAAGGCACACATTTCTTAGACAATTCCCTCTTTCAAGATGCTCTCAACTCCATTTTGTATCCTCTGAACACTAGCAATTACAGGAGAGCTGAAAGCCTGATAAGAAACTTAATAGCTGTGCCTTAGTGGGATGGAGGAGGTCGATGAGTATGATGAAAATGCTATTGGCTCTGTAACACTTAAATTGCCATTATGCCTTTAGTGTCCACATGCATATCCTCATATACTGTTGTGTGGGACCCTGCTATGCAATAACCATGTGGTTTATCAGTCACACAAAGCAGCCCCCTGACTCAGACATCATAGGACTCCCATCTTGGTCCCAAAACCTTTCCACAAACACCAAGATGCAGGAAGGGGGATGGTGTGCTCTGATGTCTCACTTCATTGGTAGGGCACGTGTCCCTGGTAGAATATGTACCCCCAAGTGTCTTTTTAAGGTAACAACAAACTGCCTTGAACTTCTCAAAGAAAGGAACCAGCAGAGCTGTTTTGGGAGCAGCTCGTTCATCTTTATCACAATGGCAGTCATGATAGAACTGAATGATTAATGATAAAGACCAGGGACAACTCTTAACTTGGGGAAAGATGAGTCCAGCCCCATCAGAATATCTACAACCCTTTTTTCTGAGTCTTACTTCCCTTTTTGCAGAAATAATGTGGTGAACTGCGTTGGGCTTATGTGACAAGACTTTGGTAGTGGTGGGGGTGCTGAAGTGCCCTCTGTGAGCAGAGCCCAGCAGCTGCCCCATGTCAGATCAGAGCCGGCTCCAAAAGGGACCCGCTGCTGGCCAGAGCTGAGCCAGGGAGCGATAGTAGGTGGGCCTTTGGGAGAGCAGATTGAAGGAAAACCTGATGTGCAACAGCAGCTGGGAGAGAGGAGTGAGAAGCAGCCCTGCAGCCCCCAAGGTGAGTGCAGCAGGAGGGCAGGAGGTGCTCCAGGCAGGCAGCAGCAGTTCCCCTGCGGGCTGTGGAGAGGCCCCTGGTGGAGCAGGCTGTCCCCCTGCAAACCATGGGTCCCACACGGAGCAGATCTCCACGCTGCAGCCCATGGGTGGAGGAGCCCCCGGTGGAGCAGGTGGATGTGGCCTGGAGGAGGCTGCGGCCCATGGAGAGCCCCCGCAGGAGCAGGCCCTGGGCCGGAGCTGCAGCCCGTGGAGAGGAGTCCACGCAGGAGCAGGGGTCTGGGGGGAGCTGCCGCCCGTGGGGGACCCGTGCTGGAGCAGTTTGCTCCTGGGGGATGGACCCTGTGGTATGGAGCCATGTGGGAGCAGATCTTGAGGAGCTGCTGCCTGTGGGCAGCCCCCGCAGGCTCAGCTGGGGAAGGACGGCATCCCGTGGGAGGGACCCCATGGGGAGCAGGGGCAGGGAGGGACCGTGAGGGAGCAGCGGA
This sequence comes from Oxyura jamaicensis, assembly GCF_011077185.1. Lineage (NCBI taxonomy): Eukaryota > Metazoa > Chordata > Aves > Anseriformes > Anatidae > Oxyura > Oxyura jamaicensis. The sequence goes on from NC_048893.1 coordinate 138,285,261, forward strand.
GACGAAGCTTTAGGGACTGACCACAGCCCCCATTCCCCATTCTCCTTTGCTGCTCTGGGGGAGGAGGTAGAAGAGGGTGGATGCAGGGAAGGTGTTTTTTTGTTGTTGCTGTTTATTTGTTTTGTGTGTGTGTTGTTGCTGTTTGTTTTTGTTTTGTTTGCTTTTAGTTTCTTGCTGCCCTAGCTTGTGACCCATAGGTAAAAGATTTCATTAATATGTCTATGCCAAGTTTGTTTTACCTATGAAAGTAATTGTTGAGTGATCTCTCTGTGCTTATCTCAAACCTCGAACCCTTTTTTTATCTTATTTTCTCCCGCTGATCTTTTGAGGAGGGGGAGTGAGAGAGCAATGTGGTGGAGTTCAGATGCCCATCAGTGTGAAACCACCACATGCACATGCTAGCCCCAGGCAAGGTGCCAAAATGCACAGGAACAAGAAAGACTGCACCCTCAGTAGGTTGGATCTCCACCAACTAAAAAACATGAGACCTACTGTGGGTATGGGTACACCTAACAGCAGCTTCCCCTGCCATTTGGTGACTCCACCAGTGCTTTCTGACTCATCCTTAGGAACTCTGTGTAGTATAACCTTCTCTGCCTGGGTCACTTCTGTCCAGATGTCCTCTACAGTGGGCAATAACTGTCTGCAAGCAGGCTGTAAAAAAAAGTACACTCAAATTATTTCCTGGCTTATACAGACAGGTATTAGACACCTGTATATATACAGACAGGTATTAGACACAGGTATTAGATCACATCTGTAAGCTAAGCACACTTTTTTGGAGCAGAGTGGGTCTTGGTGTTGCTGAGTTGCTGTTTATCTATCTTGGCTTTTTATCTCAGGATTTTATCTTTCTCATGTCATCATTTTTTTGTCTCGAACTCTTGAGCTCCTAACTATTATCATCTCAATAACATAATTTCAACTATATTTTCACTTTTCTTATCTAACATGGCTTTAACTTGTATACTTTTCACAGCTCAGGAGTAATTGTGCTAGCAGAACTGAGTTAAGTTCATACAGCCATGCAACATCAAAACAGCCATTGGATCATGGACAGCTGAGTCACAAGGCCATTGACTAGTGTTGGTAGAGACTGGTGGGGCTGTCTACTGCATCTTGTTACCAGTCCCAGATTTTTCTTTAAGGAAAGTCTGATGGCAACTCCACAAGGTTCCCAGCAAGCTATTCCAGTGCTTTGCTATCTTTCTTGTCATTTTTTCCCTGCTGTCTTGCCTAACTATTCCCTGCTTCAGTTTAAGCCCATTACTTCTTGATTTGTGTTTTTTTTTTTTTGGAGGACAGATGATTCTCTTGCTCATTGGACTGCTATGCATACAGTCTACCAAAGGGGTATGTATGATGCATGTAACTCCTCAAAGAAACTTTTGCCTTTTTTTTGTAAACACATTTTTCCACGTTTATACTGAACAGATTTTTTTTTTCTTTTTTTTCTTTTTTTTTTTTTTTTTCCAAGCTGGGGATTGTGGGATTGTGGTTTAACCTGGCAGGCAGCTAATTACCACACAGCTGTTCACTCACCACCCACTGGCCTCAGGGGAGAGAAATGAAAAAATGTGAAAACTCGTGGGTTGAGATAAAGGCAGCTTAATAAGAAGGAAGGGAAAAACAATATGAAACAGAAAACAGAAAACAAAACAAGTGATGCACAACACAAGTGTTCACAATCAGCTGATTGATGTTCAGCCAGTCCCTGCGCAATGGCAGCCACCCCCACCCAGCCAGCTCCATGTAGCTTTATTGCTGAGCATGACACCATGTGGTATGGAATATCCCTTTGGTCAGCCTGGGCCAGCTCTCCTGGTTGTGTCCCCTCCCAGCTCCTGCTGCACCCCCAGCCCCCTGGCTGGCAGGGCAGCATGAGAAGCTGAACAGCCCTTGGCTCTGTGTAAGTACTGCTCTGCAACAACTAATATATAGTTGTGTTATCAGCAATATTGTCATCACAAATCCAAAACACAGCACCATAGAAGCTAACGGGGAAAAATTTACTCTATCCCAGCCAAAAACAGGACACTGGGACAAAAATAGCATTCAACATTGATTGCAATTTCTTACAAAAGCTGCAAGATGGCTTTTGCTCAGCTCCTAACTTTAATCTATAGCCATGAGCTCAGTTCCACACCTGCATCATAATCTGGGAATGCACGGGGCTTGAAGAATGGTCTATGCGATAAAGGACTCTTCGGAGGTCTGGAGCAATATTGTGACTGTCTCTGATCTCACTTTATGACAGATTTAATTCTACATTCAGGCAATGGAAGATAACTTCAACTGAAGGTATTTAACTTTATCCTAGAGTGACCTGACATGTCATGGTGAGAGGAGGCTGAATATACACCGAATGCAGACAATTTACTCTGTATTTTCTGCCTGAGTCTCTAGGGAATGGCATGAGGAAGCAGGGAAGGCCTTGATGCTGATGAAACTCCACGAACCTTAGCAGGAAGTGGTTTGTCAGCTTTTCAAGCTATCGATCTTAACAGACGCTGACTGGTTGACCAAAGCACTGTGGGATTTCATTGTTGCAGAATGTCCATATGACACTTTGCATTTTCTGTGTCATATGGAAAGTGCAACCCCTTGACCACTTCAGAGGAAGTGACATGCCAAGATCGGGGGAAAGCATGGGTATGGAGGGCAGTGGCAAGATACTTGCCTACTGGCATATAATTGCTACATCTTTGTATATTAATGCGAAGTTGCTGACAATGCTAGTGACTGCAGCTCACAGCAGATTCCCAGAAACACTGGAAGTTATAAAGAGTATCAGCGACTCTGTCAGGGGAAAAAAAAAGTGTTTGAATGACTATGGTATAAAATGCTCTTGTTTGGTTCAAGAAATAATGAAACATTGATTCTCAAAATGTCTTTAGGAGTTATTCTGCCAAGATGTACAAAGCTGATTCATCCCTTGAAATATGGCTGATTTGTTACTGAAATCACTGGTTTAGAATAGCAGATACACATGAAGGGGACCGCTTGGGACCTTTGGTCTGATGGGCCCAGGTTTAGTGCTGATGCTTGAAAGGCTGCTCAGCAGTCTTGCACAGTGCTCCTAAAATGTCTTTTTGACATTAGGTAGCCCATACTGCCTCCTGAGTACCTGCTCATGGCTGTCACAGTGCACTGGGACACTTCCATCCCTGTGGGGACTTCTCCCACTCCTGCTTGCTCTCCCAGATTTTCTCCTGGATTTCTAGTGAAACTGCCCTGCTCTTCCAGCCTTCTTTCCCTCACTGACTTAATTTAATCATTGTGGTGCAGACAACTGTTTTCTCAGGGGCCTTCTTTTATCATTTTACCTTCCGTGAAGCAGTTTCCTGTCTAAAAACCATTCCCGGTGCTCCAATGATGTGTACAGCTGTTCTGCAGAAACTGCTCCCTGACCAGCCCTATCAAGGATACCACTTGTTTTCAAAGCAAATTGGTTTTAAACCACCCTCTGCCAACTGAGTGCTTCCCCTTTGTTCCCATCAACTATGTAAGAAAGCCCCTAATTAGGCAGCAGGCTTATTTTTAGTACAATCACACTAAAATGGCATAATTTGTGATTAATGGAAAACCTATGCTCTCAGTAGAAGAGATCTGATTAACTGTAACTAGAAGATGCCATCTCTGATAGGTACCTAGGGTTACTACAGTCATTTGCATGTTCTACTCTGTTCAGTGGGAGGTAACTAGATGAAGCTGTAAATCATGCTCTCTAGATACGCGTTGCAGAAGCCAGTTAAAAAGAGGTCCCAGTAGTCTCTGGTACAAGCAAAGGATCCAGTCACAGGATAAACTACTTCTCTGCTGTCTGAATTTTCCAAATGGTAGGTCAAACCTTTATTTTATCATTTAGCCAAAAACAAGTGAAGCAGTTGGAAGTACTATCTAGTATTTTATAAGAAACTTTATTTCAGTTCACTTGTGTCTCTCTATCTCAAGAAAAAATACTAGATTAAAATTGGGGGATACACTTGTGATAGACAAATAATCTGGGGGCCAACCTAAAATCTTATCTATAATGATGTGTATGGAAATGGATTTGTCTTCAGTTTTCTGACAGATGTTTTTGCCAATTATTCAACAACAGAAAATATTCATTATACAGTTCAGTATATTTATGTAAGTTCTTGCTTCAAAATATTTTATAAAAATAATGTATATATTATTTCTAGCATTGTCATATTTTAATATTGAAATTCCTAAATTTTGCATTCAGAGCTGTAAATATTGTAGGTGTTAACTATCATGACTGTTCTAGAATAATTTCAGTGTTACTTTTTCTACTTTCATAGCTCATTTTCAGTCAGACTGGGTTTTCTGGTTTGATAAGAGACTGAAAATAACTTCCAAAGGGAGAATGAGTGAATTCTATGTCTATGTAAACCTACCTCACACACCTGCTCTTTCATGGTATTTTTCCATTGTGAAATCTGTTAAGCTTCTTAAAGTATAAATTACAATAGCATTTTCAAATTTTGTTGGTCTGCAAGATATGCTACTTTTATAATGTTTGTTCAGTTTTATGAACAGCACTACAGTTTGTTGCTAAATACACTTTTGGAAAAAGAAAAATTTGGATCTAGTGCTTTTTCAGCCTCAGACTGAAGTTTTCCTTAACAGAATGAATTAAGCTTTTTACATACAGCTACTGTGAACTATAAGGAAGGAAGAATTTTATGGAAAATGCATCCTTTTCTTTTTATCCCTGAATATTAGCAATCTAAATTTACGGTACACTGAGAACCTGAAAATGCAGATTTTACTATAGACGAATGTATATATATATATATATATATAAGTTCTTAATAAATAAGCAAAAACAGAGAGAAGGAGACATCCTCTCATAAGTATTTTCAGAAGTCATGGCCTTTGTCTCATGGTGCTTTGAGCTGCAGGAAACACTTTTATTTGTGGGACATAAAGTGTCAGTGCTTTTTTCTTGTGCCTCCTAATGGCCTTTTTATTTGATCCTAATATCACAGATGCGTGGATGCTTTCATTTTGCTTTGCCACAAACTCTGAAGCACTAGTAAATCAGTCCCTGTCTTGCCATGTGCTGTCTAGAACTGCAACTTTTGCCTGTTTTTATTGAGGCAATTGGGTAGCTTGCAGCTGACCGAAGTGGGAATTGCAAACAGAATTGCATTGTTCTTTTAATTGCCTGAAGTTTTTATTTATTTATTTGTTTTCAAGGAACATTTGTCTTTAAGTAGAGCCCCTTATATTGCCCATATTTGCACACAAACTCTACTTAAACTGCTGCCAAAACATAACTGCTTAAAATGGGAGAGACATTAGTGAAATGATCATCAAAATTATGGGGGAAGAATGTGTTCTTTCAGCACATCTATTTTGCATTGTTTTCGTACAGGTTGGTAGCCCAGTATGTGTAAGGTTTCTTGAAGTCATACTTTTTCAAGAAACAGAAGGTTAAAGACAACAATCAGCAAGTACAACAATAAGTAAATACAATTTCTTACTCTGTATTGTTCTGGCACTTGTTTGAAGAGTTGGTGAGGCTAAGTAATTGGCTTTCTTCATCCCTGTACAAAGTTGCCTCTCAAAACAAAGGAAGAACAACTCCTTGCATCTTTTGTTAATCACCAGCCTTCAGTTTCTTGGACTGGAAACAGCATCAGCAATAAATGGATCAACAGGATCTCCAGTAGTCTTATTAGTTTGGGACAAATATGAAATAAAATATCAAATGAGAAAGAATATGTCTTCAGACACTCTCCAACTGAGAAACTGATTTTCCTTAAAAATCACTCACTTCACTTTTTTGTCATCTTGCTTAAATATGTGCTTGCTTAAAATAACTCTAAAAAGTAGTCAGAGAGTTAATACAACTGGTATATTTTGTCTGGGACAAACAAGTTAATGGAACAGAACAAAACACTTGGAGGGAAAAAACTCCCAGCAGAGCAGCATGGAAATTCATGCCTATATTAGTACCTTTCCCCATGCCTATATTAGTACTAATACTCAAATAATCTAATAATATTAAATTCTAGTTATTATTCAGCTCAGTTTTTCACTTAGCTGATTCTTAGGGTCCGTTTGCAAACTTCACTGTGGAGACCGTTCATATGGATGTATCCAATCTTAGCCGTATGAGTTAGCCCTGCTGCAGCTAGGTTTTGCATATCAAGTTTGCGTATGCATATACACAATCATGTATTTGGCATGCTGCATGCATTCACAGAATCACGCAGACTCACAGAATAGCTGAAGTTGGAAGGGACCTCTGGAGATCATCTGGTCCAACCCCCTGCCAAGGAGGGTCACCTACAGCACATTGCACAGGATGGCATCCAGGCAGGTTTTGAATAATTACAGCGAAGGAGACTTCACAGCCTCTCTGGTGTGCCCATGCCAGTGCTCTGTCACCCACACAGTAAAGAAGTGTTTTCTCATATTCAGTGGGAACTTCCTGTGCTTCAGTATGTGTCTGTTGTCTCTTGTCCTGTTGCTGGGCACCACTGAAAATAGCCTGGCCCCATCCTCTTGACACCCTCTCTTCAGATATTTATACATGTTGATGATATCCCCTCTCAATCTTCTCTTCTCCAAGCTAAACAGTCCCAGCTCTCACAGCCTGTCCTCATACGACTGGTGCTCCAGTTCCCTACTCATCATTGTAGCCCTCCTCTGGACTCGCTGCAGTAGCTCCATGTCCCTCTTGTACTGGGGAGCCCAGACCTGCACACAGCACTCCAGGTGTGGCCTCACCAGGGCTGAGTAGGGCAGGATCACCTCCCTCCACCTGCTGGCAACACTCCCCCTAATGCACCCCAGGACACCATTGCCCTTCTTGGCCACAAGGGCCCATTGCTGGCTCGTGGTTCACCTGCTGTCCACCAGGACCAGCAGACCAGCCCCCAGCCTGTACTGGTGCACAGGGTTATTCCTCCCGAGGTGCAGGACCCTGCCCTTGCTTTTGTTGAACTTCATGAGGTTCCTCTCGGCCCAGCCCTCCGGCCTGTCCAGGCCCCTCTGAATGGCAGCACTGCCCTCTGGGGTACCAGCGAGTCCTCCCAGCTTTGTGCCACCAGCCAACTTGCTGAGGGTGCTCTGTCCCTTCATCCAGGTCACTGATGTGTGAGTTGAGTAAGACTGGGCCCAGTACTGACCCCTGGGGGACACCACCAGCTACAACCCTCCAGCTGGACTCCTGAGCTGTTGTGTTGAAAAGTAACTTCTAAATATCTATTAATCTGGCCTAAGATTTCCTTAAAATTAAAGAAGTCAATAAACTGGAGGTGCTTGTATGTGGTGCTTTTCTGCAGCTCTAATGAGAATGAGCAGCTCCTCACACAAACTGTTTCTAGGAGATCCTGGATGGTCACTCGCTTCCCATAACAGGCATGGCAACAACCTCGCTGGGATGCTGCATTTTTGGTCTAAACCTCATATTTTCGGTATTTTGTGAGTATCCCTGCAAAACACCTACACTGAAACACTCACGCTTTTCTCTTCCAACACTACTTTTTTTTTTAGAGTTTAAGAATAAATCCCTGGCTGTAATTAAACTTTCAAACAGAAGAAGTTTCCCACATCAATATAAAAACAATGGCATTTCTGAAAGCTCAAAATTGAGTTTGTTCTGAATTTTAGACTTGGCACAAATGTAGGTCAATGTTTGTTTAGTCTGGAAATCTTTGGCACCAAAATAAAGATTCCTTGCAGTTAATGTGACGACAGTACTTACGCTGCCTGTATGCTTTTTTTGCCTATTTTTTCAGTAGTGTTCCTGTGCTTGTTATCCGTGGGATAAATTATAACTCGCTGCTAACTTGCTTTCTCTTGAAAACTTATCTGCCATCTGTTGCACCCGCTCCTTCATTATATGTGATAGCAATAGCTACCACTCTGTAATCTGCTGTTAAAGATAGCATTCCAGTGAAGTCTTTATTAATGGTAAGTAGAATTCTTATGACTGCTTAATAGATCTGAATTGCATGTCTGCTGTTTCCTGAGATATTCACAGATTAGGTCAAAAGTAATATCCACAAACCAATAACCAGTTTCTGTGATAAAGTGGTTTTCTGGAGGGTTCTTAAGCCACACTGCCAGCTGCTAATTGCATACACCTAATTACAGGAGGTGTATGTCAAATAAACACAAATAAAAACATCAGTGAGGCACAGGATCTGCCCTACTACTATTATGTGAGGATAATATATATTCCTTTACCTACCTTTCCAGTCCATTTCTTCACTTCCCCTTCAGGTTTGCATTGCTGATGGTGCTCGTCTGTTTCTGTTCTTGCCACTAAGCGCTTACCTATGAGAAGCTGTCTCTGAAGATACCTCCACAGAAAACAAAGCAGGTGGTGTGCACCTACGCAATAGCTTGGATGTAAGCTTAACTCAAAATCAAGGTATGTGTTTTCAAATCCGGGGTCTGTCTTTTTCTAAATCAAGGTATAATTTTTCACACTTGACTATGAAGAAGGTGCCGAAGTACATATGCCTTAAAAATAAAAATAAGAAAATAAAAATCAACAACCGAGGAAGAATAGGCTTCTGTATGAGGCCTGCTATGGCAGAGTAATTCCCCCACCCTCAAATCAAACTAAGTCATAACAGTAGTTTCGATGGAACATCAGTTTTTGCATTGACTATAGCACAAAGAGCACCATCTCAAAGCTGTAGAATTGCTGCTACAGACACACACACACGTTCTGTACAGAATAGCCCACATGACTCAGCTCTTATCTCTGCATGATGCTGTTATCTACTAGTAGATGTACATCAGCAACGTGGCAATAACATAACCGATGTAGTGAGAGCATATTCTGAGATATCTTTTTTTTTTTTTTTTTTTACTTTGGTTTAGAAATATGATGGGGTATGTACATTCGATATTCCTATCTACCTTCCTCTTGGTTTCCGTGACATCAGAATCATGTGAGTTTCATTTAAAATTTGTTTTCTAATTATTTTTATTCTACATGAGTGTTTAAGCTGGTACTGAATTAGTATTTTTTAACCTAAAATTAGCTAGTTTATCTCAAACCATTGATCACAGCTTACAAGTTAGCTCTACATGTTGTTTTCTCCCTATATTAAAATGCACCGAGTAGTGTCCTCTGACATTATTACTCTGACAAGTACTCTGACATTAAGTATAGGTTTGACTTTTGCTCCTTGGCATCTCTGCAAGCAGAAGGAAAAGGCTGCTTGGATTTGGAGTAGCTGATATTTGTGGCCCCAGCTGAGCAAACTCTCCAAGAGCATGCTTAAATCACACTGAGCAAGTTTAACACATGTACTTTGTTGCATCAGCTCTAGTGGCCCTGCAATCATTTCCTACCAGTGAAACAACATTATATAGCACTCACATTGTACCTAGCCTCCAGTTGCACTGCATATTTGTCTGAAAAATAGTGTAAGATACAATCTTTAAATATTTCCCCGTATTCTCAATTTTATGATATGAATAATAATTTTTAGAACAAACTAGATCTATTAAGAGATCAAATTCTGCTGAAGAATTAACCAAGATAATTTCCACAGATGTCACTGAGTTTAGATAAAGCCTCCCATTTTGTCTTTGTTCCCTCTCCTTTATTTTTTCCTGGAGAGTGCTGTACTTCCAATGTGTTCCTCCTTTGGTGGGGCAAGGCAGGACTAATGGGTGGGAATGCTGTTACAATGATGGACTCAGGGTTGCTTATAACTGATGTGGATAATTTAGGTGTCTGAGTAAATGAGTCTATATGTAATGTCAATGGAGAAAGACCACTTCAGAAAGAATGAGAAGGCAAGCATTCACCATGCAGAAGGACTCACCCATGACCTGATCAATGCATGCACCTAAAGCCATGCAGTGCTCCCCCAAAGTGTCATTTTTGAAAGAGATTCTCTGTTTTGATTAGCTGTTTGGTTACATCATCTCATTTTCTTGCTCCCTCATTTACTGTAGCTCCTGTACTGATTTGTCCAGTTTCTATCCTTGCCAATTTTCTCATGTTTCTCTTCTCCAAAATTGCATTTGACTTTCAGACCAGAGTTTCTATGTTCAGGAATCAGTTTACTCTTCAGATACCAGGGCACTTAAATAGCTGCCACAATTGCCTGTTTCATGTTTCTCTGGACCAGTTTCAGTATTCGAAAGTAGAAATACACACAGTTGCTTTAATAAAAATTAGTTCCTTACTCTCAACATTTTTTCTTCTTCTTTCTTTCTTTATTCCCAAGCTGCTTACTCCCCTCATTCCTCTCTGGTGTCGTCAACCTTTCATTTGATTCTTCCTTTCAGTCTGTTGCATTTTTTTTTCTTCACATTTTTATGATTTTAAGAAAGAAGCTCTTCTGTTTGTTGTTGTTTTTATCCATTTTCTGCATTGAAAAAGTAAAGCAAAAACTCCTCTCTGTTATGTAAATAAATATTATTACTGAAGTACAGAAAGCTAACTTTATAAATAAACACTATTAAAACCAATAGTTTTCTTTGTGAAAGATTCATGTTTCAAACTCTGCTTTGAATAAATACAGTATTTCAAGCAAAGATTTGCATGAGTTCATTTCAACCAATCATATTTTCCAATTTATTTATTTATTTTTTTAAACTATATGTCTGGTTTGAAAGTAGGTGATTTTGTTTGTTTGTTTGTTTGTTTTCTGTCCCACACGTTATTTTTGCATGACTTCATAACTTAAGAGGAACATTTTTTTTTTTTTCCTTGAAAAAAAAATCTACTGGGAGTTCATTTGCTTTACGTTACCTCTGAAAGCTTGAGGACGGTAGTTAGAGGCATTTGAATGGGCTACTGATCCAGAAATGCCAAAGTCTCCTCAGTCTTCAATGCAAATAAGGTTTAATTCATCTGAGATCTTAATATTTTGTTCATTTGCAGATGATGCAATGGAAGGTGAGGCTTTAGCTGTAAAATGTCCCCTGCGGAATTCAGCTGTGAAAGTCACCTGGTATCACGCAGACACTAAGAAAATAATTCCTGAAGAAGAAGAGGGATCACGAATATTTTCATTAGGAAGATTTCTTTGGTTTCTGCCAAATTCTGTAGAAGATTCTGGAACCTATACTTGTGTTACACATTTGTAAGTAGAATACTGAAAAGAGAAAAACTTAAGATTTGGGGAAAAAAAGCATACATGTTTTAAAAATACAATTTGATTATTATCTGTGCAAATTATGCTATTTTTATGGTGCACAGAAATTTATTTAACTTTCACTCTACAGTTGTTATTTTTATAACAGGCTAATTAAAAATCAGTAAGTAATCTAAATATAGTAACCATCCATGTGCTTTTAAAACAAGACTCACATGTTACAAATATTTGTTCTATTCCATATAATAACACTGTCATTAAGATACCTTCATTCATTTTTTAAAGCCCAAATAATAGTACAAAAGAGTTCAACATGAGCGTGATGGTGCATCCATACAAGGAAGGAGTATGTTTCCCAAGCCGGATACTTTATCCTAATGACACTAGAAGAGGAAGAATTGTTTGTCCTACATTTGACAATTATAAGAATGCTACTATGATCCAGTGGTATAAGGTAAAGAAAACCCTGATGGTGCCAGCTGTAGATCAGATAACTGTGAGAAGCTATTTGCAGCCACATAAAGAAAACTTTCTTTTCCAGGATTGCAGACCTCTTCAGGGAGAGAGATACCTGAAGAAAGATAAATATATTTTTATTAGCAACCTGACAAAGGAGGATGATGGTTATTACACTTGTCATTTTACCTACACTCACAGAGGAAACGTGTTCAATGTATCAGCTACAAGGATCTTTATAAGTGAAGGTAAGACAATCATTTTCTAGCTTTCTAAAGTAAAAAAGATTATCATCTCCTTAAAGAAAAATAAACTCCTTTGTACAATAATGCAAAAAAAGGTTTTTGGTTGGTTAGTTGTATCTTCTTAATGAGACTTTAGCTCAACTTTTTTTTAAATGAATTTTGTGGGAGGGAATTCCAAAGGAGCAAGCTGGAGATACAGTCAGACCTGTCCACGTTTGGTTTTTTGGTAGCATTCTCTGAGCGCTCTGGTTGCCTGCTGCAGTTGGTAAGGCTTGTCTTTTTGAGGTGAAGAGTCTCTTTTACTACAAATCTCCACTTTATATTTGTTTGGCAGGAAGAAGGCCTTTAGCTAGCAACAATCATCTGGTGATCACTGGATCACTGATAGATTGATATGCTGATGGCGTACAACTCAATACCTGCTGCCTTATCTTGATTATCTAGCACTTATTTTATAGTTGGACTGAAAAAAAAAAAAAAAAAAAAAAAAAGACTTTTAGATTTCTGTTGACTGAGGCAAAATGAGGAATATAAATAGACGGAAAAATTAATAGAGTTCAGTGATCACTGTCTTTGTTGATTTGAAAGTGTCCATCATAGCTGAGGGGTGTGGACCTAGGGGTGTTTCTAGGATTCAATGTCCTCAGGGAGGCCTTGAATTTTGATGGCAGTCAGGGAAGAGGGGAAGAGCATGCCAGCAATCAGCAGTGCCAGATTGTATCAGTTTACAAGACTTCAAAATGTGTCTTCATTCTGCCATCAGGTCAATAGAAATGTTTATTTTATTTTTTTTCTGGTGAAACTAAATACTGTTCATTTGCAGACTGACATCACAACTTTTTGTTGTGGGCAAGTGCCCAGCTTTATGGGAAAGATATTGACCTATTGTTGAAGCTTCAATTAGCTTTTGCTGCTGTACCCAGATCTCAGTAGCAGAGTTTGTTCCAATTATTCTGAGCTGGATAGAAGAGATTTGAGCCAAGAGCTAGTACGGTAGCTTAGGAGGCGTCATGCCTTTTCTCTCCCTCTTCCATGTAATACCCTGTTGGTCTACATGACAATCTCTGCCTAACATTCAATTTTTTTTTTTGAAAGGACTTTCATTAAAACTTTTCTAACCAGTCAAGAATTTTGTTCTGCCTGAGTTATAATGGAAATAGCTATTGCTTATTTGGCACAAAACCATCTACAATTACAGAAACCTTTGTTACATCCAGACAGATTACTTCATTTCAAAGATAATTTGGCTTTTTAAATCATTCGGAAAGAAAGGATTGCAACATAACATGTTAAATCTCAGAGTGGTCTTTTGAGTCTGCTTTAGATTTTACTATTCAAAATACTTAACAGCAACATTGCTGCGTTCGTATTAGCCCTTAAAATTAGTATGCTGTATGAGTAAAGATGTTATGTGTTGGTAATATTGGCTTATGATGTAAATCCCTGTTGCCTTGCAGATCCACACTGACCCAGGGGATATTCTGCCTCTGAATGCCAGCATCTAAATGCTTAGCACTGTCAGCAAGCTAGGAAATTGCTGCGTTTCTCCCAGGTTCAGATCCAGCTAATGAAACTTAGACACGGTTAGGATAAGTAAGGAGAATGGCTTTTCTGGCAGCCTGGGAAAATGGTGCTAAATAAGTTCTTACAGATTTTTTTAGGGAAATATTGTTGTGAGATTTACAGAGGTGCCTTGAGAAGGAAAAGCTTATAATGAGGGAAAGGGTAACAAGCGATGTGTTTGGAGTGGGACGTATGCAACAGTATGAATGGTAAGAAAAGAAGCAAAATGCAACAGGGGAAAAAGATGCCTAACTCAAGCATCTGGATGTAGTTTGGAACCTGTCCATATCAATTATTACTGGAGATGGAATGTAAGAATATCAGAGGAAAAGCAGCATTCCTAAAAGCTAGTGGCAAGGGATGTTCAGTGTGATGGAATACAGATGTAACGGAGTGGTTGTGTGCAGCAGCAGTGTGGAGGGAAGCCCAGGAGCCGGATGTGCTCAACATAGGGAACAGAGATCAGCAAAGGCAACCAGCACGGGAAGTGGGGCTGTGTGTCATATATTGCACGGGAGTGTATATTCTAGCTATTCTGTATCATGGGTAGGAGTCATTTCTCAAAAGTCTGAAGGAATTTATTTTTTAAAACAAAATAAACAACTGAGAAAACACACAACTCACTAACTGTATTTGCTTTTTTTTGTTGTTGTTGTTTTGTTTTGTTTGTTTTTTCCCTATCTAAGCATCTAAAAACAGTATTTGAGAAACTGAAACTTTTCCTTGCTTTTTAGGTAATTTTTACAAATGTAAAAATGAAATGTGTAGAAAATATTTAAACTATGAATGTACCGTCTCACCAGAAATATTTGGTCATAGCAATAAAATCAGGTAATACCGACAGGAATGTGAAGCACTGTTGTAATGTTTGCAAATCTTCTTCAGGATGTTAAAGCATTAGCAGTACAAATGATAATCGTTATTTTACAAAATGAAATTTTACAACTTTCTAATCTATACTTCCTTCTCTCTTTAATTTCTAAAGCAAAACACCTGTCTCTACCTGCTCAAATTTTGTTTCCAAAAGATAAAGATGTGATAGAAGTAGAGCTTGGTAAGTATGGACCTTAAATTCTTTTTACAACAGTTTGTGATGGCCTAATGAACATGGGGATCTTGATGAATTAATGATGGAAATGTTCATTACTTTTTTTTTTTTTTTTTTTTCACTGTAATTTTAACCAGATTTAATGCATCCCAGGCACAGCGATATGAAGTTAGGAATAACAGATAGGAATAACTGCTCAGGCATTAAGCAGCAAGTCCCTCCTATGCAACATTTTCTCTAGGTTAACTCAGAAATATGTCAAAATTGCCAAGGTAAAATCAAAAGTGATATGAAGATTTGTAGAAAAAGATGTTACGAGGAAAATAAAGTTATACATTATACATATTTTTCATTGAGGAATATTTACAACTCTCTGCATCTTGATTAGGTGCTTCTTTGTCTCTGAAATGTCAGGCCCGTCTGGGGATTAAGAAACAGCCTATAGATGTTGTCTCATGGGATGTGGATAAAAATCCAGAAATATACACAGATACTTCAAGATTTCATGAAGAAACTCATTTGTAAGTACATATAATGTGTAATAATTCTTTTCTTAATGCAAATTGTGCTTAAGAGCAACCAGTACCAGCTCTTTCTCTCTATTAGTTTTGAAGGACAAGCACGAGAATATTACGGAGAGGCAACTTTGCACATCACTGAAATAAAAGAGGAGGATCTGCAGTCAAATTTCACATGTGTGGTGGTGAATGAAATGGGAAATACAAGGGCCACGGTGACATTACAACTCAAAGCACAATGTAAGGGTAGAATTTGTTCATTTTGTTTTCTTACATGCTTAATGCTCAATTTGAAATACATTGTTGATTTTATTTTTCTTTTTAATTCATTTTGCATGTTTATTTTTAAATTTGATTTATTTTCTTCTGGTAAGAAAGTTTGTTGTTAAGAATTAAAACCAATCTTCTTCCTCCCTACATTTTCAAATCAGTGGCCCAGTTCTTGTGGCTTCCTTAGGCTCTGAAAGGCCTTGGTGTAAATTCTGCTGGGGGGGGAGGGAAAACAGTACCAGGGAGAGATTAAATGTGAAGAGTAGGACAGTGTACCAGCCCATTGACAAGAATAACCTTTTATAGGATATTCCTGCCCTTTCCCTCTAAGTGCCACTGAGCTCACTCTGTGCCACAAAGAGATGAGAGTAACAATTTGAAGGCTTTCTCTTGGTTTCATTTTGAAATGCATTGTTCTAGTCATTTCTGCTGGAGAAGGAGAATTAAGGTCAGTGAATGGTGGGATGGTCTTTATCAGTTACGGGGATTGATTGATAGGGATGGTCAGATCCCTGAAAAAGTGTTGTTGCCAAATCCTTGAGATGGATTCTTATGGAAGGAATGGTGGGTGGTCAATGGTTTCCTCTTTTATCCCTTCAGGTGGGCCAAACCACCTTGAGAAGAAATCCACAGCCTTTAAGAGGGTTTAGTTTTCTATGAGAAAATGGTGGAAAGATCAAAATCAAGTTTATTGTGATCACAGGGTTTGCACAATTACATGTCCTACTGTACTCTTGACTGTTGATATTTGTCTACAGGATTATGGCTTCAAGCAGAGTCATATTTCTGTGCTGCAGCCTAGACTAGAAGGGAGGTAGTTGATTTATAACAAAGAAGGGAGCATCACTGAGGAGGATAGCCTAGAATTCCCCAAGGAAAGGTGAGAGGGGATGTGCTGGCTGGGTGTTATCAGGTGAGTGAGAGCGTGGCTTCTCTCAGGAGGCTGGGCATGTGTCAGCCTTGTGCCAAGTTATGAGTGTGGGAATGTACTTACCACGGAGGGGAAGGAAACTGAGTAACACTTCCTGTTCACTCTAGTTCAGGCAATGCAATCATTTATAGACCCTATACTGCAAACTAGAAGTAGGAAAGGCTGCATGAAGGAACAAGTATCTTTGATATTCCATATTTGTGAAGTGATTCATGAAATCTTATTTCTGCTGCAGACAAATCTTATTTTATTTTTATCCATAGGTGGTCAGTAAATGTTCAGGAAAGCTCTTGACTGTGACCGCCTTTGCTGCCGCCTATTTTATGTGGATGTCTGTGCCATTCTTGTTGCTGCTATTGTCAGGATGCCTGCTTCTGCTACTCCTCATCACTGTTGGTGTAAGCAAGGCTAAATCCAGAAATGGCTTTGTGCTACGTTAATTTTCTTTACTTGCTCCTCATATAGCTCAGCAATATTTATGCTAAAACAATGACAGCTTGCCTCTAAATATAATAAAAATGCTGCATAGATGTCTTGTGCCTCACATCTTGTAAATGTGTAATAAAGACATGCACTCTTCTTTTTGTTTCTTTTTGTTTTAAATGATTTTTTTTTAATATCTATGGTCATCTCTTAGTTTTTCCTACCGCATAAATCATGTCTCCTAGCTACTGTCCTGTTAGTGTGCTTTTTACACGTTTCCACTCTGTATTGTGATTTTTTTTTTTCCCCAAAGGTATTTAGTATGGGTTACATTGTTATTTGTAGCACAGATCTGTGATAGGAAGTAAGAGACCAACAGATGTTGCATTTACTACTGAAGTTACTTGCGGAGGCATTGCATGGACTAGTTAAATTGTGCTTAGCAGCACAGGTGACAGGTTAGAGAAGGATGAAAAGATGCTGTAGGTAACTGCATTTAAGCTCCTCTGCTTGAATCTGTTCTGTCTTACAGTCTTCAAAAATGCTGAATTACTGATTTAACTCACCACATAGAAATTTTCCTGGGAAACCAGGAATTAAATCCAATCTTCTCAGTCATAATCAAATACTTTAAGTCCTAGCTCATTGTTAGCAGTACCTTTATAACAAATTTTAGCAATTTGATTTGTTAACAGTTGTCATCTACATAAGAATTAAAAGTTGCCAGAGAGGAGTGAAGAGAAAATACGGGGTTTCTGTCAGAGTCAGCTGTTTGGTTTTGTCTCCATGACAAACAAAAATACTAAATACTGCCAGGAAAGGACAATACGAAACCCTTCCTTCAAAACTATTTCCTGTCTTTTCTCTCCCGGCTTTGCCTGTGGCTGTTGGTATCTTCTAACTCCTTTATTAACACTCGTTCATAAAAAATACTTTTAAGTCTCATAATACTTTTGGAAGCAACCTGAAACTATTAGCCAATGATATGGGCTGTCTCATTTCCTCTAGATCTTTCAGTCCTGTGCCTCCATTTATAATTCCAGAGATGGTGATCATCCCATGTTTTACATTCTCCCCCTGCCACAGGACACAATCTCTGATGTGCTCTGAGATCATCTCCATAACTTCTCTCTGGTCAGTGTGAGGAATTTGCAAAAGGTTTTCATTACATTTCTTCCTCCTTTCCTGGCCAAGATGTAGCTAGTCTTGCTGGACACCTGGCAAGAGGCAGCAACTCTGCCTGCATCTAAACTAGGTTGCCCTCCACAGCCGCTTATCTCTCATGCTGGAAGATACCACCTCCTTGCACCACAGTGCTGGTGTCCAAGCCAGCTCAGATCACTGATAACTGCAGTGGGTAAATGCTTACGAAAGTAGCACTGCTGTCAGGGGTGGGGTGGGAGGTGGCACGACACCATTAACCCCTGACAGGGAAGCCATGACAAGTGGAGAAACACTGGAAGTTTTAACTCTTTCTACCAGCAGAGCTCAATCAGGACAAGAACATTACCTCAGCATCACATCTAATCTGTCTTCTCAGGAATTTAGAGGCAGTCAGAATATCTCCCAAGTGTTTACCTTTTTATTAACAAATAAATTGCCACTGGCTTCTAGTTCCCCATAAAATCACAGAATCACAGAAGGGTTTGATTTGGAAGGGACCTTAAAGATCATCTAATTCCAACCACCCTGCCATGGGCAAGGGTACCTCTCACCAGACCAGGTTGCCCAAAGCCCCAACCAGCCTGGCCTTGAACACCTCCAGGGATGGGGCATCCACAGCTTCTCTGGGCAACCTGTGCCAGCCTCTTTTCATAGAAGAGGTGCTCCAGCTTTTTGATCATTTTTGTGTCTCTTTGGACTCATTCTATAGGTCCTTTTTGTGCTGGGGCCCCCAGAGGTGAACACAGGTCTCCAGGTGGGGTCTCACAAGAGCAGAGCAGAAGGGGAGAATCACCTCCTTTGCCCTGCTGGCCGTGCTTCTTTTGATGCATCCCAGGATATAGTTGGATTTCTGGGCTGCAAGTGCATATTGCTGGCTCATGTTGAGATTCTTCTTCATTCAGGGCTAGTTAAATAATCTGTGGTTGTGTTTCATGGGCCTGACACACAAATATTGTCTTATCTCCCCCTGGGAATTGCTCAATTCTCATCAGCAAAGAAGACTAAAATGCCTGGGGTACCACAAATCCTTCTGGTGTGAATACTCTGCTCTGGAGAATGCCTGAAATTCCAGTCATTCTGGGCAGAAATAGAGTTCAGCCCAACACATCAGGTCTGTTTTTTCTCAAAGTTATTTGATGCTGTACCTAACATTTTACCTGATAAAATGAGATAAAAAGATGTGGACAGGAATTCCAGATCCAAACCTATGTCTTTACTATCTGGAAGTGTGTTTTCCTTAGAAACCAAATTTACAAAAAGATGCAGTTCTTCCAGAGTCTGTCAGGAGATGCATTCAAATATTCTTTTCTGACTTGTTCTCCCTGGCCTCTCAAATACTGCTTCTTGTGATCTGATAGTTCTGTGTTCCCATTGCTCTTAAATATCACTAAATAGTATTAAAATACAGTCAGCTCATGAACTTTCTGCTACTAAATGACGCAGTGAAGTCAAATCAAGCAGCAGGATTTGGTCAGTCTTGTTCAAGGCCTCCAAAAGTGGCTTCTGGCCTTTGTCCCCATTGTACTGAATATAGTTGATTTATTCCAGAGCAGCGAGAGGCTGAGTCAGCCTTACTGGGAACTGAAACTGCTCTTCCAGAAAGACTCCTGTGGGGATTCTTGTCTGAGGCTTTAAAAGTTTTATAAGCACAGGGAATTTATCGCTTTTTTTTTTTTTTTTTTTTTTTTTTTTTTTTTTTTCCAGACTTGGGTCTAATCACTGCAAGGCCAAATGTAAACAGCTCGTTTTAGGTTCATAATTGTTGTTGTTGGAACCTGTTTCTTTTCTATTTGTTTTCTAAACAATTGCAGATCTCCTAGTCCTTGTGGGGGTATTTTTCATCAGGTGCCTGATGGCTGGATGTTTCTTTCTCCCTTTAAATGGCAAAGAAAGAAACAAGAAGAGTGAAAATCATGTCAGATTTGTCTCCTTTCCTACTACAGGAACTGGAAAAAGTACTTGCAAAACCTTTGTTTATCTAGCTTTTCAGTGTCATTTCTCAGGGATTTATTAATTAATGCTTTAATTTAAGGTTGTCTCCAGAAATACTGCTCCGTGTACTACCTTATTCACCATATCCTAGAGAAGCCAGGGAACCTGTAAATCTTAATATATGAGACTCTTCACTGCTATATATTTAATCCTATTTCATTCACTTAGGGCAAGTCCATGAGAAGCTCTGGAATTGCTTCTTGGTGGTGGCAGTCTGTGCATTCACCTGGTAGCTTGCTGGCTGCATGAAATCTGCAACTAGTTCCACTGTGTCTTGCTGCCTCTTTTGTAGAGGAAATTGAGACTGGCCCAACAGACTGCTGTGACGTGTAGCTCCTCAGGTGCTGGTGAACAGCCTGTTGCTGCAGCCACATGTGTTTTGTGTATGTTTTGTAGGCAGAGGGAGGCAAAGCCCTGAAAATCTGATCCCTGCTCTGAATGCATAAGGCTTGTCTGGGTAGAGTTGCTACCAGCACATGTGAGCACCGTCCACCAGCTGAGATGTTGTAAAGGGTGTCTCCAGTGTGAGAGCCAGACCCCCAAATTAGTACTGCCAGAATGCCTGTATTTCAATTTATGTGTGGCCAACACTCAATGGAGTATTCCTTTCCTCAGCCAAGGTAGCCTGAGATTGCAGCATACCTCAAATTTCATTGTAAGACTGAAGGGATGGTTCTAGCCATACACAGAACCAAGTTATTGCATCAGGCAATTGCTATAGTTGCTACATTGTACTAAAAAATATATTAATGTTGTCACTTTTATGCACTTTAAAAGTCACTTTTATGTGATAGACTATCTGGACTTTTTCATGTGCCTTTCTGTTGGGGTAAAAGTCTGTCACCCACTCTGACTCTTCTGGAAGTATACATTTTTTAATCCAAATCTTTTTAGTGATTTGAATCACAGGAAAGTCCCCAAAGTGGTTGCATTATTACAGCTATAGGACAATGAATCATCATGATGGACAGGAATAAATAGATTAAGAAGGTGGACTGCAAATGAAACCCTCCTAACTGGTTTATCTATCAGAGAAAAATATGTATGGAACTGCTCTGAATCTATATGTTAAAACCATGTGGAATTAGTTTGGGTATCTTTTATTTGCTTTGAAGCATATTTCTACTATGACGCAATTTTTGTTAATCTTCCATCCAAGAGAATAATGTTTCCTCTTTGAGTAATTGCTGTATAAATTGCTTGATATTTGAATTTCAAACTTGGCTATCTAGAATTCACAGTGTTTTCTATACCAAATACTGTGTGAATTCAGTATGTCTGGGACATAGGTCAAAAATATCTCTTCAGCTTTGTGGCTGTAATAATCCGAGGATTAAGCTTCCAGCTTTCTAAACTAGAGAGAGCACACAATGACCTCACTTCTACCTCCCATCATCTTTTTCTGCAGCAGAACCAGATGTCATCTAGAGGCTGTGCACATCTAGACTGACTTCTGCTATGTGAATCACAGAGAGAGAGGAGAAACAGGCAATTACAGGAAAATATCTGACTGGATTGCTATAGAAATATAGCTGTTCCTTAGAAGAGCGATCTTTAGCACAATCTTATCCTAGACTGTGAGCATACGATAGCACAGAGCTGATGACAGCCATCTTTGATAGCTTTCATCTCCGAGGAAGAGGTGATCAGATTAAGGAGCTCTTCCTTGAGGGAAGCTGGAACTGCAGCGGGTGACTTCTTTCTTCCCAGTTTTCCTTACTCATCATTGTTTTTTTATGCTCTTTGACCCTCAAAGGAAAAGGAGGAGGAGAATCTCATCTGCCACCGCCATAATTTATCTTATTTTTACAGCCGGACTTGTTCTGTTTTCCTGCTTGTCTTGCGTACTTTGTTCTTATCTTGCAGATTTTATTATTTACACATGTTTCTCCATACCCTGTTTGTACAACAATGCCCCAAGCCTCTGCTTGCCCCTGCGTGGACACTTACTAGTGTCAGGCTTGGGCTCAACTGCCTTGCAAAGTGATTGAACATTGTTGTTGAGCAAAATACTTATAAACATTGCTGCCAGCTGTGGCATTTAATGCACTTTGGTCTGGGTGCAACACCTATAGATATTAATTGTATACTGCTCGGTACACTTCTGCTTCAGGGTTTCAACAGGCCTCTGTGCTGGCTACATCACCTGGGGAAGGTAAAGGTCTTGTCTTCTCAGTTGTGAACTCCTTAAAACCATAGCAGATGTAAAGATATGAGAAGCTAAGGCTGCAGCTAACACTTCATTTCTCTTCTTTGCAGCAGATCATCCCAATGTCCTCATGATTGTTGGATTTCTAGTACTGCTAGTGATAGTAGCAGTCTCTGTTGTACTTTATCAATTCTTCCGAATTGATATTGTCCTATTTTATCGGGAGATATTTCAGCCCTACTCAGTCAAAGATGGTGAGTAAGCATTTCACAAGAAAGTTTAAAGGAAAGGGCAAATCACGTGGAAACAGATAAATCTGATAGTTGTTTACTAACTCAAATGACACTTGAGCCTTATTCTTCACTTTCTCATGCTTCTTGAAATCATTTATATAAGGGGGAACAAGCATAGTTCTAGTAGTGCCTTGCATTCACTGCAGAACCATGTATTGGTTCTGTAATGATGTATTGCATAAACAAAGAATTCAATCCTGGTTTCACTTTTTTTTTTTTTTTAATAAAAATATTTGTCACAAAATATTGAGTGACAATGAAAATCTGACTTAACAGCCTATTATTCCACTGAAATAACAAACAATGAGACTTATCTCTATTTCATGCTAATATGCATTGATTAATTTAACTCTTACTTTATACAGCTTAAGATACAGCTTTCAGAATGCAACAGTCAAATTCTCCAAAGCGGCAAATGCATGGAAAACACAAAAAGAGCACAGTCTCTGATTTCCAAACATGTATCCAAAGATGCACATCATTATAATTATCAGGAAGATCTACTTCAATCTATTTCAAAAACTGTATAGTTGTTATTTTACTCAGCTTTTACAATAGCCAACTCTAATTCATGTTAACAGAAGGCACTTTCCTCTTGCTCTACCTTGCAGATGGGAAGATATATGACGCATATGTGATCTACCCCAGAAGCTACGGCAATGAAGCTAATTTTGTGGAATATTTTGTACACCAAATTATGCCAGATATCCTAGAAAATAAATGTGGATATAAATTATGCATTTATGGAAGAGATACATATCCTGGAGAAGGTGAGTTTCAACTCAGATAATGTACTGCATTACTTGTTAAGTTGGAACAAGTTGTGTTTCAAGACCCTTTCAGGAGTACAGAGTATCCCAGCAGCTGTGTGTCTAATGTGTCAGGCAGGGTGACACAATGGCACTTTGTGCTTGTTGGTTTTCTATGAAAAGCAAGCTGTAGGTTGGGGACAGAAATTGTTTATCAACTTCTTGGGTGATGCAGGAAATGTGACTTGAAGTGTGACTCTCAGACATACACCTGCTCTTTGGGTAGTGTAACTCTGCATTGCCACTATCTGGACAAAGCCATGACAAACCATGCACGAGTAGGCCTACAAGATACCAAAGAGAAGAAAACCACAAAGTTGAAGAATTAACCTTGCTGTTATCACTCAGGGTTTTTCAACCTGTGGCAAAGGATGTCACAGTTACAGGAAGTTCAGATTCTGTTCACAGAGGTGACCTACTTTCACTTTGTACAATTCCCAGTGCTACTTCAAAAGACAATCTGTGTTCTCTGTTCCCATGGCCTTGTCATCCAAAATGAATTTGTGTTAATTAATTTGTGTTAATTTTCACATGGACAACCCTACACTCTCTCTTATATTAGCTGTCATCTAGATATTACCTGCTTTCCTCCAGGGCTTAATTGCCTGTCTTGTGCTGTGCTGTTCTGTGGACCACATGTTCTCTTCTTATCAGGAAACAGGCATGAAACCAAAGATAGCCCATTCTGAGTTATGCATTTCTAAAATCATCTGCATTGGATCAGATGTGACTCATCTGCCCAGAGCTGGGCCAAGATCCTTGATGTCCTCTTCTGACAAGTGGCAAAAGTTCTGCCTGGCCTTGAGAAAAAACACTGCAACAAAAATGAAACAAACAAACAAACAAACAAAACCAACCAAACAAACCAAAACAACAACAACAAAAACCTACTGATCCAGACTATAGCTAGCATGTCAGTTTCAGAATAAGGAACTAACACTGGCCCACAAAGATGTTAATGGCAAAAATTTATGCCACCTGCTCAGGGGATATTTTGTTTTGGGATGGTACTCTTAAACTTTCCTGGAGGAAATGGAGCATAGCATGCAACTGAAATGCAGACTGGGACTAACAGGGACTCTCTTGGCTGAAAACAAAGACATTTTCATTGTGCAAAGGCATGAATGAATGCCTGTAATCCAGGCAGAATGGAGACTCACTGAGCCAGCCTTGGACAATGAATAAATCATTTTTTGACTCATTCAGACTGATTTTACTAAAAGTGTCCTGAGCACTGTTGTCTTTTTCTCTTGATGTTTATATTCACAGCCTTCTGCTTTTGTCTTCCTTGTCCACTTTCAAGTCCCCAAATACTTCCACTTGGGTGGAAATCTGTTCAGAATCAATCTGTCATGGGGAGCACTTAAAAGTTCCCTGCTTCCAGGCAGATGGACTTTATACATACAATCCCCACTCTTGTTTACCATGATCTTGATCTTGATACTTTTATCATCAGATTTCCAAATCCAAAACCTTACAGTTAAAATATGCTGAACACAGAGTAAATCAGGAGTATTATCAGCAAATACCACTGAGTTACTTCAAACTTACCCGAATATGTATCATATCATTTGATGAATCATATTTTTCACTGTTAAACTCCATGTATTTCCAGAAAAAGAAATGCAGCAAGGATATAAAATGGGATTGTTATTTGAAGAAGAGTTCATGACTCTTAGTTCCAGAGCAAAGCTTTGTAATTTGTAACTTTTGCTCTTCCAGTAATAAAAAAGATGAAGAGAATGACTCAACCGACAAACAGCACTATACAGCTGTTGGACTCCCATTGGTTTTCCTAAATTCACTTTTTGTTGTTGTTGTTTCCTGTTCTTACTGATTAAAGGCATTTTCTGTGACTTATCTGTTGTCTGAAAGAGGTGTAAATGCAAGTATTAACCAGCAAAAGGAAGAGGTTTCTGCTCCATTCTTTTCATGGTCCCATTGGCTTGCCCCAACTACATTCCTTGACACAGAATCTAACTGTCAGAGCACTGTCAGAGCTGCAGTATCTATAACACACACACACACACAAAGAGAAAAAATAACATTAAAATGATCATAAGAATGATGATAGTTCACTGCACCAATGTTCTGTGCAGCCAAGTGCCCTATCTTCAGCAGTAACCACGGGCAAATGACTGGAAAAGACTCTAAGAAAAGTCTCTTCCTGACCCAGGAATTGCAAGTGCTGGGCCTCTCTGAGTCTGAGAAGACCCTTGAAATGGCCTGGCAACCTCTAGCAAAGGAAAAGAGGTCACATATGCAGGTGATAGATAATGTCTCTTAAAGAGTGCCTTTATTAAATGGCTGTTACATCAAAATTCCTTAGCTCAGCTACCACTTTTGGGATTCTTTGGCCCAGCAGCACATACTTCCAGTAAAACAATTCAATTTCCCTTCTGCAGACCGCAGGAAACTCTTCTAACTGGGACGAGTATTTCACCAGATAGGTACTCATCTGCAGTGTTCTTCTCACGGACAGCAGGTCATTGAGAAAAGCAGATCCTAGATGTGGAGCTTTCTGAGCTGGTCCAGAGCTTGAGTTTCGCAGGTACAACACAGCCAACATCACAGTCCCAACTGTCCCTAACAGCTTTTCAGTGGGAAACAAAAACACCTTTAGTCATGATGATGATCAGATGCCCTGCAAGTCTGTATCCAGCCCTGTTGGGTTAACGTATAAATGAGCACGCTATAGCTCAGGAGTATTAGCACTCCCTCTACAGGAAAATAAGCCTCTTAGAAGTAAATCACCCAAATGGCTCCAAATGGTTATTTTTCATGGGTAAGTATTGAAGGATTGTTTTTTAGAGCACTAAACTGAAAGAATATGATTCCTTACATGCAAATTATTGTCCAAGCACAAATTTGATGTAATACAGATCTACTGAGCTTGACCCGTGGATTAGAAATTCCTAACAATTCCTAACAGTGGTGAAAATATTAAGATTTCAGCTAAAGAAAACGTCTGAAAGGAAACTGATTACTGTGAGTTTTTCAAGCTCTTTTTCTAATGAATAAACCGTATCTGACTGAAGTGAGACAGGTTTCTTTTGGTTGAAAAGCAATGGAAATGAAATGCCTATGCACAAAAGAGTCTATAAAAGAAATTTCAGTCTCAGCATTTTCTTGTGCATTGCTAGATAAAGCCAGTGCAGTTGAGACGAGGATACAGAAGAGCAGACGGCTGATCATCCTTCTAACACACCAGTTGCTTAATTGTAAAGAATTCGCTTATGATCAACATGTGGCTTTATACGATGCCCTCATTCAAAACAATACAAAGGTGATCCTGCTGGAAATGGAGACGATGGAGACGTATGAGACTCTTCAGGAATCTCTTAAATATATAATCAAGAAACAAGGTACTGTCAAATGGAAAGAGCAGTACACTGTGCACCCACAGTCATCCAATTCTAAGTTCTGGAAACGTGTGAGGTACCTTATGCCACTGAGACTCAGGTCGTCATGCTCAGTTAATGCTGGATGAACAGTCTGTCTAAGAAAGCTCTAGTATGCTGTCAGGTCAAACCCTACACCTGCAGCTTCTTTTGCTTTCAGTAGGAACATTATTTTGCAGTTTGGATGTCTGGCTGCATTTTTTTTTCACCTTTTTTTTTGTGGAGGAAGGTCTTTGGGGCTGAGGGAAGTCCGTGGGGCTTTGAGAATTCTGCAAATGAATTATTCCTGATGGTGTACAAAATTTTGCATATCATTGGAAACAAACCTACTTCTACTCTTCCTATATGTACTTGGATATATAACTGAAAGTTTTGATTCTCAATAGTTGAATATTCTGTAGGTTTACTTTACCTTTCTAATGTGGTTGATCAAACATAAACACCTTCTATATTACTTGATTAGAAAGTATAATGTTACAGTTTTCTTCATTTTATCCACCATGTGTTTGTTTTTGCTTCAATAGTCATACTTCTATCACGAAAATTTTTAAATTTTTAATTAAAAATATATATTTTTTTCTTTAGTAGGGATGCTTCAGTAAAAGCTCTTTTGAGATTAATGTGAATAGAGTGTTTTTAAAAAGTGCAGTGTTAAAGAAAGTGCATACATACTGTTTGACTGACATATATATGCATTTATATATACATAAATACATTTATGTATACATAAATGAATCTCATACAAAGGGGAAGTTATCTTATAGAGCTATTAGAAAGTGATTTTGAGATTAAAGATACACATATTTAAATTCTTATAGCTAGTAGTATTTTAAATCTTTCAGGCATGATAGACCGTATTGTTACTAGTACTACCTGATGCAAATAACATTTTAAATTTTATGTTATATAAATATATATATATTGTACATGGCTAGCATTCCTTTAAGCTACTGAAAAAAAATAGAGACTTACTGCAATTTTATAACTGCCAGTATCTTTTTTTTTTTTTTCCTGCTTTGATGTTATGCCTGGTTTTACTTTGTTCTGACAGAGAATGGCCTGAGATGCAAAGGTCAGAGTAAAATCCCCTCTGAGTGCAGGGGTGCATGATCAAAGCATATTCTAGTGCATATATCCTTGGGAAGTTTAATGTTTTTGGGTTCTAAAAACAGGAATTTTCTTACAGTCAGTGAAGGTTTGTTTTTGAGCTTCAGATCAGCTGCAGAGATGGACTTGAAAAGAGAAAATCAGATACAGAATATCTAATGTTACCAAGTTCTTTTATTGTACCTTGTAGGTTTTTATTGAATATGAAACTTCAGACCTATGGATGGCTATTTGGAATAGGAAGAACATGTATGAAATACATGTGTACATTTTTCTTTCAATGTGAAATAAAGGTCAATGGCAAACTAAAGAGCTTTTCATTGATTTGTTATATTTTCAAATGCTGGTGAATGTGAAGTCATCACTCACTGCACCACAACTGTAAAACATATAATGCTGCATTTTATTACTGCCTTACTAAACCATCTGCAGTACTGGGACCCATTCCTAAAGGGCCCTCTATTTCCCCTTCACTGTTTTAGGAAGATCCACAAAATGTATTTTTGTAACGTAAGAGATTTGGTTTATTACAGACTCAATTGGGGTTTTGATAGTTCTTATGGTAAGAACTTTCACAAAAAGAATACTAATACTAAGTCATGTATAAAGGCAGGAAAGCCTGTTGGTTTTCACTATGAAGACTTTTCATAGGAATTTCTGATCAAGACAAAATATGCATTTTCAATACTATTACAATTTTTTAATAGAGATTCTGTAGTAGGCACTTATGAGAAAGAAAGGAAAATAACCAGTTATCTATCTTGGAAACAAATTCTGGGGTGAATTTTGAACCTGGAAAAGAGTTGTGGAGGAGAAGGTAGGATGAGGAAATGCAGGGAGACTACAAATAACTGGATTATTCTGAAATATGGGGATATCTTATTGACTTCTCTTCAGTTGTTGACTTCAGGCCTGTGGTTAGGATGGTGAAAAACAAACCCCCTAAATGGATCTTGTGGTGGCAATCTTTTTGCATTAAACCTCACGGCCAACAAATTACAAAAAATAAAACATAAAAAGAAAAAAATACCAAAAATGCCTGAGAACTCTTAATGTGGTTTATCAATAGTGAACAGTATTATAGCCTTGACAGAAAGAAAAGGGGTAAATTCTGAGAGTGGCAAAGACCTTTTACCAAGCCTAGGGGTGAATATGTCACTGCAGTAATGACAGAGAAATGCAGAAGTTGTTGATTACCTTTATATTCCTTGGTGATTAGTACAGAAATTGGAGATACACACTCAAATTAACATCTATTTATAACTATTTTCACATTTGTAATGTCAAAGAGGCAGTACAAAAAGAATGGTGGTATATTTTTACAATATAAGCAGCTTAATATCTAAATTCTCAAAAACACAAAATTAAAATTGGCATTTTTTATTTCATATTGTGTTGGATACACACAAATTACACCAGGCTACCTGCTTTTATGGACTATCAAAAGAGAATTCTGCCCTGTGTCAAAATCTCTTATTTCACTGTAAAAAGCTTATAAAAGACTCAGTTTGGATGCTTAAAACTTAAACTACATAGAATAAAAATAATTTTGTGGCATAATTAGAACTTCTACCTAGATATTTAATACTTTTTAACTTCTGTTCTGTGCTCCCCTATTTTTGGTACCGTTAAAAAAATGAATCAGGCTATCAGTTTGCTTTCATGCAGTAGAGAAGAGTCAGCGTGCCATCTAGTGGATGAACACCTATCAAAAGATTGTGGCCAACTAGAAATAAATCAATTTAAGAATAACATTAGGAATAATCACAGTGAAAATTTCAGAACCTGCATACTGCTATAATTTCCTGACACCCATACCTGTGAAGAGCATCTCAGAATCTGGCACTGAAAATCCAGTGCTGAATTTCTTATAATATAATGTAATGAAAAAAAATGTAGCATATAACTGCTTTCTGGATACTTCATATTTGACAAGTGTATGGTGAATTGCTGGCAATAAGGAAATACCAAAGAGTCAGGAATGAGCATTGACTTTGTGAACCTCTTGATGTCAGTGGTGAAGCTCCTGGTTTGGCTTCTATGGTAGGAAAACTAGTTCCTGCTAATATGAAGTATGACAATTGTGTGGTTACTGAGCTCTGAAACAGGTTACCCAGAGAGGTTTTGGTGTCTCCTTTCTTGAAGATATTCTGTTCTGGGCAACCTGCTCTAGATGGCCATGCCTGAGCAATGCAGTTGGACCAGACTGTAATCCCAAGGTTCATCAAGTCCAACTCCTGGCTCCACACAGGACCACCCCTCCTACCCCCAAATAATAATAATAATAATAATAATAATCAGGTGTCTGAGAGCATTGTCCAGACCTGGTGACCTCCAGAGGTCCCTTACAGCCTGAATTACTCTGTGATAGTATGATGTGGAGGAAAGTTTGCAAAATCTACAACCTGAATATTCCAGTGATTCTGAAAATCTTATGAGGGTCCTACAGACATGGTATCAGTTAGGAACCTGCTTTTTTGACAACAGGGACAGATAATGCTGAAAAACGATGGACTATAACTTAATGTCAGCTAAGAATTAATGTGGCTGGTATGCAGATATATCAGAGGTAGATTTAGAAAGACCAGATAGACTCAAAGAACACTCAGACTGTGATGACAAGAGCTGGATGTGTTGCTATTTAAGACAGAAACAGTTTCACAGTTCAGGTTTTCATTTAGCACCTGTGAGTCATGTATGGTGGATGGAAAAGTAAGATATGAAAAACTGTGAGAAGTAACTGGTCTTCCACAGCTGATTGGTCAGGTAGTCCAAGCTTCACAGAAAAATAAATTAAAATAAAATAAAATCTGTTTTCAATCTTAGTGTGTGTTTCCATTGTCATCATGGCACTTTCATCATGAGCAGGGTGACACACTGAGCAGCAGTTGTTTTCATTACTGAGTTACATCGCTATTTCAAGGCTATTACTTCTCCAATAAAACTTGTACTATTCTGAGCTAAAAACTGTAAACTTGATTCCATCTGTGTACATTCATACATCTCAAAGCGAGCTATGACATTAGTTGAAATGACTGATTGAACACGGTGCTTTCTGCAATGCGGCTGAAAGTTCAGAAACTTAAGATCATTTTAAAAGGTTATAAAAGCAAATGAATATGAGAACACGTCATGGAAAATGTTGTTGCGAAAGAGAGAATAAAACAGAATAGCTGTTTCCAAACTGTCACTATCAAGTCATAGCTTGTTAAAGTAAGTAACTGATGATATTTGACTGTACAGTTTATTTGTTGTCTGCTAAATTGCTTTCAAACTCATGTAAAATCATTGTCATATTTAGAATATATGTGTTATATATATATGTTTTAGAATCAACCACATAAGAACAATAAACACTGTGAAGCACCTTGTGCACATTTTAAAAGTAGTTACACTGGTTCAGATTCTCAGCTGACTTTCCTAAAGTTGCACTGATTTACATTAGCAAACAGTCTGATTGTGTTTATATGCATATTGCTTAAATCTGTGATGAGGGAAACAAATGAGGTGAGGCAGTGAAACTCTCCAGGGTTTCTTTGCTTCACCTCAGCAGCAAAATATGAAAACTGCTGGCTCTGTGGAATCCCTCCCTTTTTAGTGCAGCTTGCTCATTTCACCTCCAAAGCGACATCTCCTGTTGTTACTGGGAAATTCTGTCCTGGATGAAAAAGGAGAAAAAAAAAAAAAAGAAAAAAAAAAAAAGTGGCCGTCACCAGACAAGTTTCTGAAGCCAAACCATAGAACTACAGAATGGCTTCAGTTGGAAGGGGCTTTAAAAACCATCCAGTTCCGACACCTCTGGAAATAAAAGAAATTCTGAGGTGATGAAAACTTTGCTGCTGCTATCAAAATAACTTAATTTACAAGTGTAATGAGTCATTGTGCAGTAAGTATTGAATAAATCTGTGTGAAGTAAGCAGTGTCAAACGTTCATTTATGCTGGAACATCTGGTTTAAAACCGGCCAGCTGGTGGCACAAGGGTTTCTTTAGAGGTAACTACCCACACCCCTTTCACAACAATGGAATTATAAAATGTTGTGTGTCTTCAAACCTTGCATCACTCTACCCCCAAAAGCAGATGCTGGCACAGAAAAGACAGCAGTGAAATCAGAAGAATCAGATCCACGTGTCAGTAGATCCTTTATAGGATTGCGTGTTTTGCCTTTTCTCTTTTGCTGCGGGTCATAATTTGTGAGGTTTGCTTTTTTTTCCTTCCTCCCCCCCCCCCCCCCCCCCCTTTTTTTTTAATCTTTGCAGAGTATCAGCTTTTCAGCATCCATCCTCAATAGGGGGGGATGGAATTTGTAGCAGAAATAAAAAGATAAAAGCTGCCTTTTTTGGCTTAATATTTATTTAGCTTACGTCCTTAAATCTCCATCCCACTTCCATCACACTTCTTGGAAAGGCGTCCCGCCGCCAGCAGAAGAGCAGAGGAAGCAGCGTTTCGGTTACGAATACCAAAGCCATCACTTCCTTGTGCCCTTTCCTCCTACAAAGGTCGTGAGAGGGAAGAACCCCCTGCTGCTGCCCGCCCCTTCCAACCCCTCCGGCGCGGTGCTGAGCGGTGCTGAGCGGCTCTGGCAGAGCCAGGTAGGGTCCGGGGGCGGCGAGGGGAGAGCAGAGGAAGGGCGGCAGGGTTTGGGGGGCGTGGGTCGGGAGGGGCAGCCCCTGTTCCCCCCACCCCATGCACCTCGGGGGAGCCTCTGGCCGCATCTCTGTGCGGGGATGTGTGCGCTGGGGGGCTCCAGCATTGCCCCGCCGTCGTCCCCAGCACTGCTTATCACCCCTAAGGCCCCCCGGGCTCCACCCCCCGCCCCCCACACAGGACCTTGATGTGCTTCTTCCTTACAATAATTTAGTATTATTTAGTCCTGGAAAGGGCTTATTACATTAGTAATAAGTCCCTCATTGGCACTACAAGGTCGCCCCCCCCTCCCCAGGCTGCCCTGGCCCTTTCCTACACCCCTAGGTGGGAAGAGAATAAATAAATAAATAAATAAATAAATAATAAAAAGATTCCTAAACCATTTATATGTCAGCCCTCAAATGCCTCATTTTAAAAAGTTAATATTCGTTGTTTGCTATACTTTTGCAATCAGTACTTGTAAATTTCTCACTTCTACCTTTTCCATTTTCCTCCCTGCAGTCAACAGTTCAAAGTGACAAATTCTGCTCTTGCTTTTTCAGGAGGTTTTTCAGACTGAGCTGTCTTTGCAATGACTCGCTTACTGAGAGTGATCGCTTTCTGTTTCTGTGATGAATGAAGGTTCAGAAGATTCGTGAGTACAAGTTGTGACCATCTGCAGTTTGGAAGGTTACCTCTGCATCCACTTTCAACTTGGCAAAACCTGCATGGTAAGTAAACACTTATGTTGTTTGAAATGCAGGGAAAATTTTATTTTAACCAA
The DNA here is from genome assembly GCF_011077185.1 of Oxyura jamaicensis. NCBI lineage: Eukaryota > Metazoa > Chordata > Aves > Anseriformes > Anatidae > Oxyura > Oxyura jamaicensis. The sequence continues at coordinate 138,318,132 of NC_048893.1, forward strand.
TAACTAGATATCCTGGCAGAAAAGTGCTTAGACCTACTAAGGTTAAGATAATTGTTTACTAGATCTTTTTTGCTTTTCTGCATGAATCTTATTTGACTTGTGTATGACTTTCAAGTCCTACTTGAAAAAGACTTAATTTGACAAGAAGCCATCCTTAAAGATGTAAGATTAGTGGTTTCCTCACTTAACCCCAAAATGTTTGTTCAAACAATCTGAGGTTCAGAAGAATCTGATTTTTTAATTCTTTTTTCTGTTTAAAAAAGGAAGTCACAACATTGGGTAGAAATTCAGGTTTCCATAAGTGTTGATCAAAATGAATGATTCGACCAAACTGAAGATCACTCAAGTGTATCAGCACCCTTTCATTCTTCTGGTCATTCTAGGAAAATGAGGAATTTCCTAACAAAGTTAATGATCATTAAACGTACTCAGTTGTCTACTTTATGTGATATCATTAATGCAGTTTGTACAATTTAAAATATTCAGTTTGTTTTAAGATTTTTTTGGATTCACAATGGCACAATGATTTTTAGGAAACATTTCTAATAATTAAAAATTCAACTGTAGCTTTAAGCATGTATGAAATTTGAAAAACATGCTTAAAGCTATTGTCACTTTAGACAACTAATAGACAACTCTAAATTTACCTTTGTCTTTGAAACTGTCATTCGCTGCTATTGCCTTAGCATTTTGTCCATTGAATATTTTTGTATTCCTTCAGAGACAGAATCTTTGCCTTTTAAATTATCTCCCCATTTCTTTTTGAAAATAAAAGATTTTATTCCAGTCCTTGAAGAATATCTTTAAAGTAGTTGAATTTCACCAAAAACTATATATATATATTTTTTTGTTTGTTTGTTTGCTTTTTCCCCTCCTGGTATTTCATTAAAGAATACCACAAACCATATTGCTCAAATGTAAATACTGCTAGTAGAACAATTGGAGTAGAACAATTTCAAACAAATTGATCAGGTTCAATAGCAGTGTGAGAGTAAGACTAAGGCTGTGTGTTTTACTTGCTTATTTGTACCCACCAATCTCAAACCTGGCTATCACTAAGTAGCTTGCATAAGACTTTGTTCTTTAATCCCTGTTCAAAGAATCAAGGGCTTTGCTTTCCATTCACCGAAATATCTATTTTGTGCTGATGTGATGTGCCAACAAGGAATGGGATTTAGAATTAACATCTGATGATATGTAATTTTATCCTTATGTAGTGGATCGTAGTTTCATGGTCTGTAGCAGTTGTATTTCTTCTGGATGTGCTAGGGTGAAAAATGAAAAGTAAATTCAAGAAATGAAAATAGAGACAGAGGGCTTTCTTTCCCTGTAAAGTATAGCAGTTTGAATCTCCATGTGCAGAAGGGAACTGAAACCAGGTTTGAGGAGTTTAATGTATGGTCCCTTAAAGTTGCTTCTTTAGCTGCTTTCTAAACCGGGATCTGTCTACCAGTCAGTCTGAAAAAAGGGGATGTGAAACAGTTCTTTCAACTTGTTACAGTGATTTATAGGATGGTGGCACACTTGTAATGAATTGGAGAGAACAATAAAAGAGGGGGAGCAGCCACACGTCTTGCTGTCATTCCGGAATATTGCTTGAAATGCAATAGCCTACTTCAGCCTACTGCTGTTTTATATCATAGGTAGTTTCTAATCATAAGTCTCAGGCAGGTGTCTTTCAACAGTAAGTATGTTTTCTCAAATTGCAAGTTTTATGTAGTAAAACCAAAGAAAGAGAATGCTAAAAAAGATTACTTTGAACAGCTCTCTGTGAAATCTCTCTTTTAAGTGTGTGTCCTATTTGTGTATTCACGTTCAGATAGGTGTCTGAGTAAGGACATCTGTCTTGGCTGAACTCAAGTTATCATGCATCTAAGCTGTCTGTCTTGTTAGCAAAACTGAGGCATGGTTTTAGGTTTGGCTCTGCACTTGGTTGTTAACCTGCTGTTCAGAGAAATCTCAGAAGAGATACTCCACACTAGTTTTATTTAGTAAAGTTTTGCGTTTGTCTTTGAAAGAACAATTGAAAATTAGTTTATTTATCTTCTTATCCTAGATGGAAACATTGGCAATCTCAGCTGGTACTTTCGTGTTCAGCAGAAATTAATAGAAAATGTGAGGCAAAATTGTAAACCTCGTTGTTTTCCAACAGGATAAAATCATACACCAAGACGTCTGACCCATCAACATTGTGCTGTTCTCCTGAAATGCAAGGGAAAATTCTACTAGCTGTGTTTCTTTAAAGTCCAGTCCTGCAAAGGTAGTACCGTTTGTGGAGAAAAAATTAAATTTATTATTAATAAATAAATAAATAAGCACTGTCCTGCTCACTGGTAGGCGTTCACTTGGGATCTAAGTCTAGATGCTTCTATACGATTGCCAGTTTACTCAGGAGTACAAAAGGCCTCTAGTGAGCATGAAAATGGAGGGAGAAGACCATGCATTGATTTCTGAGTTTGAAATAGAACTTTCCAAAGAAAATATAGATATGTTGCCTGACACATGAAAATATGTTGCCTGACACATGAAAATACCTGGTACAATAAAAATGAGTAACTTCCCAGTTGGAAAACCTCCTTCAGTAACAGGCATTAGTAACACTGCTCTCAGTGCTCAAAGTGGTCTATTTCATTGCACTTGTGATGATATGTGAATCTGTTTTTCTTAGGCTTTCAGAACCAAGAAAAAAATCACTTTTTCTGGAGAAGAAGTGAGAATTAACTCAAGAAAATGTCTCTGATGATATTTTTAGTAATGTTTATCACTGAATCTGCCACAGGTAAGTATAAATCCCCATTTCAACCATAGAACCTTTAAAATATTTGCCAAATATACGACACCTTCTTGACAGTTGTGCAGAGTGGTGAAACTTTTGTATTTCTCATCTATGAACAAAATCTTTAAGGTTTTCCAATTTCAGACCAGTTCCAGACTTTGAAAATTTGGTCCAAAGTAACAAAATTATTAAATACATAGAACCAAGTTGCTATGTGGAAACACCTGATTATGTTGTATTGGAGCATGGCTGTACAGAGAGCCACAGCAAGAAAAAGAGTGATCACAAATCTTTTTATGACATTCAGAAGTGTAGTCAGAATGGTTGCTAAACAGAGATAATCTCTAGGACAGAGACTGAAGGCTTATTTTGTTCTTGAATATTTGCACTAGACCATGTTTCCTTTTCTGTATTTTATATGACTTCCACAAGTAAAGGTGCATTTAGAAAGTTAGACTTAAAAAGCAGACTTTGAGGCTAAATTTTTCATATAGAACCTTGTTCCAAGGGAAATTTTCTAAAGATATATGAAGTTTTTAAGAAATCTTACCATGTAACAATTTAGTTTTAATTAAGAAGAAAACGTACACATTAATTCATAGGATCTCTGCTTTTATGACAGTTGATCAGTTCTGAGGATTAGCCACCTTTGTCAAGTCAATGCATGTTCTTTCCCCCTTTCATTTGTGACAGCTGCTTTTTTACAAAGTTCTACTGACTGTGCTCATTGGATTTGTACACTTGTGGACCCACATGAAAAAAAATCTTAGCAAAATGTCCATTTTTTATCTTTCTATACCTTCTAGTTTTGCTTGGGTAAGGTAGAATGAAAACTTGGACAACTGAGTTCTCAGACTGAAATACATTTTGCTGCTAAAAGTCATTTTATATAAAAGACCTGCTACACAGCAAGTCACTTTAAAGTCAGGCTAATGGCATTTTATGAAAGAGTATTGAGCCTTTTTTGTTTGTTTGTTTGTTTGTTTGTTTCTGAAGAGAAGCTGTGTCCCCTTCGAGCGTCCATTGATGTACTAGAAGGGGAATATTTTTTCCTTTGTTTTCCTGAGTCAATGCTGCGTTTTGAGACAGAAGGATACAAAATAAACTGGTACAAAGAAAATGCTGGAAGGCAGAAGCTGATAAAGGAAACACAGAGAATTATTTTCCAAATGAATTTTCTGGAGTTTTGGCCAGCTGAACTCAGTGACTCTGGGAATTACTCTGTCATTCACAGGTGGGTACACAGGAAGTGGATGAACAACATGCTGCCCTTAAAGTTGTCTATAAAGGTGGCCTTTGTCTTGTTCATGGCACTTATAAAAACGAAGCTCAGGGAACTACATTATTTATGGTGTCACTTTCCACATCATTTCACAATAACCACCCAGACAGACCCGTAATACATACGTATTACTACAGGCCAATACAGCCTTTTAAAGGTTCTGTAAACTTTTGATAAAACAGGTAGCGTTTCTGCTGTTTCATGGCTGATTCTCTAAGCACAATGAGAGATAGGCAATCCTGTCAATGGCCAAGTAGAAGGAAACATTTGCTTGTCCTCTCAACCAGACCTGTTCTTCCTTACTTTGTTGAGTGGAATTCACTCTCTGGGGCCTGCCAAGTAAATCAAATGTAGTAAGGTAATGGTGACATAGCTGAACTCTGGTTTCTTTGCACAGCCTGACATTCTTGGAGCTGTTCAAAGAACACATTAAATCATTTTATTTGATTCCTTACCATCATAGAACATCACGGAGCAAAAGCGAAAATAAGGGTGGGCTTCAACTGATGGTGGTATTCCTCATTTGATCATGAGGAATGACAGAAGGACTAGATCAAATTTTTGTTTTATGAAGTTTTTATGACTAACTTGCACCACAACTGTAATTCAGGATTTACATTTGAAGTAACAATTTATTTTAAACAAAAGATTTTTCATGTAATGATTTGTGCTTTTCTTGAGGTAATATTTTTAAGGTTCTCGCCTGTTTCATAAAGGTTATTGGCTGTTATGGGGCTTCATATACTGTAAAATGCTATCCACACTTCTCCAGCAACATTGCATACACAATTTTGATAGTATATAGTTTTAAGTTAGACTTTAATTGTTAACCTGTTACCTAGTTAATATTCAAGTTGGAAGCTGAAAACCTCATGTTGTATTTTTCCATGCATCTTTATTGTTATATTGATTTTATTTTAAAAAATAATGAGTCACCATATCTGAAATGCTGAATGCTATAAAAGAAAAGCCTACAGGTAGAGCTAAGGCACACATGAATATTTCACTTGGATGTATGTGATTTCTTATTAATGGCAGGTCAGTCTTTCTCCAATTAGTAAAGAAAGCTTGAGGAAAAATTTCCTAATGTATGTTGAATGTGATATTAACAGAATTGGCCTTAGGGGTCATGACTACGGTAGTCTGGCCGCTTTGTTCTGCAATGTAGTACAGATTTAGCATATTATTGGGTACAGATATCTGTCTAAATTAGCAGAGGTGAAGCCAGCTGCCTGGCTGTGGTACTTCGGGGTTAGATAATACCTGACATAGGCTTGTGGGTTGTCATGGACCTATACTTTTCATATGAAGTCTGAACTTGGCTTTAATGCTTTATTACTTCATTGACGGCCTTGAGCAGTCATCCATATAGTGACTTCACCAAATATGGTGACAAAAAGTTATTAAACCTAAAAATTCACTCTGCTGCCAGCACCTAAATAACAGGACAAAATGCATGCTCTGGCATGAAGCAAGGATCACCAGGCTGCAAAAGGAGGTTGTCATAACAAGTCTAAAAAAAGACACAACAGAGGAAAGCTGTGATAATCCTAACCTTAATTCTTGTGCTTTTGTGATTTTTTTTTTTTGAGAATTTGGAATAATGGTAGTAAATTTACAGCAAATTACAAGAACTATATAAAACTAGTATGATAAAAATATAAACTCAATATTGAGGGAAAAAGTCTTATATTTAGAAGAAGATGAGGGAAAAGACCCCAAGTAAAATTATTAGGATAAATTTCTTGAAATGATTAGTTGTTAGAAAACACAAAAATATCTGATCCTTTGTGAAATGTTTGGATTTGCTGATTCATCTAAGCAAGAAACAGAAAAAAGAAAGTTTTTGATTTTATCAAAGTATTCATATGCAACTAAGAGTTTTGATTTCCAGTTATGAAACTATTTTCATTTTCTAAGATGCTATATTATGATACTATCTTATAAAATTACGTTTTGAAAAAAGGGACTTTTATTAAGATAAAAGTTTCTGAAATAAAATATATTGGAATCAGAATGCAGAATGAAGGCCATTGGAACAATATGCATTTATTTATTTATTTATTATTTATTTATTTCCCTAGGGTTTTTCATGGGATCTTGGGGATTATTTTATCTGTTGGTTCCCACTGTTTGCAAACATATTAAAGCTGTTACATTTCAGCAAATATAGAAGATTATTTGCAGAATCAGTTTCCTGCAGTGAAGGAGGACATCTATTAGTCTCTATGGAGAGGAAAATATTGTGGACTAATGAATTGGTTTAAGACTTAGTTAGACTGACAGAATGGAGTTTGTTTTGTTTCAGAGCATTAATAATAGGCTTTTCTTTTAAAGTAGACATTCTAAGATAGTGTTGTTTATATATTTTATTTTCAAGTATTTAATTTATATATGATAATTTGTAAACAATATAGGAAATTATTTTTTTAGCTGCTCAGGCAGTTTTAGTGAACAAAGTGTCAATCCAATTTACTGCAGATTTTCAGGAAGTGTATGACAACATAGCACTGACAGATTTTGCAAACTATTTTTTCCTGCTATGTTGTAACTGACAATGTGCAACAAGAAAGAGGTGAAAATCATGTAACGATGTATAGTGTATTATCCACTTATTTTTATTTTTGACCTAAAGAAGAATAAGAATTTTTCCAGTTAAAGTAGAAGTGTTTCACTGAGACATAGCATATATAGCCAAAGATGCATACAATGATGTGTTTTCATGTTTCTTAGTAGAGTAGACTTTAGCCATTATTTCAGGAATGAATAGATTTCACCTGAAAGCCTGAGTGTGTGCGTGTTCAGCAAAATATCTTTAAAATGAAGGATTTCATATGTATTTGGTGTGGGAGTGGTAAGAAGAAAAACTGTGTCACACATATTTGGCAGGATTTCTAATTTATATGGGTTTTCATAACCTATATCCTGTGGTTGTCCAAAAAAAAAAAAACAACCAAAAAAAAACAACAAAAAAACCCCACCAACCAACCAAAAAAAAAGCAGGTCATCTTGTTGCTCTGTATTTGTGAAATTGAAAATGTTGTTGCTCTGTATTTTTGAACTTGAAATAGAGAGGACAATAATATTGTGCACTGGAAGGCAGATTGTCACTTTCTTGATGTAGATAGAAATACAGCACTGGGTTTGTGCAGTGAAATAACTAAGGGATGGCAGAATATGTGTGCAGTCTTTACGGTAAACTCAGATTATATGCTCTAAGAGCTTTCACTTCCTTGTATAATCTCCTGAGTCAAGCTATTTTCTGTTGTTCCTTCTTGGTGGGTTTTATGAGTGAAGTTGAAAGGCTGTTAAGCCAGCAGCCAGTTTTGTAGCCCCAAAAGTATCACTGAAGAATTGCAGCAAGTGAAGATCAAGACAGGAATATAACAGCTCAGACACTAGCAGTTTAAGCAATACAATTTAATGCATTTTTTTGTTGGTGGTGTAGAAAATCATGAATATTGCAGACAAGTAGAAATTATATAAGCCAAATTCATCTCAGTTTTGCATAACTATGTTTTTGCCACCTTCCAGAGAGTTGGTCCTTGCCAGAGTTTGTCTCATCAGCTAGAATATCATGATCCACTTTGGCTGAAATCCCCGTATTTGTTGAAGTTATTTCACTAAAATAACGACAGAAAAAAGCCTCTATGGAGTGATGGTGCTGAGGAGAACATATGACTTTATTGATCATTTTCTTCCATTTGCTGAATCTAGGTACTAGACTTATATTTATTTTATGGCCAGATCCATAATAGCATCTCCAGCACTATTCAGATACAAGTGTGGTGTCTAAAAGAGCACACAGACTTGGTGAAATTCATTGGAACTAATATTTATGACTACACCTTAGCTATTTACCTTAGGTGCCTTTATTGTCATAGAGAGAGAAGTCTCCCTGACTATCAGATTATCTTGTCCTAAAACAAACTTGTAAAATAGGTCATGTAAACTGCACTCTGAGAGGTTACCGAGTGTTATCCCACTGCTGACTGTGGTGTGTAGGTCTGATTTAAATGTGTAAATGTGAAGTTGAAGAACAGATGAGAAGGACTCCACCCGCTGTGACTACATCTCTGATGGAAATGTTCTGATAAGGTTTTTCCTGTTTATGACACCGCAGTTAACTGATTAAGAAACCAAACCACCATGTTTAGATTTAGTCAATTGCAACTATGAATAATGAATACCTCAAGTGAGTAAGGAGAATAAGAATCTGCAGGCTGAAAAAGGACTGCAATGTGAAGAGGGTGAGCAAAGTAATTCTGTTTTGGGGAGTTCATAAGGGAAAAAAAAAAGAAATCTCAAGCTAAATTCATCATATAAGTGATGTTTTAATGGTTCTTCTTACTCTTTTAACAGTAAAAGGTGTACCACAGGACAATGGTGTGAAAGCCGATACACTTGTCTGACTTGTTCCTCCATTTCAACCTCTTTGTCCCTTAGCCATTTTCAGTGAAATAGTTCTTTGCTTGTTTCAGTTCCCCTGGGAGCAATTCCTTTTTTTTTCTTGGAGGCAGGAAGATTCAAACGTATTTATGAAGACATGTCTGACACCAGAAGGAAGTGTTCTGTGATTACTACTTTTGCTTTGTCAGACCCTGTTTGTTCAGTAAAAATGAGAGCTGAGCATTAATTGTAAAATCTCGCCCATTAATTTACAGGTAGAAAAATTACTTTCTCTTAAGCCCTAACTTTGCCAAAGTGAGACTAACTTCACCAGATTTAAGCCCAAACTCTTTCAGGTTCTTTTCCCTTTGTAGCCATGTATTTGGACATATCCAGCAATAAAATAACTCACAGCTATAATCTGAGTCATTAGGGAAATATGTGGATAGAAAATATTAGATACCTGAATGATCACATACAGCTTCTAGAGAGTCAGAAGAGGCCTTTTTGGAGCATATTCACCTGACTTTTTATAGATACGGGATGTGATAAACATGTTCTAGAAGAAAGAGTTCATGGCTTTTCCATCAACCTGGGGTGGCCATTAAACTGTAGACCTCTGATTAGTAGAGAATGAGAGAAAAAGAGATTAATCCCTTCCAACATGACTTCTTGGGCAGACATAGAATCATAGAACACCTTGGGTTGGGAGGATTCTTAAAGATCATCTAGTTCCCATACTGATATGGATGCCATACACTAGATCAGGTTGCTCAGGGCCTCATCCAACCTGGCCTTGAACACCTCCAGGGATGGGGCATCCACAGCTTCTCTGGGCAACCTGTGCCAGTGCCTCACTACCCTCTGAATGAAGAATTTCCTCCTAAAATCTAATCTAAATCTCCTCTCTTTTAGTTTAAAGCCATTCCCCCTCATCCTGTCATTGTCTGCCCAAGAAAAATGTTGCTCTCCATCTTTTTTTTATAACCCCCCCTTTAAGCACTGAAAAGACACAGTGAAGCCACTCCTGAACCTTCTCTTCTTCAGGCTGAACATCCCCAGCTCTCTCAGCCTTTCTTCACATGAGAGGTGCTCCAGCCCTCTGATCAATCTTGTGGCCCTCCTCTGGACCTGTTCTAACAGGTTCACATCCTTCTTGTGCTGGGGGCCCCAAACCTGAACGCAGTACTCCAAGTGGGGCCTCACAAGGGCAGAGCAGAGGGTCACAATCACCTTCCTCACCCTGCTGGCCACTCTTCTGGTGATGCAGCCCAGGACAAAATTGGCCTTCTGGGCTGCAAGCAAGCACTGCCAACTCATGTCAAGCTTTTTGTCCATGAGAACCTCCAAGTCTTTATCTGCAGGGCTTCTCTCAATGCGTTCTCCTCCCAGTCTGTACTCATGCCTGGAATTGCCCCAAATCAGGTGCAGCACCTTGCACTTTAACTTGTTGAACCTCATTAGGTCCATGTGGGCCCAGTTCTCGGGCTTGTCCAGGTTCCTTTGGATGGCATCCCTTCCTTCGGTTGTATCGACTGCACCACTCATCTTAGTGTCAACTTTGAATCCAGAAGTATCATGCTTGAATCCAGAAGCGATTAACTAATTCATGAGAATTGCATAGTTTGGAAATATTTCCAAAATATTGGTGATTATCTACACAGCATCAAACTATTAAAAATGTGACTTTCTGAACAATAACACAGTAGCCTGTTTTATTTTTTTATGTTTAAAGTATATATTTCTTAGTTACTGCTTTAAACCTTAGCATAAGAGATTAAACCTGCTAGATCACAGGCTGATTTAAGCTACTAAAACTCTTTTGTTCTCACTTGTAACTATATATGATGTCACAGATAGTTAAATTTTTGTTCTGGTAGATATGGAATATATTGTCATATTTCATAGATATAATTTTATTGTCAAGTGTTTTGTGATAGATGATTTAGTTTGGATAACCTATTTCATTGTGAGAAATAATGCATTTGGAATTGGAAAAGCAGTGAAGGGGAATGTAAATAATCAGATGTATTAAATAACTTGTTTTTCTTTTGCTGTATAGCTCACTGAGCTACATTCCTTTAAAAAGCTTCTAACACAGGTGTTTTACAAATGTTTTTTTTCATAGCAATGGAAGACAAAATTTCACAATTCAGAAGTGGACCTTGAATGTCCTTAAAAGGAATAAAAGCAGCTGTTTCAACAAAAATCATTTGACAACCGAAATTCAGAATGCTGGAACAGGTCATTCACTGAAATGCAGTGATTTGTCTGTCAATGAAAATGACAGCGTAACATGGTACAAGGTAATCGCTCAAATCATTGGCTGTAGATCAAAAACATCTGCGGGAAAAATGAATTTTAAAGATTTTAGAAGCATCTACAAATCTTATAACACTTTAATTTCTCATGTTTTTGGTGAAAAAAGCCTTTAGACATATACAGAGAAGAAAGTTTTTATCTGCTCTCAGATTTGTTAGAAAAATGAACTTGCAGTCAGAAATTACTATTAGTTTGGAATGGTAATAGATCTGATGTGCACATCTGTTGGCTGATTTAGCTACTTTGTTAATGTATATATTATTCTGACATTAAATTAAGTGCCAAGATATTTCTTTTACAGTTGGCATGTGCTTGTAAAGTAATTGAAAAACTTTTAAATTTTGCCATTTCTGAACATTTTTTCCAAAATGTAGCAGATCTAGTTCTGTTCAGTTTAGGCGAATCATTGGTCTTTGGACCAGTTTTTGCCAGGGCATAGACAATAGCTGTATAAGCTTTTGTAACTGTTGAGTGTTGGTGTGCTCAGCCATTGGATTAAGCACCCTGACTAGGTTTCTTCTACCCTGTCCCTACTCACCACGTTGAGCAGTGCTCCTTATTCCTCTCCGTGTGTCCTGCTTGGAGTAACACACACCATTCCTTCATGTACATGTTGAATCAGCTTCGGAAAAGGATTTTGGTGTCTTAAGTACTGGCATCTGTATTCTGCCTGACACAACCCTCCTTCCTTGTCCTTGAGAGAGCAAGACCATTGATGGATGTGTTTTCCTCAGTAAAGGGGCGTGCCTTGGACTGACTTCTCTCATGGCTGACTGTATTGATGCCTAATACTTTTATGACTAATATTGTATGAGACAGGTGAAACAGCCATTCTTAGACTTAAATAGCCTTGGGTTTTTGATTGGGTGAAATTTTTGAAAGCTTTCATATTACACTTGAAGCTGAGGTAAAAGAAGGATGGTAACACATGCCTTTTGTACAAGAGCTTGGTAATAAATGTATACATCGAGGAAATGTTCATGCCCTGATCCCACCAGTGACCATTTCCCTTCTTAATCTAAGGTAATTCAGACCAGAACCATATTACAGTGCTCTCAACTTTTAGTGGGTTGAATATTCAGAGACTGTGTTTAAATGACCGTGACTGAACACTGGGCCCCAACTCCTTTTGGTAAATGTGGTTGAGAAAATAAAAGAGTGATGGTTTTCATTTCAAAAATAATGTTTGTCTTTTTTAAGGTTTTGAATATATCTTTGCTACAGAATAATATTTTCTGGATTTATTGATGTAGGACTGTAAGAACTATGAAAACGAAACAGAACGGGAACTGGATTTTAAAACCTTAACAGTTCAGCACTCTGGTATATATACCTGTAAAATTTTGATCAGTCATAATGGAAGGATATACCACAGCACAAGTACAATTAAGCTGGTAGTAGAAGAAGGTAAGAAAACTTTCTGAAAACTTTGAAGCATGCTTTTGGTTCTCCTTACTATGGAAAAAAATCCCTGCTAAACTTATTTGTTTATGGATATGGTTCATTATTTCCTGATTACAGTTATTTGATAAATAAATAAATATATAAAGGTGATCAGATCAGGAAATCTGATCTATTTTGTAATAATTTAAAAATAAAAAGCAGAAGTTTACATTACACATTTCCAATCTGGAAAAATGTATTTAGTATGTCTTCCCTGAAATTGTTATTCTTTTCAAAATTGGTTGCTACAGGTCAGACAAACCTACTAAGAGTTTTGTGAGAGAGCCTTTCCAACCATTGCAAACTGTGTACATATACAGATATGTATGCACGTGCAAAAAATTCAACAGGACATACTGCTTTTTAAAGTGCTTGGTAATGACAGGTCCAGATATTCTTCCTTGAATCAAATGGAATCTATGTGGTTTGTTTTAGAAATAATGCAAATGTGTCATTTTTACTGTGGTAGAATTTAAGAAAGCTGTTACTTCAATATCAGTAATTCTTTTTTTGTTGTTGTTGTTGTTTTTTTTAGATGCACCAGAGGCTGTCACTTTGGAGATAGTTGGACGCGATGAAGAAATTGAAACAGAAATAGGTATCAAATTTGTTCAAGAATCTTTATTTTAGCTGAATGTATATATGATTTTGTTCAGATCTCTTTATAGTTGATTGTCTGGTTAAGACTGATTGAACTAATTGTCTGTGTACCCTTCCGGATCTGATCCATCTTCACATCTGGTTATGATTTTTTTAGTGGATTCCATGATTGATATACATTAAATTCACCATTACAGAGGCCAAAGATTAGGTTGTTGTTATGACCAGCAAGAGAAAGTGAAAGTGATGATAAACCACGACTTCCCTTTTTAGACAGCAAACCACACAGAATGATGTGTGAAAGATGTCTGGTTTGTCCAGTGAGCAACAATAATAAGTAATCTCTTTAATATTTGATGCAGTCAAGGACATCATTCTGCAGAGAAATGAAAAACATGAGGGATGACAGTCCTGGCAATGCAAGCATGCAGATCTGTTACTGCTTCAAAGAATCTGTTGTATTGTCAAAAGCAAAAAATATGACTGTCCTCTTATCTGGGAAAATATTAGATAACATGGTCTGCAGGATTCACACAGTGTTGAAAACTATCCAGGATTTTGACCACAAAGCATCCACAAGGCTGTATATAATTCTTAAGAATATAACTTCACCTGTATTTTTGCTCTCCTGTGTGAGGGATTCTCCAATTTGATTACCTAGTCTTCCCTTGCATAATTCAGCAAACACATATTCACCACCTCTGTGGCTGATATGTGTATCTCATTTGCTCAGCTAAGACACCAGATGTTGGCTTACTTTCTACCCCACAAAGACCAGCTAGTAGGTCCTTTTTCTAATGCCAACACTCCAATTCTGTATTGCCTTATGTCTCCCAGTCTCCCAGGGTGCTGTTCCTACACAGTTCTTATCACTTACTCTGCTCGTCCCAACCCTTACAAGGAAACATGGTTTAGTATCAAATGATTATGAACCATAAGTCTTCTACATCTTATTTGCTTTGATCAGATCATTTGATAAGATCATTGAACTACCTGATGGCTGATTATACTGATGGCATGGTGGAGAGAGAAGGGAATTTTGGACTTTCAAACCTTTCATGGAAATCCTCTATAGGATTTCATTGAAAAAAAAAAAAAAAAAAAGTTTCTATGTTTCAATCTGTGTAATTGTGATTTGGATTTGTAAGGTCTAAATCTAAGGGTGCCACATTTTCAGCTCAACCTTGCTTTAAAGATTCTTAAGCAGTTTCACTGGAAGCATCCACTCTGTTAAATCATGAGAAGTCCATTTATAGTGTATGTTCTCAGAGTATTCCTGGACAGGCTTACTTACTGGAAAGCGTCTGTGCATAGTGTCCTGAACAAGAACTAGTGTGTGGCTTTTGGGGTTTTCTGAAATGTGTTCTGGATGTGTTCCCTGGAAACGGTGCTGGCATAACCTAGAAATGGTGATGTAATGTTGTAGCTAACCTCAGGACAAGCTTTCCATGACAATGTTTAAATTTAAATGTCTTGCAGATCATCAGATTTCGCACTCCACAGCTCCAGACCTTTCCCTTTGCCTTTTCCCATGTGCACTGTTGTCTTTTTACTTTTGCTCTTATAATTAACTAGAATCTAAGGCGTGGTTCTTTACTCTTCCAAATAGTGTTTTGGAGTGGTACAGAGTAGCTGACTGGATTAATAAATTATTCATGCATTCAGGATTATGCTGATTTCCAAGTGTGGTGCTGGGATGAAAATTTCTCTGTGAGATGTCAGCACGGGTGCTAGCAGGTTTTGTTCCTTCTGACATTGTAATATACAGTTTAGCTGTCATCATCAATTGGTTATAATTCCCCTTACCAGTTACTTACTTTTACATGCCCCTGGGGCACTGGTGATGGGTGGCACTCTCCTGTTTTCTGCTGGCAGCACACAGGTTTGTTCTCTGAAGTCTGAAATGCTTTGGCCTATTTAAACTTTTTTGGCTGTTACAGTTAATCTGAGATAAAAGAGTGGATGATTCTCCCTCTGCAGTGGAGTGCAACAGAGCCCTGTACGTGGTTGCCAAAGCCATGGCACACATATGAAAGGGGCTACTAAGCCCACAAGGGAACACAGCTGCTTGGATATGAAACCTGGAAAGCTGACATTTTATTGCATTGTGAACATGAATGCCACTTTTGACTACATCTTCTTATGTTATGCTTTGTGTAGGTAAAGAAGAGATACTCAATTGCACAGGTTTCTTGGGTTATGATATGCGAGAAGATGCCAGCCTTTACTGGTTGATTAATGAAACATTTCCAGAAAAATGCTCAGATATCCCCAAGAATGACCTTTCGATATGTGAAGAAGAACTCAAAAAATTACAGTAGGTTTCCAGAAAATACTGAACTTCTGTTGTATGTGATCAATTCCTACATTTTGTGGACTGCAAACTCATTAAAATGTCTGAGGTTCTTCTACACATTTTTCCTCAAAATCTGCTTCTCAACTTATTGTAGATTTCTATGCAGATAGTGTTGCTAACACCATTCCTTGTTGCAGTTTGGGAAACAAGTTTTATGTCACAAGGCTACTACGGATTAAAAAAGTAAGAGATGAGGACTTGCATCACAATTTCACCTGCAAGCTTCAAGCTGATGAAGCAATGCAAATAAAAATAGTGAAACTGAAGAAAGGTACAGTATGAACCACACTTCTCATTTTTAATTACTAATCATGCCTGCCTCTCAACAGAGGAAGCAGGGTACTGATCCAGATATGTGTGTGTACTGGTAAAGACCCTGGTTCTTCTGGGGTTTGATTTAATAAGCTCTTTGGGTGATTCCTTATGCTCTGAGATGGGCAGTGGGGATTGCTGCTCCTTCTGCTACATCAGCTGTGTGAGGGCTCCACAGTTAAACTGATGATGGTGTGGATACAGGTGGGGGAGGCTGAGCTAAGCTCTGACTGACAGATCCCTTTGCAGCAGTTTGTTAGATTCCATGATAAAACATCCCCGTACTCTCCAGCACATCACATTGGTGGGATCATTGGTGTTGACTATGCAAACCTCAGTGCAGCCCAAAGCCTGTTATTTGGGCCACTTTGTTTATTAAACAGCTCTTTTTTTTTCTTTCTTTTTTTTTTTTTTTTTTTCCTCTCTTCTTTCATGGAAAGGGTAGTCTTTGATATTCCTGTTAATGCCTCACACATTCTGGTTGATAATTTCTCAGAAGGATACAGTCAGGGACTCTATCTTTCTAGCTTTGGAAAGCTGAGCTCTGCTTTGAAATAAAACTTCACATTTATAGTCCATACAGCTTGGAGATTCATGGCAAATTGGCATTCTCTGCTTGTTTTCCATCTCTCTTAGATCTTTTCGAGGTTTATTGAGAGGAAATATTTAATTCTGCAAGTGTGAAAGTAGACTAGTTGATCTTAAAAGATGTAGTGTATAATAAAACAAATGAAATACAGGCTACATTGAACATGACATGATGTCTTCACAAAGGACTTAACAAAAGTTTAATACTTAAAAACCTGTATTTGGAATTGAAAAGGGGAGGGTAATAGAACAAACCAAAAAAAAAGAAAAAAGTAAAATAAATCTTTAAAAAAGCCTGAAAGAGGGTAGAGACAGAAGCAAAAGAAGATCTTGGGCAAAGAGATTAAATGGGTCATTAAGGGCTGTTATGGATGGGCTGAGAAAAGGGTAAAGAATAACACAAGACAATAGAAATCCTGAAGAGAACTCATCATAAAAGTGGTTGACCCAGTATAATCCTCCATTCTGGGATGCCGTACATCTTTGAGGACTTGTAGTCTCAGTATTGATCCCACATACGTCTCATTTATTTATGTGCAGAATGTGTGCAGACATGCAAGATTAATTCTCCAGTTTTTAGAGTAATCTATGTTCTGTAGTTTTTCTCCATCTCAGGATTAATGGGATGCGTGTGTACTTGAAATACTGGCAGTAAAGGATTCACACAAACATTTCAGTTTGGGTAATTTTAAGATGCCATGAGAATTTACTAAATTAATCTCGTCCTATAATACTCTTTGTTAAGGCCTTAATTTCCTGGGCTTCTCTTTTACAGGAAACACCCGAGATCTGCCAGTGCACCTATTTACAACTGGAATGATTCTTGCTGTACTACTTCCATGTGTTGTAGTAGCCATGACAGTTGTCTGTGTGATGTTCAGAGTAGACTTAGTTCTATTTTACAGGAACATATGCAGAAGAGATGACACTGCTGGAGGTATGACTTGGATAATGCTGGTGTTGAAAGAGAGTGCTGATTAAAAAATAGCTTCTGGTAGGCTCTAAAAAACAATCATCATAGAGGAAGGGGCAAAATAAGTCCAGGAGTTTTGTAAGTAGAATTAGTGAGGAATATGCAAAAGAGAACTTGATTGTCAAGTTAGTGTGTTATCCACCTTGGGGTAATAAAGCAGATAAACACAGTCAGGAAGTTGCCCCTGGAACAGACAGTGGAAGGGACATAGTTGGCTGCTGTTCCAGCATGTTTTATTGTGCAATGTTCTTCATCCCGGAAGCTGAAGAATTGTTGGCAAAGGTGTGGAATTATAGAGGTAATCTATCTGGAGGCAAGACGAAAACCCTGGAGCTGACAGACCATTTTTTGTCAAATTTGTTTTCAAATTTGTTTTCACCTCACTGATGCCTTTCTGCTTGAGGTTAAAATGCTTCCTTGTCTGTAGAGGTCATTGCAGTGTTTATAGATTTGACACTAAATGCACTTAAAGAGAGTACACTGCCAGTGTTTTACCAAGCAACTTTGCTGGGACCTTGACTTAAGGAGCAAGCCTGACAATTACCTAACTCTGGGTATAATTTTCACTCTGTGACTGTGTTTCTGAGAATTGTAGTGAAAAAAACTTTGCTGTGTATGTGTACCTGATTTCCTTAGACCTCCTCAGTCTCTAAATCTGCTTAAATATACCTTGAATGAGCTGCAGTGGTTGGAGTTCTCTCAGTAATGTGTGAATGTCATTTATGCCTGCCAGGGTTATTTATTTTTCCATTCATGCTAGGGAAGAAGTGTAGTTTATGATTCAAAACTATGTGTGTTATTGTATCAATCCAGACAGTTTTGTTGCAACTTTCAATTAGAGATTGCTTAATGTGGTAAGCCTGGTTTCTAAATAGGTCTTGGATTTTATGTTTATAAATTACTGGCCAATGTATGACCAGGCACGGTATATTCTTATAACTCTAAGTCATTAAAATAATAAACTAGTGTATTTTTTCAGTACCTGTTCTACAGAACTACTTGGTAGCATTAGATGAAAGGTAAAATAATTGTGAAAATGGGCAATAGAGCTTATATAACTTTCTTATCAAGTTGCAGACATGTTGAGCATACTAGTCTGTAATAAGGAAGACGTTTCTGGATGCTTTGATACTGAGACAATAATTTTGTAAGCCAGAATGGTGGATCAGATACTGTATTTCTAATGGTTGCCAACAACACAAAAATCGGTGATTTCTTTCCAGATGGAAAAGAATATGATGCTTTTGTGTCTTATCTGAAAGACTGTGCTTCCACTAGTGAAGAAGAGAGAGAATTTGCTTTGAAGATATTACCAATGATACTAGAAGAAAATTTTGGGTACAAGTTATGCATATTTGAGAGAGATGTCTCCCCTGGAGGAGGTAAGTGAATATTCTTGTCATTAAGACATTTTTACATATTCTTTTCATGAATATGTAAAAATCTGCAATGAGAAGGAAATCTGGCAGAAGTTGTTTGCATTGAAATGCTACATGTTCATTTTATCTAGGCTGTGTTTGCATGCAAAGGCAGAATAAACACATTTTATACATCTTATATATTTTTACGAATGCATATATACATGCACACATACCTTTAATTACACAATCAAGATAAGGTGAAAAAGTTATCATGGAGAAAGTTAGGGTGAGAACACAGAGAACGTAATGTGCTTCATGGAAAAAAACTCTTGCTCTGCTTTTGCTGAGGGCAGGCATCTATGTCTGAACTCATGCTTACTGCACTGAGCAGTTGATGGGTCTGTTACTCAGACCCTCGGGTAACTCGCATGTTTGTCTGTTTCTTCAGTCTCGCAGTTGGTAGAATGTTGTGAATGCAGTGGGAGCTATAGGGGTAAGAATATATATATGAGAACATGGCATTTTGGTTCCCTATATTACTAATGACCTTTTACAGATGCTTAAAAATAAAAAAAATAAAAATTAAAAAAAGATACTGGGGGATTCCATTTAGTTTGGAGGCCTATTCGGAGAATTGGATTTCCTTGTTAAAAACTCAGAGCAATAAGCTTAGGCACCCTCCTTCCTAAGGCAGGATCTTCTCTTCATGTGTCCTTTCCTGACATGTTCTTCTAAACTAAGAGAGATACCACAACTTTCCCAATCCATTTTGAGTATTAAAAAAGGCTTCTCTAAGTGTTCAGTCTGATTCTTCTTTGCAGTAGTTCTAGCTTATTTCCTTTTCTCTGGTTTGATCCACTGTGAATACGGAAAACAGATTGTTTCCATCTGTTTACAGGAGCCATTGGTATATTTCAATACCCTTGCCAGCCTCCTTCTCTCTGTTTTCTCTTCATTGTGTTACTACTACAGTTTACTTTCTCTGTCCTTGTAAGGCTTGTCTTCTAGACCTGTTGTCTCTGTAGATCTCATTGTCCCATGGTTGTGGAGACAGAGTTGGAACTCATTCTGTCACCACATGATGGTCTTCTCAGCCTTGGATTACTGGCAATAGATTTGGGGATTCAGTGAAATAAAGGAAGGAGTAAACTGAGATTTACTGAATATTCAGGCGGCTGCTGGTGACTTTGTGTGGAATCTCTCTAATGGTATCCATTATGAAAGGACAAAGAGACATCTTGCTGGAGGAGGAATAAATTTTGCTGTCACCTTCAGTCCATGTGACTAACAGATAGCTGTCTCAGGTAGCTGGAGACTGTAGGTTTTTATCTGTCCCAGAGAACAAGCTTTGGCCCTGTGAGAATTCTTTTTCACAGACTCATGATCTGTAACGCACATTAATCTCTTCTTAAGGGCAGGATATTTCCTTGCTGTCACTTTATAAGGGGAGCATTTCTGGTACATGCGCAATTGTTAAAGGAAATCAATTCAATGCCTGTCCTTTCAATTTAGTTTAATAACACATTTATCTTTAATTTGCAGCTGTTGTTGACGATATCCATTCATTCATTGATAAAAGTCGAAGATTAATCATTGTACTGAGCCAAAACTACATTTCTGACACAGCCATATATGAACTTGAGAGTGGACTACATAAAGCTCTAGTTGAAAGGAAAACTAAGATCATATTAATTGAATATATGCCTATAAGTGACTACAATTTCTTGCCAGAATCGCTGTCTCTTTTACCATCAAAGAGGGTTGTGAAGTGGAAAAAGGATAAATCTCTTCCTGTGAATTCCAGGTTTTGGAAGAACCTTCGGTACCTGATGCCAGCAAAATCTACCAAGTCAAACACCAAAGGGCACTGTAACAATCTATATCTAGGTTCAGAAGGGACTCAACCATGGATTGGGAACTGTGACTGTAATGCAGTCATATAGAAATTATGGAGGTGGAAGATGCTGCAGAAAATTGCCAGTTTTGCTAAATTCAAATAGAAAACACAAACTGTGCTTATTTTTGGGAGATAGTGTTCATAAGAGGCCAAGTCTGAGGTTTAAGAAGAATATAAGAAACGTCACAGTGGCTAAGATGATGTTAATTCCAGTGGTAAATGCTATTCCAGAGACAGTTTCCTCAGTAGTCTACACAAGGAGCTGAACTCTGATTCTGCATAGGTCCTAACACCTTGCACCAAGAACAGCACATAACTTTTTGGTTTCATATTTTCCTTCTAGTGGAATGATGTTAGTTACACTTGCATACTTCTTGAGACCCCTCAATGAATTTATCAGTATTTACAAAGTATTATGATCCAGATGCTCTCAGTTTTGTGTTTTGGTATTTCCCAAGAATCCTGCTTGGGAGCTGACCCAAATGGCTCCTGCCCCAGGGATTTTGGCATATAGGGTTTAGGCAGCATTGAGCAGAAAAGTCAAGTGAAAATCGAGACAAGGAAGGATAGAAGGAATCAGATATTTAGTCAGGCTAACTGCATTCACTCCTGAGTTGTGTGTGGTCTAGACAAACTAAGTGGCAGTGATTTGGAGGAATGGTAAAGTCTGCTTTCATCCTCTAATTTAGCTGAGAGTACTGTAAATTGTCATTTTGGCAGAGAGAGGAGAGGAATGGGATAGAGCTAATAATACTTTGTCCATGGACACCACTATCTACATCATATCCTGAGCTACATTCAGCTGAGAGCTGTAAAAATGAGCTCTTCAGTATACATACATCTATTCCTAATGCTTTAGAACATTAGTAGCTAGCCTTATTTTCAATAACAAACCTAGCAATGCCATTCAAAATCATAATCATACTCTGTTACTATTAGCTGCCTGGCAGAAGATTAGAATCGGACATACAAGTTCCTGGAAACAAAAGAACTTTATTTCCTCCTAATATCAATAGGAAACAAGTATTGGAAAATTATTTTGGAAGAACTTCAGTCACTTTGCTAGGAGATCATCAAAGCTCATCCCACTCTCATCATTGTCTTGTATTCAACTAATGCTAGTTCTGAGGAGATATATCTTTGATACTGACACTTAATTCGTGCAGCTCTGTTATCTTCTTGGTGCTTTTGAGAGTACAGTTGTAGTGATGGATGTTACAACTGTCTCAGGATTTATGAGAATGAAATACCTTGTTGTTTTTCAAATATTCCCTAATCACACAAATGAGAAGGAATAGAGGAATAAGACACACATTTTTGGTGTCCTTCATATCAGCTCCAAGAGGTCTCCCTATTCCAGTCATGCAACTAAAGAGCTGTTAAACTGTGGGACTTAGGCAAAAACCTTCCTCTGGCTTAAGCTTTCACCAAAGAGGGTTTCTACTCTGTAGATAAGTGTGCCTTTATATTTCTAAATCTTTCTCAAACTTCAGTTCTTTTCCACCAGTGTTTCCTGTTTTAACATTTAACATGTTTCCTTTTTAACATTTTTCAGCAGGACTAATTATTGCTCCTACTTCAGAAATGCCATTGGTTGTACTGTGCATTTCCATTCCTTGGCCATGAAACTAACAGAAATGGTGGTAAACTTCCTGGTACTTAACCAATATGTTACTTTTGCTCCTCAGCCACATTGTTTTCCATATGTTGCCATCAACACATTGCCTAACAGCATAAATTGTCAAATGTGAATATGAAGAGTGCACAGAGTCTATTTAAAGCTTTGGACTGAGCCTGCCCTCTATGAGAATCAGCTATTATAAAGCAAGATTAGATTTTCTGTTAACTCCCCTACCTCAGCTTGGAGAGGTGGTATAGCTAATCCTCACTGCCCAATGCCTTGGGCAGTGGTAAAAGGAGACAAAGGAAATTAAGTCTACAATAATGTTGTTCTTAGTGCTCTTATATCCAGAATTGGATTTTTGACTGACTTCAACCAGGGCTTGGAAATGCCTGCTTTCTTTTTGCATATCTCTAGAGAAAAGAAGCTGCTAATGTGACTTTTATAGACTGTAGTTGTGCTGATTTGCCTAATCATATATATGTCAATTTACAAGTGACTTCACATGATAGTTTGAAGTAAGGGGTCATTTCAGTGATTTCTATAGCATTTCTGTTACATTTCTTTGCTCTAAATAAAACTTTATTTGCCCCTCCACACAACAGTGGCTTCTGTTTTTGCTGCAGTTAGACAGTGGCAAGTGTCAAAAAATGTACTTCTAGTAAGAAAAATAATGCAAGGAGCAAAAATATGCTTAGACCTGCTCTCCACGAGCAAAAAATATCTCTTCTGTACTGTAAATAAACGAATAAATAAATAAATAAATAAACCAAACCTAATCCAACCAAGTTATTGGAATAATTAATTTCCTAAAGAAGGATGCAGATGGGATCAGTAATGGGAGAGCTATTGTAAGATAGAGGTCTTGAAGATTCTTGTCTTTTTTTGTGCATACTACAACATGATACTGACTGTGAGAACGTAATCCGTCTGTATTTTTTGTTTGACTACCATTCCTGTTTGACTATCATCTATCAAATACAATTCAGGCAAGAAAAAAAAAAGGGGGGGGGATGTCTGCACCAAGTCTGGAGAGACTCGAGTCTGCAGAGAATGGAGGTCCCTCCAAATGGACGCCACATCTAGTTCCATATCCATAAGGTTTTTTTGTTTTGTTTTGTTTTTGTTTTTGTTTTTCCTATAAACACTTCTGTTCCTCTATTGTCATCTGCATTCTTTACAGACATATGATGAGAGGTAGAATATGTCGCCCTGTATCCAAGCTTCAGGACAAATTGAGGACATAGGGAACTGCAAGAGTCCTGGTAGATTTGCTGGTTATGTTGCAGACCAACTGAAGATGTGTGCAGAAGTAATTTGTCAGTAGCATGTTTATCAAGCTAGAAACTCAATAGAAATTTTGCAGTCAGCTCAAAAATGAGGTGTCCAACATGGTGACACACTGTGGGCACACGCCTATTGCATAGGCAAGGTTACTGTATTCTGGACATGTCAGGGCCTAGAGGAAATACGCAATTGATTTGTGCAGGAAGGTCCAGAATTTAAAGTGTCACATCCAGAAGTTGATAGATTGATTATTGGGTTCATTAAAGGCCATAAAAAATGGCAGGAAATAAAGATTGGCAGACATGAGTCTAGCCAGGAAGAGTACTCTAAAACTGTGCTTATATATTAAAGTCATACTTTTCAATCATGCTTTCTTGGTGAAAGTAAAAAAAATAAAAATAAAACAAAAATCTTAGAAATTACTTAGAAATGAGCTTGCATGGAAGAGGCAACTTTTAACTCATTAAATCTTATATTTATTTAATACAATTTTTGAAACATTGCCTTTCTAGTGTTATGTTTGCGATATAGTTGTATTCAGTGTTTTGAAACAGAAAATGTGACTGCATTTTTGGGAAATACTTTTCTGGTTTAGTAACTATAATTAAATACGGTGCCTGAGTGAAACAGTGTTTACTAAGCTTACTGCAACAACCACAAGTTACATAAGATACAAAATTGAAAAAAGGCCCACTAGAATCTGTTCCAGTTTTGATCAACTCCTGACAGCTTCCTGTGGTTCAATAATGCAAATTCCTGAACTTCAGTGACAGCAGCTGCAGATAGACCACAATAGTCTCATTTTTGAATTTCGCTAAATATATAATCATCTCATTACAGGGTTTTGTCTCTTAGATTGCATTGTTTGATCGTCCATCTGGACTCTATTGCTGGGATATAGCATGTACATCACTGAGATACACAATGGTCCAGTGTAATATATTTATTGTTTATTACCTATCAAACACAAAAGTAATAAAGTTCAGTACTTTAATGGCTTAAAGTATTTATGGAAGATAATCAAATAAATTCACAGTCTATTGTTCTAATTGTTTTGACAACTTCCATAGTTAAATCAGTTTCAGTCATTTGCTGGATACCTTATTTCAATATGTGGTTACAAAACTGTTGACTATATATTGCAAGAAAATTGTGGCTGTTTGAGTTTTTTTGACATGGTGAAGGAATGCTGTTCCGTAAGAGGATCCAAAACTGTTTGTAAAGCTGTATGAATCTGACTTTTATTTAAAAAACAACAAAAAACTACTGTGCAAATTTAAAAGTGACAGTGAGTTTAGAAAAGGGAAACTCATAGCACGGTGGTGGTCATCTTTCTTGGGTTTATGTTTCTTGGCTTCCAGTAAGTGGACTAGACTACCAAGAAAGTCAAGGAGGGATTGCCATTGAATTTGAAATACTAAGCAATCTTTCCAAATTAACAGTGATAAAGATTGTAGGAGTGAAAAGGCTTTGAAGGTCTGAGTCATGAGCATTTTCTTTGCTCTTTTCTCTGTTTGCAAGCATTCTATTCAGTTATTAGTACCTCCATGTTGCACTGGTACTATTACACGCTAATGCCCAAGACAGACTGTACTGTAGTGAAGCAGATTTGTGCTAAGTAACAACACCTTCCCTTATTTCCCAGGGGAGTAATAGGTGAATTACCTTACTGCTCTATAAGCCACACTTGACAATATACCATTCCACTGAATGTACAAACTAGTACAAACCAGACAGAAGTTCATGTTTAGATATTGTTCAACACCTCCTGTGATAGCAGAACCAACACCATTGACTCAGTGTAGAAAATAAATGGAGTGGAAATTTTCTTACCTACTCAGTGTTAACCATAACTGGGGAGGGGAGGATGTATGTGTGAATGTGTTAAGCCAGAATAGTACCAGAAAACTAAAGAGACTTAATTCCTCCAAGTAGTACAAGACTACCTAACGAGATGGTACTTTTCCCCTCCTGCTTCTTGGCTGACAAAATGTTTGAGCAAAAGTGAGATGGACAAGGTAGGACATGGACCCCCACCTTGACTTTCCACGGGGCTGGGAAGACATTCCTGAGAATGGAGCCTGCAATTTCCTGTAGCTGTAGCATAAAGTATGCTGAATGAGTGAGCAAGTGAGTGAGGGGAGAGGAAGCAGAGGAGTTCTGGATCAGTATTTTACCTTCTCTTTTGTAAACGTGCAAGGGGAAAATAGGAGCCTGGGATGTACATTGTGTGAGACTGCTTTTTTAGCATATATATTACCTTTACAAAAGAGGACGGGTGAATTGGGGCAGAGGCTCAGTTAAATATTTGATTCTACTTGACAAGATTTTCATCTGGTGTGGTTCTGGCAGCATGACTTTCAAAACTGTATGTGACCGGTGCTTCTGTTGTATTCTGCTCTAGTAATTGGACTGACCTATTAGTTGTTTTAGAATCTATTTAATAAACCTATTACCTAGAGAGTACTACAATGAGCACTTGAAAAGAATGAAGTGTATTTATCTTTGTAAGGTGTGTCTTTGGGAAAAATCCATCTTCTCTTTCCAACAGTCTGAAGTCTTGACTTTGTTTATGTTGCACTCCATAATTCCTTGAAGGGACAAGATAAGTAAACCTATTATTATTATTATTTTTCCACAGTCAGAAAAGACACCTTCAAAAGGCTTAACTCTTTATACTGAAACTTACAAAGATACGTTGGAGCGTTCTGTAACTTATAAACCAAAGATCTACTTTGTATTGGGACAAAATACTGAAGGTATTTGAGGAGACAGTCAGCAAGCGTAATCATCTGTGGGTTCCGTTTGGGAAGGAGCAAAGGGATAACCACATGGTTGAATCTGAGAATACACATCCTATATCTCCAAATGCTCAGAACCCAACATAGCCAAATATTAATACTGGACATTACCTAAAGAACTATGTACATGAGCAGGGGCAATACTGAGTTCACTTGCTATGCAGCAAAAAGCCTTCCCTAGCTTCTTCCTATGGATGCTGAATGAAATAGAGTAATTGCCTCAGTCTGCATTAGAGTGATCTCACCAGGGAAGGAGAAACAAGTCCTACTGGTCTTGAAATGTCTGGTGCAATCTGACGGACCCGTGTATCCACATGACCTCTATTGAAATGGGGAGAACTGTACTGAATTAATAAGAAAGTGCTTTCAGACGTCTTTTTGTAGTTAGAGTCTCTGTGCAACCTGTCATTTAAGGGTTTCATGTCCATACAGGAAGCCTGGAAGAGGGGCTGGACTCTCTGGGACTGTATATGCTGAAAGGCTCTGCCTGCCTTGCCAGTCCAAAGGGGAAGTCACAGGCAGCTGTGACTATTCATTTTTTTCTCCTACCAAAGCCCCACTAAGGTAGCCAACAAGGCTAAACTTTGAGGGCACAGAAATAAAGTAATAGCCCTCATATAATGCCTGCTTGAGGTGCATGTGGAAAGAGACTACAGGCAGGGAGAACTTGCCTATTATAGTGAATATTGATCTGTGTTGTGTATTGTGCATTGCCTAGCTTGCAGAGTATTGGTACTGCACAATTTTATGAACCATCCAGTAGCAGCATTTGGGAAAAAAAAAAAAAAAAAAAAAAAGCTTTATTAAAGAGCTTTCTGCTCTTAAATAAAGCAAACTAAAAAGTCCAATGCATTCTTGACACAAAGCAAGTAAAAAAACTTAAAACTCAGAATGCTTAGATCTGTTACTAGAGGCAAACTTTTTTTTTCCCCTGATCTTTTTACAAGAAAATTACCCGGAAACTTTGAACCTAGTGCACCTAAACTGAAAAAGGAAGGGATGATGACACTGAGGTAGAGGAAATTCCTCTAAAGGAAACAACTCAACTGTGTTCAGCTAAAGCTAACCACAATTTGTATCGTGTAGTGTAGGATGTGCAGGTAAGATTTTCAGATAATTTCTTTTTTTAATTAGCTTTTAGCTTCAAATTTAAGTCTTCCCCCTACCTGATTGACAAATGAGTTGTTTTTATTATCTTTGAATATGCAATTTAAATTAAATTGGTTTTAATTCCTTTGGCAAAGCAGTGGTTCCCTAGTAAGTAGTTTCATCAGAATATTTTTTTTTGTTTCATAGGCATGGTAAACCTATTTTTCTTTTCCTGTGTGACAATTTGTAATCTTGCTCTTAGAATTAGATCATCTTTGCCCTTTTTTTGGATGTAAATCCAAAATAACTCAAATAAATTGGTAGCTCTGAGTCTGAAGTAACCTTCATCAGAATATTAGACATAAAATAGTTGTTTGATGATTTTTAATAAATTTCAGAGATGCTGTGAAATTTTGTGCCGCTCTCAGGATTTTGATTTCTTTTCCTTATATTTTATGTAAATGCACACCAAATGCTGTCAAATGGAGATTTATCATTTCCTTGTGAGTGTCCTGAAGGAGTTTCAACATAGGCAAAATAAGACAGTTCTTGTTCTTCGTTCTTACATTGTCTTACCATGTTGAGACCACTTTAGACTCATTTGCATATAAGTTACTTTTCAGTGAAATGACATACTAAATTGCTGGACTAAGGATATGATAATAGGGGTGCACACATGGCAGGAGGCAGAGAAACTCCTTTTAAAAAGTTTCCCAGGGAAAGGCTGCTTTCTTTTTTTGGCAGATGCTGACCAAGATAAAAGCAAATCACTGAATATTTTGAGTCACTGAATAACCTTGAGTCCACCTGCAGTGCAAATACACATGGATGGTCATTTACTATTTCACGTAACCCCTTCCTTTGGTAATTGTTGTTTGCTTCAGCTGTGAATTTCCTTCTTCTCGTCAAACACTTTTGCAAGACCACACTTCTTAATTTCACATCTTGTAATGATTTTGCAAGCACTATAAAAATGTGAAGGCTCTGCAGCTCTCTAACAAAAGCGTTGTAAATTAGCCCCAAAATTTGGCAGTGGTGTGTCTTCCCATGGCTAGGAAAATACAACAGACAATTATACAGATTGTTAACTGAAGCTATTAAATTAATTAGTAATCCCTCCCTTTCCCACTTCTTCCCCCTCATGATGACCCTTTGAACTTGAAGAGCAGCTTGTTAGCATGGCAGTAAACTGGAGACAATATATGTCAGTGGCACTATTAAATGTTTTGTGAATGGCCACTTACTTAATATAATTTTGCTACTTATAGGCTTCTAGTCCCTGAACACAAACGGGTAGTTGCAGTCAACAGAGTCAACAGTCCCACAGCTTATCTTGTATCAGGTCAGGCACTCTTCAGATAGTTTCTGGTGGCTCAGAAAGTTTATCTGAGTCACCAAAGAGGACCCAAACTGTCACTGGACAGGGGCTGGACCATTTGTTTGGGGTCAAGGGAGATAGAAGCAGGAGGACAGAACAGCAGATGAGACCTTCCCTGTTTGGCAACAGTGACACACTGAATCAGCTCACTTGCTCAAGGGAATCCAGCTTGAATCGCACACAAGGCCTTTGGGTTCTGCTTGCTACTGGCACCAGTATGCCTTTGCCATGTGGGCTGGGGGGTGACATAACTGAAAGCATTCTTTTGTTTTATGCAGTGTGAATACGTCCAGATGCAGCACTAATGGGTACCTTGAGAGAGATCTTTGTGACTGTCTTAAATCCAGATTCAAAAGAGTCAGAATCCATTAATCCTTTTGCAGTGGATAAGACAGTCTTTCTAAAGTTTAGAAGGTTTTTCACCCAGTGAAACTCTCTCTCTTTATTCAGACTTACATATTGGCTTGAAGTTTCAGAATGATTATAAAATGTGTATGGGGTGATGACAGTTGGCAGCAGCCAATGTGTAAGAAAATATCAGTATGGGGCAAGACAAGCAAATTAACCTACCCAATATGACCTCTGAGTGTAAAAATAGATCATTCCATTCACTTGTAGGGAACAGAGACATGCTGAACAGAACAGTGACTAAAGTGCTCCTCTCTACAAAGAACTGCTGCCTGAAAAAATGTAGAGTGGGAGTTTTCCTCTCCTGGGTTGCCCGCTCAGTGTGCACTGGATGATCTCTTACTGCCTGCCTGAGTCATGTCTGATTTACATGAGATGCCAACGGAGTAGGGAGTGGCCCTCACCTGACCTTTTCCCTTTTTGCCCTCAGGCTGACTCAATGCCTCTCTGGCAGCTGTGCAAATGCAGAGTCACTCTATAGACCAATGAACAAATAAAAAATACTTGAGGTCTCATTTGCACAATGTGAACATCAGCAAAGGACATAGCCTTACTCACTGAGATCCTGAGTCAGGCAGTCCAGACATGTCAGTCCCAGACACTGGATATGTTCTTACTAAATACCTAATTTAAGGTTATTGAAGATGAATGCTGGACAGCCTGCCCCATACCATTTGCCATTTGCAGCTATAAGCATGCCTTCTGATTTGGTTTAATCCCAGAGGAAACCACTTTACACACTCTGGGGCTGTTGGCCTTAAGTTGCAACAGAACTCCATGGGTCTTGGTGCCACTTACACCTTTCTCGCTGATAGTTATCACTAACTAAAGGCTCATCTCATTATCTGGTATGTTATCACCCACTTTAGGGGACAGGTTCCTCTTGTAACAGCAACAGCTGCTGAAAAAAACTGCATTTCCACTCCAGGTAGGCAATGCTGCATTTCTGTAGGTATAACCCAGAAAATACAGCTGTAAGCAACTGTAAGCAAGGTGTATTTAAAGAGGTTGTGTATTCTTGAATAGCATCTATCCTAAACTTGCATATAGTAGCTTGAGCAGGAAGAGTGCTGCAAACCCCATTTTAAAAGCATACAATATTTTGGAAATATTGTCTGCTAATGTTTGTAGAGCTACATGAGATACATATTTACCTACCTATCTTATTGTTTTATTATTTGCAACAAATGTCTGTTTTCCTCTTTTACAGAAAGCAAGATGATTCTTAAAGAAAATGTCCCAGAATATCAACCAAAATTGATAAAGAAAATAATGCTCACTTTTTGTTGGATTCTAGCATTGTTTGTCACTGGAGCAGAAGTTAGAGAGATTAATTTGCCAGGTAAGAGTCTGCTTTGGTGGGGTGTTTGTTTTTGGTGTTTGTGGTGCTTGCTGACAACTTAGAAAAGTGGGTGTACATTTTGCCATGCCTTCATGAGTTTTTCCTGCACCTGTTAATGCTGTTTCAGACAAATATCTGCTTTTTAGCCTTTCTGAAGCCTTTTTAATTGTTGGTAGTACAGTTTAGTTGACCCTACATAAAGTGCAAAATTCAGTTCCCCAGTGAAAAGGAAAGGGCAAATATAAAGAATTTCTTATAACCGAATGGAGCAAATGAATTGCTTTCATGACTCCTTAAAGTCTCCAGCAGCCGTTCCAAGCAAGTGGGAGGTGAAAGAGAAATGCAGAGTAAGACTGATATTTCTAAGTCTCCCACCCACACAATCTGTCTGGAAGAGCTCGATCAAATTCGTTTTGCAGAGAGAAACCAAAACAGCAAAGAAACTCTCAGGCAGGCAGGCGAGGAACTGAAGAATTCATGTGCTCCCTTCTGCTGAAGTGAAATCGTGCCGTCCTCCTGCTTTCAAGGGTTACCACATCCTGACTAGCAGGAGGGGTTATGCAGCAAGGTTGGTGAGCCTTTAGAGAATTGAGAACTGGGGGTTAGGATGTGTGACCACAGCTTTCAGAATCCAAAATATCGTTTAGCTTTAGAGACGGTAACTGTAATGTACAAGGAGAAAAATTTGAAAGCAATGATAGGATAATGAAATGTCTGTCAATCTCCTGCTCATTAGGGAGTGAGGCAGGCAGCCTCTGCTTTTTCAGTTTTATGTCATTCTCTCCTCCATTAATATGAGGGAAACCAGGAGAGCTTTGGCTTTCCTACATTGTTGAGGTTTAACAGGTTAGCACCCATGTGAAAATCTTTGGTTTGCTAAAAATCGTAAACTATTTTCATATTAGATGTTTGAAAAAGGCATAATAAACCTTTGACAATCTTTGATTAAGTGTTTGAAATCTTTGACCAATTCTGTGTTTAAGAAAATCAAAGTGGGTAATTAGCTGAGCATAAGGTCACATAAAAATATTTAGCATGAAGAAAAGCAAAACTATTTTTTTGGTATTTCTCTCTCTCTCTCTCTCTCTCTTTTTTTTTTTTTTTTTTTTTTTTTTTTTTAACATGAGTGCTGTGTGTTCTTTTCAGGTGGTACTTATATTTTATATTCCTTCTTTTCAGGGTGTTTCCATGCAAAGCCTCAATTATGGTATCGCACTATTAGTGATAAAGCGTTTGTTTTACAATGCGCTTTACCAGGTGATGCCACTAACATTTATAAAAAATCACCTGTAAAACAACACGAGGTGAAATGGTTCTGGCATCAGAAAGACAAAGAGCATCTGGAAGCTATCAGAGAAAGCACTAACCTTGCTCTGCAAGGGGATGCACTTTGGTTTAAACCAGTAAGGGACAGCGCTTCTGGAGTCTACATCTGTATGATACGGTATGCAATGGGGCAAAAGGCTCATATTTTTGTGTAAGAATTAATATATTTTTTTTGGTTGGGGTTTTCTTGTTTGTTTGTTTTGTGTATTAAAAGATTAGTTTTTTATACATCACTCAGGGAAAAAATCCCATGTCTCAAAATTGTTCTGGAGGTTCAAACAAAAAAGGAGGCAAAATGTTCGGGTTACGATGCAAATACGCTGTATCTTCTTGCTGGCAACGGGAATTCCATAGCTTGTCCTGGGACAAAATGCTACAGCCATATAAGAAAGCCAGATGTAAAATGGTACAAGGTAAGAGTCACTCTCCTAAGCATTTGAAAAGCTCGGTGGAGATACAGCGTTAGGTCTGGTTGATACTCATGTGCCGTAGGCTCTTGAATGTCTTCTGTGACAGACAACACAGACTGAGGTGTTCAGCCCCAGCTGAAAGCAAAATCTTGAATTACTTTCTATCAAGTCTATGAGGAAGAGTTTTGATGGAATTGGCAACACCTGCAACATTATTCCATGAAACAGAAGTCTAGAAATGCTTTCTTTTCAACTAATTGAAGCAATTGAGAATCAAAATAAGTTATTTACAAAATTGATATGATTGAAATTTAAACTTTGAAAGTTTTGTTTTGACACTATAAATTATGAAAATGTCAAATATATGAAAGAAAAAGTGGCTTTGTTACAAATAAAAGAATTTCAAGATTAACGTTTCAGATTGTTCTTTCCAGGACTGTTGATTTTAATGAAATAGTAGTCCACTGGAAAATCAGTGACTTAATCTTTTCCAACTAACTTAAAATACTTGCAAGCTAAAATTTATTCCTATTTTGTATATAAGAACTGTAATATATTATCTGAACTTGTACTATATATGCAGATGAATATGACTGAAAATTCATTTGTGTATTTTACTATTTTGATTTATTTACAGTATTTATTCTATCAAGTAGAATGATATCTAAAGTTACTCTTCACTTACTTTCAAGTTTTAAATGAGGTATGTCTTTACCTCATTTTACATTAGTGGATTTTTTTTCAGGAATTTGATTTAAGGAAAGATCTTAATAGACTTAGAGATTTTGCCTAAACTAAACTGTGAAAAATAGGGACGCTTTTTTTTTTAAAAAAAAAAAAAAAAAAAGTCAACATTCTTTCTTTTGAACATAGTAACAGTATTATCAACTTCAAACCATCCCAAACCATAATCTTCTTATCATAAAAGAATGTGAAGCTAGTTTCAAAATAACTTATTTACAAAATAAAAATAGTCTGTCAATAAATAAAATGTTGATCATTTTATTGTCTCTTTGGTAACATGAATTTCATTTATATTAGGTTCATGGTTTCATATTCTCTAATGCGCCACAACTGTTAAAGATTTTTCATTTATTTATTTATTTATTTTACAGGCAATGATATCCACCTACTATAGGCCATATATATATATATTTTAATGTAACTTGCAAATGTCCTCAGACTCCTAATAAACTTTTTTTAGGTTTCAGTGGAAACAGTTTGGCTTAGCCATGCTGTCCTGGCAATCCCATCCAAGTGTCTTAAAATAAAATTTATTTAACAGCAGCAACAACAACAAAAGGACATCTAATTCCCTGATATTCTTTTCTTCTCGTTAGGATGGTCATCGTGTAAAACACAGGGAAAGCAGAAAAAGCCTCAAGCTAAAGCATAATGACATCTACTTGAATCCAACCTATGATGAAGATGCTGGCATATATGTATGTGATTACACTCTATTTGACAATACTACTAAATGGACAATGAGAACAGCAGTTACAGTAGAAGTCATTGGTGAGTAATAATAACAACTAAGAATAAAATGCCTCAAATAAAATGTTTCCTCTATTTTTTACTACCCAACTTATGTCTTTTATTCAGGCTCTTGTTCTGAAAAAAAAACAAGGTTTTAAATCTCTCAGTCTGTGAGTAGAATTCATGAAACCACAATCGGTGCCAACGTTCTCCATGTACTTAGTGTATGTGCAATGTTAGAGAGGTATTTGAACACCGGGAGGGTAGAATGCTAATCCTGCATGACAAATGTGGCAAAAAGCAGTGTACCTCAATCTTCAAGTAGAGGCTTGTGTGAAAGTAGGAGTTAGAGAATCCTCTTCTGCAGTTCTTGTGGCATGAATGAGAACTTTTTTTT
This sequence comes from Oxyura jamaicensis, assembly GCF_011077185.1. Lineage (NCBI taxonomy): Eukaryota > Metazoa > Chordata > Aves > Anseriformes > Anatidae > Oxyura > Oxyura jamaicensis. Next base: position 138,351,966 of record NC_048893.1, read on the forward strand.
TTTTTTTCTCTTGACAATAATGAGGAAGGTGATGTTAGTGGGATCACTGTCATCTTCCATGTGATATTTTAATGTCAGAGGAAACAGGGGACCTGTGAGCAATCAAACAATGAAGCTATTTGTTGAATGCTTTTTGGGGAAAAGCATCATGCATGCCTGCATAACCTGTTCTTTTAGGCCTTTATTGGATTACAAAACAAAACTGGACAGAGCTTTATGGTCCAGTGATATGGCATGGCCCTGTGTTCTCCTCCAAATCATGGTGACCTTTTCCATAATATTTACTGTCCTTCAGGTGCAGCAGAGTGCAGCTGAGCAACATCAGCACTGTGCAAGGGAGCACGTTAGTGACTCAGTATCAGGAAAGAGGGAGCCTGTGTTTAGTTTGATAACAGAGATAGCTACATAAGTTGTGTAGTCAAAAAACTATGCTTTTCTACACATGTATATGATTGTATATGATAAGACACTATTATCAGACACTTTTGTCACTCCAGTCAATCACAGGTCCTAGGCATGGACTAGATCTGCTCTTATTCTGATCTGGCTGAACGTGAACTAATGAACTATGTTTCTCAGTTCTTGTTCCTCAGTTCACAACAGTCAGAAAAACGCTTGAAAGCTACCATGTACGTATATACTCCACCTGAACTTTGCATACATTTCTCTGCTGCAGCTTAGTTAAAAAAAAAAAAAAAAAAAGTGTCTCTGTGGCACAATTTCCTGCAATATGGGACTTTCCTAGAATATCAGAAGTGTGGATTTTACCCCCTTCAGGCTGTTTTCCCCCAGCCTGGGTAATTGCCTAGCATACTGCCCAAATTGTGGGTGTCATTGTCTGTGCCCTTTGACAAGCTCCGTTTTGAAAAGAAACTCATGGTATGAAAAGAAACTCATGGAAGTAACCTTGCTGTGAATTTACAGTGTGAATGAGGGGCCAGTATGCTGCATGTATGCTTACTGGGTGTGGAATGGGGCTTGGCAGGGAACTGGTGGGGGGGTAAGTCCCTCAGGGGTCTTGCAAAGGGGCCCCAAATATCTGAATACTAGATAACCTTACGTGCAGGACAGATGCTGAGCTCCCCAGCTCAGGTAAGATGGCAGTGTATCAGAGCAGCTGAGATAGCAAGTCTTTAAGTAGCTACATATATTTTGTAATCAAAACTTTCGTATCTGTGAACTCTCAGATGCTTCAGCAGCCATAGATTGTCCTCTGGGACTGAGGTTTCTAAAGTTGATCCAGCATATGAAAAAGAAAAATCTGTAAAATATTTTCTCTGGTCATTGGCATTGACAATAGTTTTATTATTAATAATAATAATAATTAATATTAGGATGAATATTAATAATATTCTTGTTAATTGCAGCAAGAAACACTATCCATCCACCAAATATTTTGTATCCCAGTGGAGTGGTTTTCCTTGAAGCAGAGCTTGGTAAGTTTTGATTTCTTCTCTGAAAGTGAAAGAAAATGTTCAAATGAGGTATTTAGAGATGATGATAGATCTTGATAAAACAAAAGAGCTTTGCTCTCTTTGAGCGTGAGAATTTTCTATACTTTTTTTTTCTTCATACATATCTTTGTGAATGTTAAAGGCAGGACTATATATTGTTACAGATCCCAGGCTATTTGAGGGAAGAATATTCCAGTGACCTCCATACATGGTTTTCCTGTGTTAATTTCTTCCAGGAAAGCCTCTTAAACTGGAATGCCCAGTACAGTTTGGGTTTGAAAGAGGTTCTATAAGGAGTGTAACATGGAAAAGAAACAACAAAGAAAATATAAATGAGAAACTGAACCAGAAAACAAGGTAAGGAGAAAAACAACAACAACAACAACAAAACACAGCAGTGTGATTACACTGTCAGCAACTGTAAAAAATTTACCACAACAGCTTTAATACATAGTTTTATATATAAGGCTCTGTCCTTCAACATGTAGTTGTGTCTGTCCATGAGCACGTTTACATACAGAAATACATCTTCAAAGTCCAATATGTTCAAAAGTCAAGAACTCAATTTTTCTGCATAATCTTAACTCTTCTCAAAATTTTAGCTCATGGGCAGTTTCAGCACCTGTGCTCTTTCTGTTTTGCAGAATTGTTCAACAATTCACACTATCTCTCTTTGAAAGCTGTCTCCAAGTGGGGAATTAACCAGATCCAGTGACACAGTGCTTTAAACAAGTTCTCTGTGACATGGAAAAGATTTTTTGTGCTCCAGAAGTTGGGGTGTGTTTATTGAGCTATGTGCATTTATCAAGTCAGCCTAAGGGTGTGCAGAACTGAATTTCAAGGCTCTGCAAGGAGTCTTCCCTGACAAGGCTAGACCCCACAGAGAATTGACACATGGGGGAAAGGTTTCATGTGAAATTAGAGTAGAGCAGAGTAGAATTACAGTAGACTAGACTAGAGTAGACTAGACTAGACTAGAATACAATAGTATAGTATGAAGTGACCTGCAAAGATCATCGAGTCCAACTGCCTGACCACATCAGGGCTAACCAAAAGTCAGAGCATATTAAAAAGAGCATTCATTGTCCAATTGCCTCTTCAACACTGAAAGGCATGGGGCATTAACCACCTCTCTAGGAAGCCTGTTTCAGTGTTTGACCACCCTCACGGGAAAGAAATCTTTCCTAATGCCCAGCCTGACTGTCCCCTTAAACAGTTCTGTGCTGTTCCTGTGTCCTGTCACCGGTGCCCAGGAAGCAGAGCTCAGCACCTCTTTTGACCAGCTGGCTGTACTGTGTTTAATGCACCCCAGGGTTTGTCCTCTTAGGTGCCAGGGCACGCTTCTGGCTCATGTTAAGTTTGCTGTCAAATGGGACAACCCAACCTCCCTTTCTTTCCTGTGCTTCTTTGTCTCGTTCACTTATGTGGTGTTCATCTTGGGGAAGGATTGTAGTAGAGGCAATAAGGCAAGCATGTCTTTTACTACACAGCCCTAAGTCATCTTTCTGTGCACTGGGGGAAGCAAAAGCCCTGCTGTCACTGCTAAAGTCATGTTCTTAATAGGAGTCATATGGGGAAAACATAGTAAATGGTAGTATCACACACATGCACACAGAGCCATTCAGTTGCAGTTTCAGAATTCAGGAGATAACTTCTGGATTTTCCTAACTTTTGAATGCCTCACATTGCAATGTATCTCTCCAAGTTTTTAGTTTTGTGCATACAATTTCTTTCTTTTTTTTTTTTTTTTTGTGTGTGTGTGTATGTGTTTTTTTTTTTTTGTGTGTGTGTGTGTGTGTTTTTTTGTTTTGTTTTGTTTTGTTTTGTTTTCAAACCACAAATAAATAAAACAGTCCCAACAGATCTTCAGCACAGGTTGAATCCTCAGGTTCATATCGATACTCATGCCTGTGCTTCTTGGGAGCAGTAGGGCCACAATAGGTTGCCATTTTGGCAACCAGATGACCCAGAAACACCTGTACTGTGGCTTCCAAAGAGACGCACTGAGATTCAGAAACCCTAATTATTCACACGAGGTTGCAAATGCAGATCTGTTCCCTACCACCCTCAAAGGGATTCCTTTGTTCCCTTTTCATTTTCTGTACTTCAGTCCCTTATTTTTGTCTTATTCAGTTTGCCTGTCCTGTCCTTGGACTTTTTATACCTATGAAAAGGATTGTGCTCCTCTCTCTTTTATTTTATTTTAATTTTATTTTAATTTAATTTAATTTTATTTTATTTTATTCCCAGCTAGTTGTCTCTTTTTTGGAGCTTCATTTCCCTGCATTTCCCCTGGGGGAATATTTAAAATATTAGAGAAATTTGAATAATCTTCTAGAAGTCAGAAACACCTACATATTTCATGTTAAACAAATGCTTAAATATTTTGATGAGTTGATGAAGTAAGAATAAACCTTTCAGTCTGCAGACCTTTGATATTAATGAAAAAACAAATGGAAGTTCTAAATCAGAGTATCGCATCTCTGTTAAAACTTAAAGCTGAATGTGAAGAAGTTGCTAAGCTCCTCTTTCAATGTCTTTAAGGCATTTGGGGATTGTGTGAGTAAACAGCAAAGGTGTCATGCAAATATATATTTTTTCTCTTTAGTGTTTATCCAAAAGGTTTAAAGGGACACATACTTCTTCATGTTGCCAAACTGGAGGAAGTTTCTGAGATGGACTTCAGAAGCAACTTCACGTGCTTTGCTCAAAATTCTGTGGGGAATGCTACTGCTGTGATCCAGCTGAAAAGAAAAAGGAGAGGTAAAACCAGATGGAGGAATATTTGCCCTTATAGATATACTTTGATTTACTCACTGCTACAGATTTCTTCTCCATTGACATGGTCAATGGCCTTTTAGCTAGCTACAACAGTTTCTTGAAGCTGGATAGAAAAAGATTGATTTGTCAGAAACACACATTATTCTGATGATTGCTCAAAAGGATGGGGATATATGGGGACTTCCTGCAGCCAGGTGGAAGCTGAAGAGTAAGTGGGAGGGGGAACAGAAGAGCGGCATCTCTGACTAGTAATAAGCAATCTTTTAAACTGAGGCAGAGTGGCTGCTGAAAGCAATAGTATTCTTTGATTTTCATAGGACGTTTCTGTTTGTTTCCCCAGTCTTTAGCGTGCGTGTTTCTGAGAAGTTGCCATAACTGATATTAATGTGTCAACCTTTCAAGCAAAGGCCAAAACCAGAATCAGTATGGAAATTAAACTGCTCTCTGATTTGAACCGTAGTTCACAGTGAAGATTCATCACTGGGGTGGCACAGGAAGTCTCCAGCGGGGCATTGTGTGCAGCTATTTGCTTCTTTTCCATCTCAAGAAATGACTACTTTAAGCTCTATTGAGTGTACCACAGACTATTTTCTTTGTGCCTTTCATCACAGATGGGCATTTCACACCATCAGGGAGGTGCAATTTAAGCATGGTCCCCGGTGGTAGACTGAAACACTATGCTGAGATTTGCAGCTCAATGAATCCCTGACTTTGCTAAGGGTTACCAGAGAGGCAAGAGTTATGATTGTGAGCAGGTTTATCCCCATTTGTGAGCTGATGTTTTCATCTAAGTGTCAACATTATTTTGAAAAGAATGAATTTGATAGACTATTTTCTTTCTACAGTGTTTCTCTTATACGTACTATGCAGTGCCATTTCTATTCTCTTTGCATTCCTTTCGTGCACTGCTTTTATTTACCAGCACTGGATTGAGATAGTGCTGATGTACCGAAGCTATCTGGTCCACAACAAAACTACAGGAGGTAAGAAACATGGTGTAATATTACTTTTCTCTGGTTTTACTATTGTCTTTTGCTATCTGGGTTAATCCAGTATGAATTAATCAATTCAATTCTCTTAATAACCCTGTTCTCTTTGAGCTGATACAAGTGCTGTTAAAGCTAGCAAGATGCTCAGTGGATTCAGATTTAAAATAATAATAATAATAATTTTAAAAAGCCAAGCAATATGGAGGAAATATCTAAACACCAACTGAAATACCACAGTTAGATTTTTACAAGATCCCTAACATTTTAATTTATTATCTGGGTAATGGAGTTGAGTGCATCCTCAGTAAACTTGCAGACGACACAAAACTGAGGGGAGTGACAGGTTCACCAGAGGGCCATGCTGGCATCCATAGGGACTTTGGCAGGCTCAAGTCCTGCACCTGGAGAGGAAAAGCCCCAGGCATCAGTAAAGTCTGTGGGCCACCCAGCTGGAAAGCAGCTCTGCAGAAAAGGACCTAGAGGTCCTGGTGGACACCCTCTTGAACATGAGTCAGCAATATGCTGTAGATGCTAAGAAGTATTGCTAGCAGGTGAAGAGAGGTGATCCTTCTGCTCCACTCAGCATTGGTGAGGCTACACCTGAAGCTTTCTGTCCAGTTCTGGAGCCCCCCATACAAGAGTCATGGATGTACTGGAAGAAGTTCAACATAGGGCCACTAAAATGGTCAAAGGACTGGAATATCTTATGAGAAGAGGCTGAGAAAGGTGGGACTGTTCAGCCTGGAGGAGTCTCTTATTAATGTGTTTAAATATCTGAGGAGAGGATGCAGAGAAGACAGAGCCAGGCCCTTGTCAGAGGTGCCCAGTGCCAGGACCAGAGGCCCTGGGCACAAACTGGCCCCCAGGAGGCTCCCCCTGAGCCCCAGGCAGCACTTCTGTGCTGTGCGGGTGAGGAGCCCTGGCACAGGCTGCCCAGAGAGGCCGTGGGGTCTCCTCCTTGGAGGCCTTCAAAAGCCGCCTGGAGATGGGCCTGGGCAGCCTGCGCTGGGTGGCCCTGCTGGAGCAGGGCTTGGGGCTGGTGGCCTCCAGAGGGCCCTGACAGCCTCAGGCACTCTGTGGTGCTGTGATTCTGTGAAATAAGATGATGGCAGAGAAGTGCACTTTGGGGCAGTATTTCCTTTCCAAAGGTTGTGTTGACCATCCTGATATTTACATCAGTAATCAACTTTTTCACATTTCAAATCTCTTTAGAAGCGTTGCCACATCATCTCAGCTAAAATGGGGCTCCAACACAGTAGGCAGTGTAAAAATATATCTGAAATCACAGTGCCTACTTCAAAAAATTTAACATTTGGTTTTCTTGCATGGGTTTAAATAAATCTGATAGTATGTGCCCAAGGAAATTTTTCTAAAAATCCTTGGGTCTTGATGCAACTTGAGATATGTAATGTGTCTGAGTCTGCTTTTACATTTCCATATGTGTATGTCAATTATGCGTGAGGATGAAATAGCTATATCTATTTATCTATAAATACATACACAATGAAACAATTGGTATTTTTGTAAGCCCTATGGCATCTAGCAAAAACTATTTGGGAAATCACTCAAAAATTCCCTTCTATTTGGTAGAAAACTGATTTAAGAACCTCTGGAAAGTCCCCTTAGACCTTGCAACATATATCGGTAGGACAGAGACAGACCTGATGAGATTTGTGCATTGAGACTTAAGACACCTTTGGGTCTCTTATACCCTCTGTCCTGCTCCCTGACTCTTATATACCACATGTGCACAGTGCCATTTGCAGCACGGGGGCATGAAATGTGCAGACTAGCTGTGCCTATCCGGATAGTTTTATGCCTGAAGACGACTCTCCACAGAAGGTGTTCCCAGCTGCAAGAATATGTACTTCTCACTTCATGTGAGTACATACCAAGTCACTTGAGATCTGAAATGGCTTGCTCAAAGAGCAAGCAGAACTTATGACTTTGTTTCACTGTTTCTTCCTTTCCATTGTTCCTTCTCTCCTATCCCTCTTCGCACAGAACCACAGAATTGCAGAATCACACAGGTTGGAAGGGGCCCTGGAAGTTATCTCATCCAAGACTCTGCTCAAAGCAGAGCAAGCTTAGGCTGGGTTGCTTAGGACCTTGTTCAGATGAGTTTTGTGTAACTCCAAGGACAGAGAATCCACAAAATGGACAACATGCTCCAATATTTGACCACTCTCACAGCGAAAACTTTTTCACTACCATCTGTTGAGAATTTCCCTAGTTGCAGCTTGTAGCTGTTGCCTTTTCTCCGACCATCGTGTACCTCAGAGATGTCTATCACCATCTCCTCTGTACCCTCACATTAGGTCACTGAAGAGAGTAGTGAGGTCATACTTTATCTCATGCCTCTGTAAGCCTTGGGCTTCCTCCTTAGCTAGTTAAGATATACTTCTTTAAAATCTTTCCTTCTCCCAAAAGACAAAGAAAGCTGTGGTGTTAACACATGTAGACAAAGGATGCAGTCACTTTGCTTAACTGAGGTGTTTTTCATTTTCAGCTTTTTGGGCATCTTAAATGTTTATCTCAAAAAGTTTCTCAAGGTGTAACGGTTCTCCTGTACAATTCTGAAAAAACAAAAAACAAACAAAAAAAAACAAAGAAACAAAAACAAACAAACAAACAAACAAAAAACAAACAGTGGTTTTTCCAATGGATTTTAATTTGCTGTTTTAATATTGATGTTAAAAAGGGGAAAAAAAAAAAAAAAAAAGTGATGCATTTAATCGATGGTCATTGTCTACTAAGACTGCAGTGACCTCTGTGGGTGAAATAAGGAACACCTGGCTTATAGTGCAAAGGATTTTATGTCATTTAAAATACATTTTAAAAGCACTTCCAGATCAGGATGTAGCTGGACATTTTGGCTACACCAGCCTAATGACCCACTGTTCTACGAACCCCCACCCCAGTCCATGTATGCCTGCTGTTGGTGATTCGTTCTTGTGGGCTTACATTGGCTCAGCTTGGCAGTAAAACAGCTTGGCACAAGATAATTAGGTAGCGAGCTATTTTTGTGGTAATAGCTTCCTCTGATACCGCAAGGGTTTCAACACTTGTACAAGGAAGTGGTGGAAGTGTATGGCAAGGAGCAGGGGGGAGGAGCAGAGATATAACATTTATTGTCTAATCGTATCTCCGGCCTCCAAAAGAGATTTGTACGCTTTCTTTTGATGACGTGCTTTCTGCTACCTGTTGGTTATGAATGCAGTTTTTTGTCTCCAGTTCATGCATGTCATTAGTTTTCCATATATACTGAGACCTTTTCTCATTTGTGCGTGAGCCCCTTTGCTTCCTGGGGAGAGGGTCTCTTCTGATCTATTGGGAACCTAATGGGTCTAGCTCAGATTTGTGATCCTAATCTAACATCTAGGGACATAAATCGGAATGTCAGCACTGAGGCATGGGGTGATACTCAGTACCATTACTTAGGTGTATGTGCCAGAGTTAGGTGTCTCAGTTCCCATTCAGTGTAGATGTAGTCAGTGCAGTGAAATCTAGAGAGCTTTTCAGATCACCCTGCAGAAAGACCCTGGAGTAGGACCCTCTGCTAAACAGCTGAATTGATGTCTAGTTTCTGTTGTCTGTATTGACACATGATATGACTCAGGTGTTTAAACATAGGTGTCCAATGTCATTTGGATTGCCTGAGGGTATCCTGCTGTTCCAAAATGTTTCCAATAGTTCCTGTGTACAATTTGGCAGTCTCAAAAGGGCATCTTAGGGCATCTTAAATGGCATTAAGAACATACATATGGGAAACTGTAATGAGACCAGTGTGGCTTTTGCTTTCATAAGCAATTTCTTATGTTTTCTTTCCTGTTCCCTCAAGTGTAGTTTAATTTTTTTTAGCAAATAGATAAGGTTTCTTTTATCTTGTGGTTAGGAATGGGTGTAATTCGGGACACTGGTACCAGGGTATTTCAGAGCTGAGAGAAGTTCTTTATATATTTGTAATCTGCACCTTGAAAAACAAATTATTTTAACAAAACTGGAACGAAGTTCAGGAACTGGTCAGTGTTCAATGTCTGATATTTGGATCAGATTTAATCACTGCTACTTTTACCGCTTCTCTGACTAGAAACATAAGTGTATGAAAACTGTGTATCTTTCACAAACAGTTGATATTCAAGAATATCAACTCCTTCCCCTTGTTGTAGGTTGTACATTGATGACTGTCTTTGGAATTGGCATTTGGGTGAATGAGAGAAAAGATGGGGAATCATTCCCTGCAACAAGGAATTTGCCTGGAAGTGGCCAGATCTTCCACTGGTGAAAGCTGGAATGTATTTTTGAAAATACAAAAATGTGCCTGATATAAACTTCTTTCCAATAGTCATCTGTAGTATCCTCATTCACTGTGGTACTGAATGTCTGCAGAGAGACTGGGGAGAAAGGGTTGGCTCTGGGTGACCGAATGTCTGTACTTCATGAACAGGTGATAATTTTCAGATTGTGCTGGGTCTGTTTAAATAGCAGGCAAATGTATAAAATATAAATCAATTTTTTTTTAAGAAATGTAATGCTTTAGACACTTGTTAATATATATACTGTTACTTGTTTATTTATTTTAGATGGCAAAGAATATGATGCATTTGTGTCGTATGCAAAATCAGACTCTTCTGAAAGTGACTCTGCTTTTACTAGTGAGGAAAGATTTGCCCTGGAGCTTCTTCCAGACGTGCTTGAAAACAAATATGGGTACAAGTTATGTATTCTTGAAAGAGATATTCTTCCAGGAGGAGGTAAGTTTCCAGTGGATGATAGAAAATCTTCTGCTCCTTATAAAATTGTTTTTCACTTAAAAACAAACAAACAAACAAATAAACAAAAAAACTTACGTGCTAGTTCAATAAAGGATATATTTTGTCTCTGGAGTTTCTGATTAAATCATATCACATTTGATTTTTGTATTTTCAGTAGTTACTTTCTGACCAACCTTAGGCAGTGCTCCACCAGCAGTAATTAGAAAGCCCTCAGTACCTGTCTCTGGGAGAGATGAAGACAAATCCAAGCATCCTTTGAGACCTTGCTTGAATGTGTTGTGGTCTCAGCTGTGCCTTTCACCTTTTGAGCATGAACTTGTGTTCTCCACACTGAGTAAAAATGGCAGTGGTACCCTTTGATGGCAAACACAGTTCTAAGTGTTATGTGATTGCTCGACATCCCTATTTCAGTTTTTCCGTATTTATGATGATTAGCTGTTGTTAAAGGAACTGATTTTCATAAGAAGTCCAATATACAATGCAGTAACTATTATAATTTCTTCTCCAGCATACACAGATGAAGTTGTTACAGCCATTAGACAAAGCAGAAGAATAATTATTATTTTGAGCCCAGCCTATGTCAGCGGACCAAGCATCTTTGAACTGCAGGCAGCAGTGAACTGTGCGTTGGAAGACAAAAAGATCAAACTGGTTTTAATAAAGTTCCAGGCTTTCCAAGAGCCAGAGACTTTGCCTCCAGTAATTAAGAAGGCCCTTAGGATTTTACCAGCCATTACCTGGAAGCCCTCTGCATCTGCTGCTCCGAACAAGAAGTTCTGGAAATATCTGTGTTACCACATGCCTGTGAATACTACTAAGGTGCTGGGAGAAGGCAGCCTAAAGGGCTTTTTCCAAAGGTTATTCAGCCTGGTACATCGATAACAGAAATTTCACAGAGGGATGACTGCACTCTCGGGAATGATGACATGATTGTTTTTATACATGACATGATGACATGACCTTTTTATACATGAGCTGACTATTGTGGGCTGTCACTTCAACCAGTGAGAAGTGTCACTTCAACCAGTGCTCACTCCAAAACTATGAGAAGGACTACAGAGTGAATGTGCTACAGCACACAGTAAAACTACGTGGCACTGCACACAACCATAAATGTGAACTATTTTTAGTAATTTATTATTATATTTATTATATTCTTTTACTATGATGCTGAGACATGGGAATGCTTTGCTCTTTGCACTGTATTTCTGCTGAAACATTTTAATATATATATATATATATATATTTTTTTTTTTTTTTCTAGAAAAAATATTAAAAAAGGGAACTCCAGAGAAATCTTGCAGTTTTTTTTTTCTTGTGCAGTCCTGTGGAACAAATCCAAACTCTATAAAGGAGTTACCTCCTCCTGGGAGAGTACCAAGGATGAAAGCTCTGGGAGGTTGCCACAACTGGGTATGCTGAAGCAGTTGAGAGAAGGAATGTTGTGTAAGGAATGATCCCAGGCACCTCCATCCTTCCTGCAATGGGAGAAAGTGTTTATGCAAGCCGTGAAATATTTCATGCTCAGAAATGTCTGCACTGTGTGGCAGTGGTCACTCATGGGTCCAACTGAACCTGTTGGTACTATGGGTGCATCACGGTTGTAAATCACATGGTTGTCACAGCTAGTAGGCTTCCAGGGACTCTAAATTAGTTACCTCTCCCTTACAGTTGTCTAGCTGCTAGCTCACCAGGATTCATATCACTTACCTGCAAAACAGGTTGTAGTCTGTGTGTATGGCTCTAAGTAAGAGAAATGCAGTTAAGAAAATCTGAGCAGGATCAGGATTTTTTTTTTTTTAATTATTATTTTATTTTATTTAAAAAAAAAAAAAAAAAAAAAAAAAGAATGACTGTTTTGCAAGCAGGCCTGATTCTCCTATCTAATTTTGTGTTGAATTCAAAGCTTTCAGTGGGAGGATTGTTGGTGGTACTTTGGGGCAGAAGCAGAAGATAGTGCCACTCGTAGAGATAAAGCATCAACCAGTATCACTGGCTGCACTGGAGCAAATTTTGACATTGCAGTTGTATCTGCATTGGGGTTTTAGTTCCAATCATGATAAGCTTTTGAAGCAAATTTCCCAGTTGCCACCACTTGTTGCCTTTTGCTTTTTGCTTTGCACTTCAGAGCATTGCAGAGTGCACAAACTGGATCCCTTTCCACAAAAAAAAAAAAATAAAAAAAAATCAAGTGGAGTTTTCCACCCATGAGGGAACCTTTGGTCTGTGGAACCAGCTGAGATCTAGTTTAAAGAAATCCCTCCAAAACACGAGGTACAGATGCAGAGTCCTCAGCACTGGTTGCTTTAGGGTTCATCTCTGCTCTCATTAGGTTGCAGTGCATGCTAATTTAGAGGTAACCCGACAGCCTGGGAGATTCATCATAGTTTTCCAACACAATCAGATCAGTGGGTGTAAAAGGAGTAATTGGCAGTACATGAAATTTTCTCACTTCTAATATAAGCAATGCAGGCTTTAGCAGATTTTACTCAGCACTACTGTGCTTGAATGCTTTGTTAGCCTAACACTAAACATGATAGCTTTTCTGGAGGAGGTACTGACTTTTAAAAATGTTCCGTAATGACGAGTGTCTTGCTGGAGGAGGATAATGTGGTTGTCCAGTATATGCCTTGCTAGCGTGGTTAAAACAAATGTTAAACACAAGAGTACTCAGCATCCAGTTTTAGGCATGGGATCTGACTCACATCTTCTATCTTCTGCTCTTTTTTTTTTTTTTTTTTTTTTTTAGAACAAAATTTGTTATGTGCTAACTTAAATACGTGTGTTAACTGTGTTCACTTAAATACGTGCATTTGAGAGAGAGAAAAAAAATCTAAATGAGAACGTAATTTGCTTAGTCCTCCACCAGATGTCCCTACTGCAAACCGTGCGGAGTACATTTATTTGCACACCAAATGGTTTTGTTACAAGGTGAGACAGGAGCAGTGAGCGGTGCCAAGTGTGGTACATGAGGTGCCAGCTGCTCTGGGGAGGCAGACGGGGAGTGAAGGCAGGAGAGGAAGGCATGGAGCCTCTCCTACCTATCTGATACTATTTACTTGTGCTGTGCTTACTGCCTGAAAGATGCACATTGATGCACTTTTTTTTTTTTTTTTTTTTTTTTTTTTTTAATTGGGGAAAATTAAAAAAAGTCAGAATAGTTGGAAAAATGATGTAGCTGGGAAGGACTTTACACTTTAACACAGTGATGCTGTGTCTGGGCTTTATCTGGGTCTGAGGAAGCTGCAGAATTGGTATCTTCATAAAAACTCCACATCCATCTGTAACACAGGGAACAGCACAGGCACATCAGGGTTTTTTTAATGAGCTCTAATAGGAAAATGAAGCAGTCCTGAGGAAGAAGTGGCTGTGTCCATTAGAAGTGTGAATCGACAGGTGTGAGTACTGCATTCCTTCATGCACCCATCATACATTACAACTGTAATAAAAGAGGGTCACAGCCCTAGACATGGGCTCTCCTGCACTCACACATGCGAAGCTTTTGAATTGGCTGCTGTTGCTGCTGTTGACTCTGCTATGCCCTCCTGCTGCTGCTTATTTGGATGAGCTCAAGCCAAGCAGTAGTTTGCTGCCTCACTATGAACCTGACCACGAGGATGCTGTTGGTTCTTTACAAGAGAAGAGGTTACAAGTTTTCACAGTGGACTATAACTATGTGCAAATTCCCTATGAAGTTACTCTTTGGATACTTCTTGCGTCTCTTGCAAAAATAGGTAAGTAAAAATGGTATCTTGGGTTCTTTGTTGGCAAAAGTTTAAAAACACGCCATGTAACCAAGTACCCTGCATGCATTTTTGTGCCTGGGATTGTTTTTATCCATCCTGGAAAGAAAAGATTGTGATCGAACAATGACAAAATTTCACCTTCTGAATGCTTCCAACTTATTTAAGTAAATATATGACCTCTCACCTTCATATCTCTTGGGCTGTCTATGTTAACTAGTAGAAATAGATGTCCTCTACACAGTGCTGTCTATTCTTTGTTCCGTTTATTAAATATCATATCGGACTATACAATCCGACACAGCTGTAGAAATCAAAAAACAGATGACTGAAACTTCAGACATACTTACTCTGGGGGAGAGGAAAGTGGGAAGAACTCTTCTGTCATGTGAATAATAGGAAACATTTCCCTACGAGTTTTTGTTTTAAATGGTTGTTTAAAGTTGATCAGAAGGTAGTATCAGAGGAAAGAGTCAGTCCGAGAGGTATAGGTCATTGGAGAAGTAGCATAAAAGCCTTTTGAAGATATACCAATACATCTAGCTTCTCTGGGGGCTTTGTGTAGGTATTTGAATGAAGAGAGACAGCTCATGGAGACGTAGAGATTGTAATTAATACAGCAAAATGGCTCACCATGTGTCTTATGCATCTATATGGCAAGGCTTAACTTGGATTTGACCTTTCAGAACTAATGCAGCAATATGAAATAAATGAAGAAGTTGTCAATAATGTGAAGAGCTCCATACAAGGGATTTCCCTGCCCCTTTGAAGTTCTATGGGATTTTCAAACATTGCTGTAGAATAGGCTGGTAGGTAGTACCGATGATTTTCTGGAAGTGGCCTGAAGAGGTACAGTTTTCATGTCATAGTCACACAATTGTTAAATATCATTGCCACTGACCATGATTCACAAGTTTCACAGTAGATGATGTTCTGAGTCCAAATCCTGCAAACAGATATCTTCACTGCTAAAGTAATATTTTTTTAATTATTTTTATTATTTTTTTTTACAAATCAGGTTTGTTGTTATTGCATGAACAGACAGTGTTAGTAGTGAGCATGACTAATTTCTTTATTCAGCACCTACAAAAGCACAGGAATTGCTGTAAAGCACATCTACTCTATCTTCTTGTTCCGAGCAAGAAATAAGGTAACTTTAGAATTTTGTGACACCTCCCAGACATACCTGTTTCTTTGCTGGGAATTTTCCAACAAACTTTATTGTTGCTGTTGTTGAAAATTTTGGAGCTGCTTACTTCAAATTTACTTGGGAGAAAGAATTACTTTGAATAATCTGGCTGTCCCATGGAAGAAGATTTTCAAATTTTTTTTATTATTATTTTTTTTTCAATGTCACCTTCAAGTTTAATCTCCTTTTTGGATTTCAGAATTTCAAGGAAGGAAACATTTCTGACATTTTGAAAGGAGAAATAATCCCCTTATTTTGTAAAACTGACAGAAGACTTGAACATGATTTTTATTTATTTTCTTTAAATTAAAATAGGAGATAACTAGTGTTATGATTATAGTATACTTTTTGGTAAAAAACGCAGTTTCCCATATAAATAATTTTAAAATTCAAAAGAATGTTTTTATTTTCCTTTACTTTTGAGCATGGATAAGTCTAACATCACAGAAATGCAGTCATGTCATTAGCTGCAGAGTTATGGGATGAAAGTTGACCTAGCTTCAGTTGTGGAAGCAGAGGCATCGGATTTCACTAAGAATCATGGAATGGTTGAAGTTGGAAGGTACCTCTGGAGGTCATCTGGTCCAACCTCCCAGCTTGGCAGGGCCATCTAAAGTTGGCTGCCTGTTTATGGGTGTATTTGTCTCGTTCTCATTCTTGTAAACTCTGAGAAACTCCCTACGTTTCTAGATGAGGCATCTCTCATTCACAATAAGATTATACAGTTCCTGATACAGCAAATAGATGAGCCATTGTTAGATGTTATTTGTATCAATATCCATGTCAAATGTGAAGGATTATATGAACACACAGTAGTAGGACATCAAGGTAGCTAAGAGGAGATTCACATCCATAACTTTTACATGCTAAGTATCAACCTTTCTCTGTAAAATAACCTGGCTATTATATCTATATTTTTAAGTGGAGGCACACTGTGGCAACAAGCTGTGTGATTCTCTGTACCACGTTACTGCTGATGAGCTCCTTCTCAGTCTCTGCCAATGTTGACTAGCCTTCTTCCAGGCACTGTTCCCACAGGCAGTTTAAATTTTTTTATTTTTTTTTTCCTGGAGTAGAATTTTTTTCTGAGTGGAAAAGTCTTTGGCCCACTTCATTTGTAGTGTGGTCTGAAGCTTTATTTTTAGTGAGGAAAAAAAAAAATCTCAGGATCCATTCTTTTCTGTTATTTGATAGCTGTCAGTAGTTCTTTCAGCTCTGCTGAAAGCCTTGGTTTTGTTTCACTTAACTAACTCATCAGGTTCTTTACAGAGTACTGTTTATTTTGTGTAGAAACAACAATTCCCAGAAAAGCAAGGTTAATCAGCTTGTAGAAAGTCTTATGCAGCTGTGACTTGGTTCCTGTTGATAACTGAGCTACTTTGTATATTGTGGTATTCATGAGTATTCACTTCCTCGGTCTGTGGGTCATCTGGAGTCTGTGAAATGCTTCAGGGGACTTCTGGAATTGAAAAGGGCTGAACAGACCTTGGCATCTGAGCTGCTCCTTTGGGCTCCTCCAGGTTCCTGGTTAGCCCAAATCCAGCAGTAGCTCTGCAGCCAGGAATCCTCCTCAGGACTGGTGGGAGCAGCCTTCAGACACATGGCCAGGGATGGAGAGGCTCTTTGAGATGGCAGGACATACTGTGCTCCAGAGGCTTGGTGGTAGCAGCAGTTGTTCAGCAAAAATACCTGAAGTAATTTTAAGAATACATTATTTCCAAATTGTGCAGTGATTTTTTGAAGATGTTTTTGCATTCGTAGTAATGAAGCTTAGACTGAAGCACACTTGCTCAGAAATTGGCAGCTAGGAAGGGGGACAAAAAGAGATTTGTGGCCAAACTCTTCCTCTTACGTAATGATACAAGTCATGTTTAATTTTGAAGGGAATGGTACTGTCTGTACAATTACAGCTGCAGGCCTAAGAGCAGAACCTGGCCATCTGCAGACAAAGTATTCAAAAGCAGGCAAAACATGTCTGGCACCAGGTTAATTTAAACTTGAGTAATACCCCAATGTTTTGTTTAAGGTTTCCATCTCTACCACCGATTACCAAGACTCATGCCTGAAAGCTGCATCCTGATTGCCATTGGAGCACTGGTTGGAGCGATCATCTTTGGTACCGATCACAAATCCCCACCAGTGATGAACACAAGTATTTACTTCTTGTACCTCCTTCCACCTATTGTCCTGGAAGAGGGCTATTTCATGCCAACTCGTCCATTTTTTGAAAACTGTGGGTCCATCCTGTGGTGGTCTGTGCTGGGATCTCTGCTGAACTCGTTTGGGATTGGCCTCTCCCTCTATGGTGTGTGCCAGATTGAAGCCTTTGGCCTGACCGACCTGAACCTGCTGCAAAACCTGCTCTTTGGCAGCATGATTTCGGCTGTGGATCCTGTGGCAGCTCTGGAAGTTTTTGAAGAAGCCTCTGTTAATGAGCAGCTTTATATGATGATTTTTGGAGAGTCATTGCTAAATGATGGCATTACTGTGGTGAGTTTCTTTCCATTCCTTGTCTTCCTCTCTTTGGGCCCTCATAGCTTATAGGTTTACTGAACACAGGGCAAGAGCAGCCCTGCGGAAATCTTAGACACATTATTTATCGTATGTTCCACTGTCAACCCACAACTAATTTTAATATATGTAAACACTACATTTTATATTAACTCTTACAAAAACATGCTGGTTTAGAGCTTTTGGAAGAGCTACTGCTTCAAATTAGACATTGGACAACACACTCTATTCTTGCATTCACTGAAATGAATGGATAAGCAAAAGCTTATTTTGCTGATAGAACTAGTATAAGACCTAGGAACCTACTTGCTGTTGTGCAAGCAAATAGAAAATTGTACTCCTTAAGGACTGAGGAGAGCAGGGGTAGCAATAAAAGAGACATTCCCATGTTCCATGCCTTAGAGAGCACTCATTTAAAAAAATAAAAGGAAAATAATAATAATAATAATAATTAAAAAAAAAAAAAAAAGCCAGGTGTGGGCAATCTCTGTCAGCCTCAATCTCTCCTCTGGTTCCTTCTAATAATTTTTTCCAGAGACCTTAGACAGGAATTCCAAAACCATTCCAAAACCATGAGTTACTTCACATAAGTCTATTTCTATCAGTAAAAAAATTGTCATCTGACAAGTGTTCATCTTTCTTGGGTATCAAGTGTCATTTCAAGTGTCCAGAAACAATACTTTGGAAAAATAGATTTATTTGTTTTTAATAGGAAAATAATTTTCTTTTTGTTGTCATTGTTATTTTATTATTTTTATTTATTTATTTATTTATAAACAGAGCTCCTGTTGCTAATACATTCATCACTTTCTCCATAGTTGTACTAAAACTTGGAGCGACATGAAATTCTAGCTGTGGGCCACATTTGACCAAAACATTTAGAACGTGCCTGTTTTTCAAGCAAGAAATTTCAAACAGGAAATTCATTGCACAGGATCGGAGAGGACTGTTCAGGTGCTGAACATTAACTGCAGGTTAGGCAGTTTTGCTAGATACGATCTTTACAGAATTTAAATCACAGGAATCTAAAACACACAAAAACTATACAGATACTATTATCCATAAGGTACAGCACTACCTGGACTTGTTAAATCTGTACAGAGTTCACTGCTGAAAGGCTTCATGGGAGAAGTGAAGTTTATGAGTAATGTGAAAAGGAAAAGGAATGAAGTAATTTCTTGAAGCCACAGCCTATTGATACTAAATCCTTATCTTGGTAAATCAGAAGTGTAGCTGATGTAGAATTAAGGCACAAATGTTACTTAACTTTGCATACATACTGCTAATGTGTGACAGTGGTAACAACAAACAAACAAACAAAATAATGCATGATTTATCTATCTAATTCAGAACTTAATACCTGTTCCTCACTCTGGAAGAACTTTTTTGGTCCATTTTGTGACTGGCTCTCTACCCTGACTTCCTTTTTTTCCCACGTGTTTACAATGTGGGTCCTACCCATAATGGCATTTACATGAGCTTTTAGTCAGGATCCTGTTACAGCACAAATCTGCAGTACCAGAAACCCTTTAAAACCAGTGGTATTTAGGCATTCCTCCACAGTACAAGGTGGTGTTAGCAAGAGAAATAAAAGGGCTTGCTACATCGGCATGAGTTCCCCTTGCCCCATGCACCTCATCACTGGTCTCTTCTCACAGCTATGTTGCTATCAGTTTGTCAGCTCCTGCTGGCGCATCTCTGCATCAGCCACCTCTCAGACATTTTCTGGGCATGCAGGTTTCCAGAGTCTCTACCTGATTTATGTCAGAGAAGAGTGAACTTCTTTTCAGGTGGATGGATCCCAATAGGTTTCTTTTCCTCCCTGATACGCCACTTGCTATTTTAAAGTCTTTAAAACTGTTTACCTTGGCTGTCTTATCTTACTGTTTCCTCAGTATTTCTCCCTTAACAGTTTCCTTTGAGTTAACTCAATGTGTTTAAAAGGTAATATCACCAAGATATATTGAATACACACATATATATAGTCTATTGTTTAAATACAAATATCCCCTGGTTCTGTCCAGCCTGCTTATCAGCTTGAACACTTTCTCCCCAGCAGGACAAACTGGTAGCATTGTTGCTGAACTTGTGCATTATCTCTGAGGCAACAATAGCTCCCCCTCTCCCATATTTAGTTTAATATTAAAAATTAGCTTAATATTAAAAATTCCTAAACTTAATGTCTATTGAATAAGAAGATTTAGGAACTATTCCTTTGACTGCAGGTACTGGAACAGAAGATGATAATTGTACCCTTGTACCCACTTGTACCTTTTCTCATTCTCCACAGATGGGCTATATCTGTCAATGGAAAAAGAAGGTTCCAGGTCCTGTTGTTTCTTTTCCCAATGGCTTCTCCTGAGCAGACTTTTATCATTAGAATGTCTACATCAGTATCAGTGTGTAGACAGCAACAGGACTGGTCCTACTGTGTATCACGCATTAGTGGAATTTCAAAGCCCCATCCAAAACAGTGTTGTTGGTAAATTCAGTGCAGATTTCATTCAAATGTTGACACAAATGGAGAACCCTGATCTTGCTGAAAAGTGTTTCAGGTTCTGAAGCTGTGCCCTTGCTTACAACCGGACCATTTCTATCTTGAAAGGAGCTGGGCACCTGTGTGCATCAGAAAACTGAACATTTCCCCTAACTACTTAATCTCTGGGGCTTGATTTTAGAAACTCTAAGAACACCTATATATCGCACCACAGTCAAAATGAAGCTGCAGTGACCATTTCTCCAATGGTATCTGCTCCTCCTTGTGTGCAGCCACAGAACAGTTAAAGCAATCTCCTGCATAATAGAGACCAAAGTAAAATTATTTTCTCTCTTTGAAGGGGCTTGAATTCATGTCTCTGATGTCTCTGGAGAAGGCTTTGACCACTGCGTGTGTGGGTGTTAGGGAGAAGGATGGCGATACTCTCTGCCCCTGCCATTGAAGTTGAGAATAAAATAAAATTTGTGTGGTCAGAGAGAGGAGAGAAATAGTTTTCAAGGCTGTCTATGTTGGTGGTTAAGGCAGCCACTTGAAAATCTTTGCTTCCAATGCTTCTGATGTGAACACTGTATGCACTGTGTCACGTAGGCTGACAAAGCAGCAGCTGGAGCAGGGAACCCAGTCCCAGAGGAGGTACCCTGTGGGCAACAGTGTCATGCTCTGTCTTCCTCTCCCTGGCTCTATCAGTCACCCAGTGGCACACCACTTCACAATAACGTCCCCTCCAAAAAAACAAAAAACAAAACAAACAAACAAACAAAAAAAAACCACTGAAACACGACATTCACAAATTTGTTAAATGAGGTCAACTATCAATCTATACCTTCTCTGTGAGCAAACCAAGGCATCCTAAGCTGATTCAGGCTTTCCTTCCATATAAATAATACAGGTTGTCCAGAGAACGGATTGAAAGAAGCACTGAGGAAAAGAACTTGGAGGTGTTGGTTAATGAAAAACGCAACATGAGTCAGCAATGTGTGTTTGCAGTCCAGAAAGCCAACAATTTCCTTGGGTGCATCAAAAGAAGTGTGAACTGCTGTTTGAGGGAGGTGATTGTCCTCCTCTACTCTGCTCCCATGAGACTCCACATGGAGCATGGCATTCAGCTCTGGGGCCCCCAGCACAAGAAGGACATGGAAGTATTAGAGCTGAGTTCAGAGGAAGGCCACAAGGATGATTAGTTGGCTGCAGCACCTCTCCTACGAAGACAGGCTGAGAGAGTTGGGGTTGTTCAGCCTGGAGAAGAGAAGGCTCTGGGGAGACATTACAGCAGCCTTCTAGTAGCTAAAGGGGGCCTGCAGGAAAGCTGGGGAGGGACTCTTTGTCAGGGTGTATAGTGATAGGGCAAGGTGTAATGGCTTTAAACTAAAACATGGGAGATTTATGTTAGGTATAGGGAAGAAATTTTTTACTATGAGAGTGGTGAGACCCTGGAAGATGTTGCCCAGAGAAGATGTGGATGCTTTAATTTCCCTTCCAACCCAAACCATTCTATTATTCTATGATTCTATAAAGAATTATAGTACCTCATTTGCTAGAAACACTGCAAGGTAACTTAGCTAAGCAACATTTACATGGGGCCTTACTTGTGTGATGTCCAACGCAGGTTGTTGCAAAGAACAGTTTGCTTCCACAAAGCACAATACAAAAAATGGAAATTATGTCATATTTCAGTAAGTACCATTTTTGTGCAAATTCACTTATATTGTATAGTTACTTTAGGAGGCAGAAAAGGAGAGACAAACTTACTAAATCATTTGCTGGTGATAAATTACCTTCTTCAAATGTGAGCATGGATCACTACCTTCATATCATTTATAAGGAATCACATGTCTTAGAAAGAGGTTGAAGTCAGCAAGAAAGAGGGAACAGAGAACAGGCTTTGTAATTAAACATTGCATGATAAGTAGGGGAAATTTTGCTTGCTGTGGGGAGACATGAACCCTCTTTTCCTTACGTGTCACTGAAGAACCTAATTTCATAAATATTCATCAGGAAAAACAGCTATGACTATTTAATTTGGGATGCTTTCACATTAAATATTTTGTTGTGCTGTGTCTGTCCCCCAGAAATATTATCAATGAGCCTCCTGGAGAACAGACTTTGTGACAGCTCAGGGTTATATGTTCCCAGCAGAAATTTAAGACTGCACAGTAGCTGGGGAATAATTATTATCTTAATAAGCTTGAATCCTCTACCTGCAAATACCTGCTTTAATCTTCTTAATGCTCTTCTGAAATTAACTATATGAAGAAGAAAGACCAAATAAAAACAGATAAAACAAATGATTTTACTCTGTTTTGTGTTATGGAACTTATACTTTGGTGCAACAGCTATGGAGAAGTGGTGTTTTTAGATGTTCCTAAAATTCTGTTCAAAACTGAAAGGTGACTTTCACATATTAGACATTTCCTGTAAATAGATCTGACAGGACTTAATGACAACCAACTGTCAGCAGCTTCTAAGAAATCTTTATCATTACCCCATTCATTCAAACTTTGGATTAGTTTTTAAATAATGGATGAAAGAGGAACACACTGAAGATTTTTCATCATGAATTTCTGAATGAGAGAAATTAATAATATAAGTATGGTAAACGTGTCTGATCTAAAATAAATCAAATTATCTTTACAGACCAATTTATAAAATATAGTGAATTCAATCTGTCATGTAATCCAACGTTGTTTTCTTTTTATTTTTGACATTTCAAGCTTTCTAGTCAGAATATAAGTATGGAGGGTCTTTAAGCCCTTTATGGTCCCACAGCTTTTAGTTCCTACTTTGAATTTGAGAGTACTGTCACAGAATTCCTGGGAAGGAGTTTAAATGGCATGAACCCCAAAACATATGAGGTTAGAGAGACTATGAACTTCCCCTTCACACACTGATGCTACATTAACATAGGATTTATAGGGAACATGGTGGGCAAGGAAATGGAGGGAAACTCCAAAAAAGAATGTTAAAAGTAAAGAGGTTTAGAGCCGGATTGGCGCCTTTTTCAGCCAGGTTGGAAAAGCTTCCTTTGAATATTTGTGTTAATGCAGTTGTGACAGCCATTTACTCTGGATTTTTCAGTGTCAATCATGATAGGCTATAATTACTGTATCAATAAATCAACTCATTAAAACTTAGATTACATAAGACTTCTACTCGAACACCAATAATGGAACTCTAGTAATTGTATTTATCTAGCTAGAGGCAACGTGAAACAGCTAGTTTGCTGATCTGTCTAAAGTAATATCTGGCACATGTATATACACATGTATGTATGTATAAAATGTGTAAGTTTGCAAGTTTCAGAAAGAAATCTAACTGCTATATCCTCATTTTTACACATAGGTATTATATAATATCTTCATCGCCTTCACCCAGATGCACAGGTATGAAGAGATCGAATCCATCGACATCCTTGCTGGCTTTGCTCGCTTCTTCGTGGTGGGGCTGGGTGGTATGCTGTTTGGCATCGTCTTTGGATTTGTTTCGGCACTCATGACTCGATTCACCCACAACGTTTCTGCTATTGAACCTTTGCTGGTCTTCATGTTCAGCTACCTGTCATACTTGTCAGCTGAAACCCTTTACATCTCAGGAATTTTGGCGTGAGTATTCCTTATGGCTTTTTGGATGCACTCTTGAGGGAACAGGCAATCTTTCATGGAGGTGGTTTGCTTGAGGTTAATGTAACACCATCATTTCCAGGCTCTGGCCTAGAGACCTGCACTGAATGGCTTCTAAGGGGTCTGTAAGTGCATCGATAATTAGGAAAAGCAAACCTATACTCAGTGTAGGCATAGATGTAGTACTGAGGAGTGGATATCTGTGCTGGCGTTTTGGGGAGATTTTTGCCTGCCAGAAAAAAATAAAAATAAAAAAATGTTGCACAGTGCTGCCAGCAGCTGGCTGTTTTCTGTTCCGCGGGGCCTGAACGAGCTACCTCTGGTAAAACCAGTGAGAGAAAGATCTGATGATACTAGACCAGTGTTTCTGCATTTATTGGTAAGCATCATCATCATCAAACTACAACAGGAATAAAAAGTAAGGAGTGTGGAAATTGTAAAAATAAAAATAAAAAAATGCTTTTGTATATAGTTGGGAACATAAGTTCTAATGTAGTTTACTGGGATTACACTACGTTAGAACAGCACCACTGGAAGAAGAGAAAGGAAGGAATAGGAGACAACAGTGAGAAACATCAGGAGAAGACTACTGGTAGAGAAAAAGATCCTGCACCTAACAACCCCTCAGAAGGGTAAAGTGTAAAGAAAAGAGTACCCAGTGAGGTGGCAAACGCTCTGTGGGCTGCCCAGCTGGTGGGTGGCAGGAGCTGGTGTGGCTTGCATTGGCTCTGAGCTCACAAGCCAGTGAGGCCTCATGGGCTTTGGTGCTCCCAGAGGAGAGGGATCTCCAGAAAACTCTTACTTGCATATTGAGAACAAACCAGTTAAAACAACCGGACAACCGGATGTTTCAGTACAGGCTGGGGGACAGTCTGCTGGAGAAGAGCTCTGAGGAGAAGGACCTGGGGGTCCTGGTGGACAACAGGTTGACCATGAGCCAGCAGTGTGCCCTGGTGGCCAAGAGGGCTAATGGGATCCTGGCGTGCATTAAAAGGAGCGTGGTTAGCAGGTCAAGGGAGGTGATCCTCCCCCTCTACTCTGCCCTGGTCAGGCCTCACCTGGAGTATTGTGTCCAGTTCTGGGCTCCTCGGTACAAAAAAGACAGGGATCTCCTGGAAAGAGTCCAGCGGAGGGCCACAAAGATGATACGGGGCCTGGAGCATCTTCCCTATTAGGACAGGCTGAGAGACCTGGGTCTGTTCAGCCTGGAGAAAAGAAGACTGACAGGGGATCTCATCAATGTGTATAAATACTTGAGGTGTGGGAGACAGAGGGATTTGGCCAACCTCTTTTCAGTGGTTTGTGGGGACAGGACAAGGGGTAATGGCCGCAAGATAGAGCACAGGAAGTTCTGCACCAACATGCAAAAGAACTTCTTCACAGTGAGGGTGACAGAGCACTGGTACAGGCTGCCCAGGGAGGTTGTGGAGTCTCCTTCTCTGGAAATATTCAAGGCCTGTCTGGACGCCTACCTGGGCAACCTGCTCTAAGGAACCTGCTTTGGCAGGGGGGTTGGACCCGATGATCTTTTGAGGTCCCTTCCAACCCCTTCAATTCTGTGATTCTGTGAAAACTTAATAAATTAAAGTGTGTAGCTGTTGCTTTCCAGACAGGTCCATTTGCTCATGTCCACTTGTTAAACCCTGGTTTGGTTAGCTTCAGAGCACAACTGGCTTTGTACAAGCAACCTTTGCAGGATTGCCCTGGGAAGCCAGATTGGAATATTTAACCATATCAAATAAGTATTTAGGTAGGAAATATGTTTCTCTGGACAATTAGACAACAGAATTGAATCTTAGGCTTTGTTCTGCATCTCCAGCACACTTGCTCTAAGGTGACTGGTGACTTTAGATGAGCAGGCTTCAACCAGCTGTACAGTGAGCACTAACACTACATGGACCATTTCCTACCTGCACTGCCCAGAATGGTGTTTCCCAGCCTATTTGTTACATGCGACTATGTAGCTCTTTATTCCTCTTACTTTTTATTTTCATTAGAGTATTGACATTATTAGTAATAAAAAATGTTAATATAATTGGGATTCATTATTCTTACTGCTTCATTGAGGAAATTATTACTTGTTTTAGGGATGGGAACTTATTGTCACCCTTCTGAATTATTGAGGAATTCATTCATTCGTCACTTGGATCATGAAAGTTTATTATGCATGTGTCTTTGAAAGTCAACAGTATTAAACTTTAATGCTTAATGAGATTGTCTTAAAGTGTTCTTGGACCTGCTAAATGTCTCATTTCTACCAGAATACCCTTGAGATTTCTTCAGTGGAAATTAAATGAGCAGAAACTAGATGAAGGTTTATTTAACGAGCAGTCAACATTCTCTGAATTCACAAGTTCAGAAAAATATAATCCCAAGAAGCCTCTAAAGACTAAAAGAGTATCAACAGAAACTATATAGATGATGGAATATATTACTACCATAGCACTGAATATATCTACATAATACTGTGGAAAACGAAGGGGATAAGAGAAACCATCTTCAGTAGTCCTGTTTGAAGACTACTGCTCAGTATGAATGTGACCATCATCTGTGCTGGATCATGGCTGGTACCTCTGAAGCAGGCTCTAGTCTTGATGAATAGCAAAGATGTGGAAAAAGATTATTTTCCTTCCTTAGGAGCATCCCCCCACACCCTGAGCAACTAAAAGGGGTGAAGGACACATCTGTAGGGTAATTAATTTTCCCTACAGTGGGTTTCTGTGGGATGAGAATTTCTGAAGCTTAATACTGTCCTGCTGATCTGACACCCAGCTGGAAGGGAGCCAGTGGGGGCTTTGGCCAATGCAGAGGACTACCACCACATTCTCCCACCATCATCTTGAAGCAGAAGATCACTGAGAGGCAGGTTATGTCCCTCTAATTGATCTACCCACAGGCTGGTACAAAATTGACCGCCCTTTGTTTGAGACTCAAATATTTGTTGTGTGGTGGTTGTGTGTTAGACCTTCAAAATAAAATGGACTTTGAACGGGAATGTGATACCCTCACTTCCTCCCCAGGGAGGCTGACTGATTTGCTTCCTTTTTCCTATACACAAAATTGGTTCACAGTGCTGCATTAAGATGCTCTCACTGAAATAGCTAGTGTTACTGAAATAGTAAAATGCTACATGGTATCAGGAAGGTTAAAAGTCAGTGATGGAGAGTGCAGGTAATGAAGGCAAAAGTTGTTCTTAAATAAAATAAAATAAAAAATAATATTTTAAAAAGCAATTTGTAGCTGATCTATGGTGTTTTGTCTGGTACAGCATGACAGCATGTGCAGTGACTATGAAGAAATACGTGGAGGAGAATGTTTCCCAGAATTCCTATACGACAATAAAATACTTCATGAAGATGCTGAGCAGCGTCAGTGAGACCCTGATTTTTGTGTTCATGGGAGTGTCTACAGTGGGGAAAAACCATGAGTGGAACTGGGCCTTCATTTGCTTCACTCTGCTTTTCTGCCTCATTTGGCGAGCACTGAGTAAGTCAGCTTTTGTGGGCAAGCTACATCTCTGAGGGAAAACTTTTTTTGTGCAAAGGTATGTTAGTAAAGCCTGTGCAGACTGGTATAACCAGTTTAATAACAAATTTACTAGGCATGCATTACAGTCAACTTAATTTCATAAATCCCCACGTGCAGAAAAAGGGGAAAAAATAAACTCAAACAAATCTTAATGCCAGTCTCCAAGTGCAGGCTTTATGATTAAGCAAGAATGGAAAATTAAGCAAAATTAAAATATTACCATTATTATGCCTATATAGAAGCTGCTATCTTAGTTAACTATATGCCCTTGGGTAAGTGGACTTAATAATTTAATCGCATTCTGTAATTAACTTACTAATTAGATAATAAATGTACATAAGCATGCTTCTGGTCCTGGCTCTGTAACACTAAAGGTCCTGGGCCAGGAGTGCCTAGAGGATGTCAAACTATATGTGGGACACAATTTCTCATCTTCTCCTAATGTCCAGGATGTGTCAGCAGAAAATGAAAAGCTGGGAGAGATAGGATAGAAAAGTGAGGAGGAGGAATTATGCTCTTTGTGGAGGTGTGGATTGAATGTATGGAGTTCTCCCTTGGCAAATGTGAGGAATCAGCAGAGAGTTTGTGCTTAAGGATCAGAGGACAGACCAGTACAGCTGATGTTTTGACGGGTGTTTAATGCAGATCTCCTGATCAACAGAAGGAGGCAGATGAACCATTCCTTATGCTCTGTAGAAAGTGTCACAGTCACAGGCCCCAGTACTCATGAGAGACTTTGACTACCCTGACATCTGTTGGAATGGCAATATGACTATGTATGAGACATCCAGGAGACTTCTGAAAAATGTTGAAGACAATTTCTTGATGCAGGTGGTTGATGAACCAGCTGTGGAATATGCTTTGTCACAAGTCAAAAATGTGCCTTTTTGACAAAAAAAGGCCAACTGCATCCTGGGCTACACTAGCAAGTGTGTAGCCAGCAGGCCCAAGGAAGTGTTTCTTCCCATCTGTTCAGCACTGGTGAGAGTATCTGGTGTGTCCAGTTCTTGGCTCCCTGGTAAAAGAAAGATATGGAGGTTCTGGAGCAAATGCAGTAGAGGCTACCAAACTGGTCAGGACCTAGAGCACTGGATATACAAGGAGAGCCTGAGAGAGCTCAGCCTGAAAGAGAGAGCTCACAGGATACCTTATTGCTGTCTACAAGTACCGGATCAGAGGGTAGAGAGAAGATGAAGCCAGACTCTTCTCAGAGGTGCACATCAGTAAGATAAGAGGTATCAGACACAAGGTAGAACATGGGAAATTCTAATTAGATAGCAGGAACCCATTTAACATGAGAGTGATCCAATATTATAACAGCAGCACAACCCTACAACCTTGAAGGGACTTGATTAGTGCTCTGAGCAACCTGATTTGATTAGATCTGTTCTGAGTAGGAGTTTGTTCTAGATGACCTCCAAAGGTCACTTCCAACATACAATACTGTGAGTCTGGGAGCAACTAAGTGTTGGCATCAAAGAGCTGAGGTTAAGGTGCTATTTCTTAAATCTCTCAGGTGGCTCTGGTTCATTGGAACAGTTATGTTACATAGTGGTAACACAATTACTCAACTGTAAAGGTGATGTGATTGCTGTGGGTATGACAGCAAGAAGGCAATGATTAAATATTTCCTTGCTAATCCTGGACCATCTGTTCCCTGTATGTTTTTAAAGGCTTCCTTTTGGAGTCCATATAGGAATAACCTTCCAATAAAGAGATAAAAAAGGTTTTCTGAATATAAAACAACTTTGCTGTCACATGCCCCTTTGTCTCTCAAACACCAAAGGGAGTGCTAGAGCTTTCTAGACGATGGTAAAAATATTTCCTCTGAACTTGTTTGCTAAAATGATTGCATCATTTTCTCTGAAGCTTGAATAAGGTAAAAAAAAAAAAAAACTGGTTTGAGGGTGACACATAACACAGTTTCGATCTGAGTAGTTGATTATCTAGCATAATGTATTGGGTTCATGCAGCCAGGGTACTGGGAGGTGCTCCAGGGGTGGCCTCTGTGAGCAGAGCCCAGCAGCTGCCCCATGTCAGATCAGAGCCAGCTCCAGCCGGCTCCAAAAGGGACCCGCTGCTAGCCAGAGCCAAGCCAATATGTGATTCTGGTTGTGACTCTTTGGAATCATATTTAAGAAAGAGAAAAACCTGCTGTGCAACAGCAGCTGGGAGAGAGGAGTGAGACAATGTGAGAGAAGCAGTCCTGCAGGCACCAAAGTCAGTGCAGCAGGAGGGCAGGAGGTGCTCCAGGCACGCAGCAGCAGTTCCCCTGCGGCCTGTGGAGAGGCCCCTGGTGGAGCAGGCTGTCCCCCTGCAGCCCATGGGTCCCACACGGAGCAGATCTCCACGCTGCAGCCCATGGGTGGAGGAGCCCCCGGTGGAGCAGGTGGATGTGGCCTGGAGGAGGCTGCGGCCCATGGAGAGCCCCCGCAGGAGCAGGCCCCGGGCCGGAGCTGCAGCCCGTGGAGAGGAGCCCACGCAGGAGCAGGGGTCTGGGGGGAGCTGCCGCCCGTGGGGGACCCGTGCTGGAGCAGTTTGCTCCTGGGGGATGGACCCCGTGGTATGGAGCCGTGTGGGAGCAGTTCCTGAAGAGCTTCTGCCTGTGGGCTCAGTTCAGGAAGGACGGCATCCCATGGGAAGGACCCCATAGGGAGCAGGGGCAGGGAGGGACCGTGAAGGAGCGATGGAGAGAAGCTTTAGGGACTGACCGCAGACCCCATTCCACTTTGCTGCTTGGGGCAGGAGGTAGAAGAGGGTGGATGGGGGGAAGGTGGTAGTAGTTCCTTTTATCTTTGCACTCATCGAGTCTGATGGCGATAAGCAATAAATTTCATTAATCTCCCTGTGCTTAGTCTGTTTTGCCTTTAACAGTAACTGTGAGTGATCTTCCTGTCCTTATCTCAACCCACAAGTTTGCTTTTGTTTTCATTAAATTTTCTCCCCCTGTCCTTCTGAGGAGAGGCAATGAGAGATTTGGTGTTTTGGTGCTTAGCTGCCCATCAGTGTTAAACTACCATACATAAATAATCAAAAAAGGTCTTATATAAAGTGGTATTCAACAACCTAAATAATGGTATAGTGCTACTAGCCTTACCCAAAATAATTCACTGAATTTATCAATGAATACGGAGTAAAACGACACCAGTAATTATCATGATTTTTCAATGTTTACTTTAGCAATGTAAATGTTTCCACACAAATCATAGGATATTTGATGAAGTATGATGAAGTAGATTAAGAGAAAATCAAGCAAATAACTAAATGTACTCCATTAAAACAAACAAACAAACAAACAAAAAAAAAAAAACAGTCCTTACATAGCCACAGGCTGTCTGATTAATTTTAACATTTATTGAAAGCAAAACGAAATCTGAGAAATAAACAGAGACATTACAGAGACAGTAAACCAGAGGATTAAAAATTAAAATGTTATTACTCTGCCTTTCAGTGAACCTGTCCACATGATTTGTTGGTGAAGAATTGTTCAAACACTTTGGGCAGACGCTGTGTGAAAGCAGGAAACATTGCAAGGGAAGGCACAGGAAAAAACTCTCATCTAGTGGTTTATTTTGTGTCCAGAACACTTCAGAGAAGTGCAACATAAAGACAGGAAGTAAATATTTTTCCTAATCTCACTTCTAAACCCATATGAGAATTTAAAACTTGAAGCAGTTAATAAACACACACTTTTCTAGGACTTTTTCCCACAAAGATTAAATATTTGGTCAAAGAGAAGGTACAAGAACCAAAAATTGAAAAGAAAGGTCTGTCATCTGCTGCCTGAGACAAAATGTGTTTTGCTTTGCTTTCAATATTTTCTTTTTCTGCTTTCTTGATAATAATTGGGGTTTGTTTGTTTGTTTGTTTTGCCTTCTTAGGTGTATTTGCTCTCTTCTATATCAGTAACAAGTTCCGAACGTATCCCTTCACCGTGAAAGACCAACTCATTATTTCCTACAGTGGTCTTCGAGGAGCCAGCAGCTTCTCTCTTGCGTTCTTGCTCCCAGTGAACCTCTTTCCAAGGAAGAATTTGTTCATTACTGCTACACTTGTAGTTATATACTTTACAGTGTTCATCCAGGTAAGCGTGTTTCTTAATGTATTGCTTTCACAAAACCAAGGTGACCAGGTTACTCCACTTGTTTTACACTGCTGCACAAGGAGGAACTGGAAGTTCTGGACGTCCCATGCTCTTTATTTTCCCCTACAAATAACTCAGTACTCTAGGGTATCCACAGAGCACTATGCACTTAGGCATAATAGTGGTTAGGCATTTAGATCCCATCGGAATGTTTTCGTAAAACCAGTTTTGTTTCTATTTCCCTTTTTTAAATGCTAGATTCTCTAGTAGTGCAATAGTGAATCAGGAACAGCTGAAAATGGTTTCTACATGAAAAACAAAACAAAACAAAACAAGAACCAAGCCAAATCAAACCAAACCAAAATGCTTAATTCTGAAAATATAGAAGTAAGAGTTTTCAAGACCATAAGGACCTCACAAAGACAATGCTTTCTTCCAACTGAGTGCTATTTTGGTGAAAGTTGGCAATGAGTCAGTTATTTTACGTGGTTAAAACATGTTGATAAACACAGTCTTGATTAAAAAATAGATAAACATTTTTTAATTTTTGTTTCTGAGTTTTAATCCTCTCCTGTTGTAACCGATCATTATCCTAAGACAGCTTTTCTGACTGATTAAAATGAAATCTATTTTCTTGCTTTCTGCTTTTTTTTTTTTTTTTAGATATTATTAACATTTCAACTTATTGTTCCAAATGCAGGGAATCACAATTGGACCATTGGTCAGATATCTAGATGTTAAAAAGACAAACAAAAAGGAGTCCATCAATGAAGAAATTCACATGAGAGTAAGTTTTTGATATCAGTAAATAGTACCCTAAAAAGAAAAGGTAGGCTGTTCAGAAAGAGATGGATTAAAGGAGGTAATTGGTAGCCCTGGCATTTAGTGAATTTGGGCAAATAATGTTTTTAGAACATTTGGAGGGAAACCTAGGCATAATATTCTAAAATGTGATAGTTCATTTGTATTCATAGTGACTGTCATATTATAATACTGTACTGTAACTGACATGGCATAGCAGGGCTCTTACATCTGGATAGTTGTGACCATGGTGGGACAGGTACATAAAAGCAGCATTTACAAAATGCATGTATCGTCCTCTCCAGACAGATTTGTTAGATACCTTTGTTGCCATCTTTTGATTAATTATAAACACACTGACACCTTAAAAGTCTCAATCATGTTTTGGTGAAGTGAAATGAGTTGAACCATTGGTCTGCAAATTTAATTCTGAGTAACAATCTTTTTCCTTTTCAAACATTTGCTTTAGCTCTCAAATTACCTATATATAAAATAACAGAAAACTGCTCAAACTAACTTAGCAACACTAGACAAAATATACATACACTCTTTCATTTTTACTCTGGGGAATATATCTGAAATTAACAAAATGATCGTGCCTTAAAATTAAACACACTCAAAAAACAGCAAAACCAGAGCATCTTACAACAAACCAGAGCACCACTTACAACTATACATATGCACGAATTGGCTGTTTTCTGTCTGTTTCTGTAATGCTAGAAATGGACAGAAGATGACTGAAAATTCTGATACTTAGCAGTGATGAACTTGCCATTCTCATGACAATATGCAAAATCCTCAGGGGATTTGCAGGTCATGGCAAGGGCTAAAGTGTGGAGTACCTGGCCCTACACACACAAAGGGATGTTACACATGCAGAAAGAAGACTTGGGTGGCAGATTCAGTAATTTTGGTTTGGGTCTCAGAAGACAAAAAGGACCATGCAATTTGGATGCTCAGTATTGTTTTCCACTGGGGACAGTCCTTTACTTAGTTTTGTATTTTGTTAGGTGATGGTGAGAAGATATCAGAATGACAGAACTGCCACCTCAATCAAAATTTTGCCACTGCAGCCAACCACAGAGGGATATTTGCCTTGATTTTTAGAAAAATGTAGTTACTTTCAGTAATAACTCACCCTTCCCATTTAAAATTGAAAAAAAAAAAAGAAAAAAAAAAAAAAGGAAAGAAAATCCTGTCAACGGTTGCATATTTGTGGTGACATTATTTTCTCATAATGGCCACTTAAATTTCTTCCATGTTTGTTTCTCCAGTTGATGGATCACTTCAAGGCTGGTATTGAAGACATATGTGGACATTGGAGTCATTATCAGCTGAGAGATAAGTAAGCATCTCTTACTGCAGACTATTATAATGAAATAACCTATCATCTGTGATGTAAAATACAAAAGGTAAATAGAATAAGAAATCCATTTTGTGCCCCATGAGGCTAAAATAGCATGAAAATATTGGGGACGTGTGCAATATCTCTTTTTTAAAAGTGAACTCCTGAGTAATCACTATCTCTTGGGAGTGCAGTGCCCATATATTGTCTGCTAAATTGCTTCTATACAAACAGGGAGAAAACCAACCTTCTGAAAGAAAAAAAATATAGCAGATAAACTCGTGCTGCAGGCATCAGACTATGCATATAGCTTTGGCATAAATCTTTGATCTGTGGCAGTGTTCCTTTACGTTGGGATTTGGAACGGAAGATGTGTATGGTGTCAGTGCTTCACTGTCTTTCTCTATAAGCCTCCAAGGCAAATACAGTCCCTTGTAGGTGAGTGTATATTAAATAATAATTACTCATTTGTCCTTACAAATCCTTGTAATTAGTCATATTAAAACAACAACAACAAAAACAGTGGAGGAAATGTTGGCATTTAAATATTGAGTAGCATAGGTAGATACTTTCAAGCTGATCTTCACTCAGAAAATCACAGAATCACAGAATCCCTAAATGGCTAAGGTTGGAAGGGACTTCTAAGTCCAGCTCCCCTGATGAGCAGAATAACATAGAGCACATTGCACAGGATGGCATCCAGGAAGGGTTTGAATATCTCCTGAGAAGGAGAATCCACAGCCTCTCTGGGTAACCTGTGCCAGTGCTCTGTCACCCTCACAGTAAAGAAGTGCCCTCTCATATTGAGCCAGAACCTCCTGTGCTTCAGTTTGCGCCTATTGCCTCTTGTCCTGTTGCAAGGCACAACTGAAAAGAGACTGGCTCCATCCTCTTGACGCCCTCCTCTCAGATATTTGTACATATCGATGAGGTGTCTCCTCAGTCTTCTCTTTTCCAGGCTAAACAGGCCCAGCTCTCTCAGCCTGTCCTCACATGACAGGTGCTCCAGTCCTCTAATCATCTTAGTAGCCCTAAAATACAGGACCTGTGCTCTGTCTTCTATAAGCAGGATGAGGTGATATTGTGAAGTTTTGGGGATCTTTCAGGCATTGCTCAGAAGAAATCAAACTGGGATTCTAAGCTACCTTCTTCCCCAAGGGCGCTCTGCAGTCCTGTTGGCCTCCACCTCAACATGTTAATGTTGTGGGGATAGACTAATCTTTTCCACAGACATCGTATTCTGGTGCTGTGGGCTGTTATCCCTCAGGTCATGCTTAGACTTCTGTGTCTGAGACCTCCAGCTCACCACTCAGCACTGGGCCCCAGTAATCCAGACTGGGTGTTTGCTGGGACACGTGGAAGTTCCCTTCATGACTAGGTTTCTCCTTATAAAAATCAAGAGTTAGGACTGGGAAGAAGGTTGGTCTGTATCCAGTTCTCATTCCTACAGGGTATGCTGATGTATCTAGGGCACATACCTGGATCTGGAAGCTAAATGCCATCTAGTGTCTGCTTGGCTCTCACAGTACAGAGATAGCTTTAGAGCAGCCACTGGGGCAACACCACTGCCTGTGTAGTCAGTAAGCTAAATACTTGCTCTTGGAGCAGTAGTTTAATTGAAATGGCAGCATTTCCACATTTCAATAAGATAAAATATTATTTCCACTTATCTCACATCTAGCCAAATGCTTTGATAAGATAAATTTGACATTTTTTTTCGTAAATGTAATGTTTCTGTTCACGGGCAGATTCAAATGGCACATTGCATATATATTAAAAAATAATGTAAGAAAATTGTATTAAAAAGTATTTCCTATATAAAAAGAAAAACCAACAGCAACAACAAAAACAACAACAAAAAAGAAAACATAAAGAGCTTCAATCCCAGCTGAAACATTTGTGTACCTCTCTCTGTTATTTGAGTAACCAGTCACGTTAAGAAAAAATGTACAAAACCCTATTGCTTTTTCTTAGCATTGTGGAAAGCATTACCTTGCTGTGATAAACTGTTGCTTTGAAAGAAACTTGTAAGAAGATCTGCTCTTCTGCTAAACATCTGCCTGAAAGTAGATACCTGTTCCAAAGTGCACACATACATTCACATTCAAATTATGTCATACATCAGAGATACTTTACAATCTGCAGCATGCGTGCACTTAGCATTTTGTAGTCCATTCAATTTCTCTGTCATTCAGAATACAAAGAAATATATTTTCTCCAGCCTAATTGTTGGGATTCAAAATTATCAGCAACATAATGGCCCAAACTACTGTAACTACTGGGCCATTTGGAACATTATTGGTGGCTGGCTGAATAGGCCAGGATTACTGTAAGAGCAGCTGCTGCTGTTATGCCCTGTTAGAATAGAACATTTGTATGAAAGCATGGAGACTGGCCATATTCTTTTCTTACAAATGTGGCAGTGTTATATAAACACATACCCAGTCCTCTTCTTTGCTTTGATTGCAGATTGTTTCGTTCTTTTGTCCGGTGGGCTTTACAATCTCTGTGGACCACCAGACCATGCCAAATGTCCCCCTAAAGGTCTCTGTTCACTTGTCCTTCAGGAGTCCGCAGGTGCCTTCAATTTGGATGCAGTTTCCACTGTTGAATTACATATGTGCACATTTGAATGAAGATCAGCACGTCCCACATAAATTAAAACACATTTCATTTTTTTACACTTTGATTTTAACATCTCTTTTGCAGATTTAAGAAGTTTGACAATAAGTATTTGAAGAAAATTTTAATTCGGGAGCATCAACCCAAATCCAGCCTTGTGTCATTATACAAAAAGATGGAGATAAAACTGGCCATTGAGATGGCTGAGAATGCCATGGAAATTTCAAAATCATCCACAGCTTCTTTACAGTGAGTACTGGCCTCTTCACCCTTTCTGGAGCAGAGTGGGACAGAGGGAATGCAATAAAAATCAGGCAACACACAAGGAATTTTGTAATTTTAACAGAAAAGCATGAAAAAAAAAAAAAGTTATGGGAATTTTCCTTTGTTGACAGATTGAAAATTACTTTTTTTTTTTTTTTTTTTTTTTTTTTAATGATGGGCAATTCAGAAGAAGCTGAACAAGCCAGGTGTAAAGGCCACTCTCACTGCTTTGAATCACAGCAGTGGTTCAAGGAGGCAGTAACCTTCAGTGTGCTGGCCAATGGGTTTTACTCATCACTGCCAGCTGGTGAGAGAACTGAAGGAGAGGCTAGAGAAAAGGTCTTGACTCCAATATCCCAATAAGAAGAGAACAGTTTTCCTTCTAGCATTTGCAGTTTTTGTTATTGGATTTTCAGTATGGGAGATGAGGATTTTACACCAATCTCTCTTGAAACTGTTTGGCATAATCACATCAAAATTCATCTGTTTTCTTGAAACTGATGTCAGCTTGCAGTGTAAGACCTAGCCCTTTTCTTTCTAAGTCATTCTTTGCTGAATGGATGATATTAAAAGAGATTGCATGTCTGTCAGGCTCCTTTCTGTCTGCTGTATTCCCTTAACTGCTCTGAGCCAAGAGTAAATGTGCAAGGCTGGTAGACAGTCTACAGCAAACAAACCACTTTCCTCTTCTTTTCTTGAAAGAAAGAGAAAATAAGACAAATTGCTTTAGAGTAGTTCAGAAATTCTCTCCTGAGATAAGCATTTAGACTGAAAAATATTCTATAATAAATAGAATATGACAGACTAGGTTTTGCCATCTTTACTTTAAACTGTAATAAAATTCCACTGTGCATCAGCCTCTGATTTACAGATTTTCCTCCTGAGACAGACTTTTAAAAAATAAAATGTCACTTAAAACAAAACAAAACAAAACAAAAAACACAACAACAACCTGTGACTCAGAACCTTTCTGATCCTTGGAGGCTGTGAGAGTGTTAGGAAAATACAAGTTTTCACAGCTCTGTTCTTCAGTAGGTGTCCACTGGAGGAGACAGGATAGTGAGATAGTTGTGTCTTTGATCTGAGACAATGCAGCAGTTCTTATAGCTCCATTCTCCTGAGTGATTTAAGTAAATCTGCTAAAATGTTTCTTAATGGAAGCATGCATAAATGATTTGATTTTTCCCATTGAGCTGGTTTATAACTAAGCTATCCTCAGTCAGCATACAAAAACCTGGCCTTGAGCAATGGCGATTTGAAATCATATTCCAACCTATATCATGTATAGCAATATTTGTGGTGCTATAGTATTAAAAAACTCATCAGCATTTCTGATCACTTCTGCAGCATTTAGGGACATGAGGGGAAATAGTCTATAACAATCAAGGCAGATGTCCATCACTGCGGATAAACTCGGTGCTCAGAAATTGCAGTCATGCTGGTGGGAATCCTGCAGGTGGAGTGGGTATTCAATATGCACTAAGCATTTCCAGTGCAGATTGGGGAAATTTGTCCATGGGCCATGTGACAAAGAATACACATGTAAATGAAAATGGAGCATTATGTTATGATGGCTTGGAGAATATTAACCTTAGAAATTAAGAATTTTGAAGACAAAAGCAGAGCCAAGCAAATATTATCAAAACTTTTTTTGTATGGTTGTATTTTGGAATTACACCCTAGGAATGCCCATTAGAGAGATAGAGATGAACCAACTCTGAATTTAATTAATGCTGGATTCATATTACTGCATTCTGACTTGTGTAACAGTAAATCTTACAAAGTATCAATACAGTCGAGATCAGAATAAAATGACATTTTATCATTTGTGATGGTGCAGCTGTGGAAGAGCTGTGCCTGGTGAATGCTACTTCCTTCATAGGACTAAGTGAAGATTGGTGGAGAGTTCACAATGTTCAAAATTTTGGATATAATACATAAAAAATAATTTTACAAGCATTGTGGAAGGAATTTTATTTCCTCCATGTATCAACTATCTCCATGTCTAAGAAGAGATACTGTCATGATCCTCAGTATGCAGAGAAAGTCAGTTTCCATGGCATATTATCATTTCAATATTTTCTTTGCAACTATATTGCCTGTGCCTTTCTTTGTCATTAACATTCTAAAGGTTTTGATAAGAACAAAGAAATAGTTTCAATAAGGGTTGCTTTATGGATTTGGTTATATACCTTTAATTTTTTTTTTTAATGTATTATGTAGTGGAAAATTTCAAAGCAACCCATTCTTTATTACCATACATATGTCTTGTTATCAATTTTGTAGGTTAATATCTAAACCAATGAAAAGAATTCACACTTTTTATTTCTGCTTCAGAACAAGGCACATTATCTTCATGCTCTTGCTATTCCAGCTCAGCAAAACTCAGGGGAATTTATTGATTTTATTTAAGTCACTTTAAAAGATACAGAATAAGCCTTTAAATGACTTAGGAGTGGCCTCCTCTTCTGTACTGGCATGTGGACAGGTCAGGGATGCAACTGAAAAGGTAAAGAGATTTTCTGATGTCTTTTGCTGAAGTTCTGCCCACCACTTTTCCTAGTTATTACCAACAGCAAGGTGTAAAGACCATATCATATGGAGACATTTGGTGAAGTGAGGATGTGAGAGGCAGTTACTCCCTGTGACATTTACACCACGTGCACTGACTATGGATGTTCAATTTGCATTACACATGCTGCATTTTATAGACCAGTACTGGTTGACCAGCTGATTGCAATTAGATTGCCATTAGTCCCCAGTGGCCATGCTTGAGTTTGTTTTCCCAGGTGTACCTTAGCACCTCAGTCCCTCCCTTGTCCAAAAAGAGAGAAGCTAGGGGCTGCTGACAGCAGAGAGGCTGGTTTCCTTTCTTGGAAAGTAGCATACATGGGCTGTCCTTTAGCCTAGGACACGCCAGACCCAGTATGGAATAGAGGTGCATTGAAAGTGCTCACCTGGGAACTTGGAGGCATCCCTGGATCCTTTCAGTGGTAACCCTGAGAGATGAAGGCAAACAAAAAGCTAACTAACTAACCAACCAAAAACACGAGCTGGACTGGAATTATGTGGTTGTGGTGGTAGTGATCTTTCTTCCCTTCTGGTAAATATCTAGGTTTGTTGTTGTTGCTGGTGCTGAGAACTAATCTGTGTCAATCATACATTTGTTGGGAAGGATTTCTCAAAGCCAGGATAAGATTTCTAGTCAACGCCAGAAAAAGAGTCCATTTCTCTCTGTGTGTCTTGTTAGCTTATAGCACAAAATTGTGGTAACATTGTTCAATTAGCTGCAATTGCAATAATCAAACCTTTTCCATATGATTACAGTATAATCTTAGTTTTGTTTGAATCTAACTTCCTTTGCCATTACAAGTTATTTTATTTTAGAGGGAGTAAAAAATAAATGTACACAAAGCTCTGGCAATACTGTATGTTGATAATAATCCCTTCCTTAATTGCACAATTTGCAGACAGAACTTAAAGGACATCACTGAGTGAAAATAAAGATTTACAATAAAATTTTAAACAAGAGAAAAGAAAAAAAATGGAGAAAGGGAAAAAACAGAAACAACAAGATGAACTCAGACTGATTCATCCTGGATGATGACTATCTATTTCCCTTTCTTTGCTTGGGAATTGAGCCGAACACTAACTCTCACACAGATTGACTGATTTAGCAGGTCCAGTTAACATTTCACAGCAGCCTTCATCCATTGTTTTGCTAGTGAAAAGGCCAGGCAGTTACAAATGACCGTGAGCTTCTTGTCCCAGTTTGCTAAAAATGCAAAGATTACTATCTTTTAGGTAGTTCTTTCATTTTAAGTGGAGAAATGGGCTTAGTACCAAGGAAATCCTGTATGTTCTCTTACGAGCGATCTTTTGGACTCTTTAGTCAGGGTGTGCTTTTTTTCTGAAGGATGTGCTGCATTTTCTCAGAGGAGTTAAAACCAGCAGGACAGCAAGGCCCAGACTGTTACACCATGGTGAAGAACAGATTCAAACAGAGGAGGAAATTGCAATACCTTCCTGTTGGTTGCCCAATCTAATCCTTAATTATGTACTTCCTTCTAAAGCTCTTTGAAAGACAGGGAGAATTTCTGCTGTCAGCTCTATGAAGGCTGTGGGTCCACTCTGACTGCCCAGTATACTGATAAAACCTGGGAAGGAGCCAAGCCTGACATTGTTCATGCAGCTTAGGATGATTTTGTGCCATCACTTGTTAATGAACAGCTCTTCACAGTCTTTGGTCCTAATACTAAAAGCAGCTCATGGATCATTTCGTAGCACTAGCATTTAACCAACCTAATGTCATCATTAAACTTCTCCTTTATTTACAGGAGCTGTAGAAATCGGCATGTGCACAGGCTCTCCCCTGCTGAGGTGGAGTCCATGAGAAATGTCCTGACACATAACCTATACCAAGTGCGACAAAGGGTGCGTGAGTCGCCTTCTATTGCGCAGTGTTTGCAGAAGAAAAGCTCTTGTTTGCCCTCCCCACCTCATGGCAAGGGCAGTGTTAGTGCTGGGACCAGCCCATGGCTGCACAAGGAAGGAAAGGAGGCCAGCCTCAGAGCTTGCTACTCAGTGGA
Source organism: Oxyura jamaicensis (assembly GCF_011077185.1). NCBI lineage: Eukaryota > Metazoa > Chordata > Aves > Anseriformes > Anatidae > Oxyura > Oxyura jamaicensis. Next base: position 138,392,755 of record NC_048893.1, read on the forward strand.
AAATAAAAAAAGCAGGTTTTTCCATCAGCTTTTCACCCTGAGAGCAGCAGGAAAATCCAGGAAAATCCAGGAGTGAGCTGTAGAGGTCAGGCTTCCCTCACTGTACAGCTACCTGCGTCTCATAAACAGCCTTTCTGAGGCCTCTGGATGTCCCTGGACAAGGCTGGCCTCCCAGGTCCTCTCCCCGCATCACGTGTGACCTGCTTCTGCTGGGGTGCTCCCACAGCCTCACGCCGTAGCTCATACGGTGTATTTTCAGCAACAGGCAGCACATTTTCCAAGCAACCCACCCGTAGTGGAGCCTTAAGACCAAAAGGTGTGACAAGGCCCCTTGGGGACCCCCAGCTTTGCCAATGCCTGGGAAGCTGGGTTGGTGGCGGATGCCCCATGTGGCGTGGCAGTGGGGTGGAGGCGAGGGGGGCCGGCAGCTTCCCAGCACCCCCAGTCTGGCAGGGCTTCAATCACTCCCAGGCTGGCAGGGCTTCGTGGGAGGCAGCAGGATGGCGGGTCGCCAGCAGCCGCCAAACTCTGCTGCGGAGGTGGTAAACACCGCATGGCCCAAAGTCAGCTGAGAGGCAGGCCCGTGCGCCCTCCCCCTGCGTGGGAGTTACAGTTTCCCCTCGCCAAAAGAGGAAAAAAAAAAAAAAAAAAAAAGTTCCACCTCCTCCAGAGCTTGGTTTTACAAGCTCCCCTCCTCCAAAAAGCTTAGCAGAGATTTGTTTTGCAGGAAATTGTACTGGTTTTGATGCAGACCAAGTTATCCTATCTGCTTAATCCAGTCTTGGGCCCTGACAATGTAACAGTGCTCTCATGCAGCAAACAGTGGGAGAGGATATATTAGTGTAACCTTGAAATTATGCAGATAAACCAAGCTAACTCCTGTAACACACATTTGCTAGAAAATGCTGGGCCCTGCTCATTTAAATGTGTCACTATTATTATGATATTCATTCCCAATATTGTTTGATTTGCCATGGCCAATTATCCTTATGATATTAATTTCTTATCTTTCCAGCAACAATTTGCATATATGGCTGCCTCTTAGCTGAAATGACCTCTCTCTCTTCAAAATCAATTACAGTAATGACCATTAGTGCCAGTCACTTCCTATGTGGCATTGAGTTCTGTGTGCTTTGGAAATAAAAGGTTGGAAGTAAAATAATACTACTTCTAATACTTCACTTTAAACTTTGAAGGCCTGATCGTGCTTTGACTTATCCGAGCAACTTTACAAGGACCTATTCCAGTCAGGTTAAGATCAGATTCTGCATTTGAAGAGACTTTTATAAACTGAAATGATTCTTTCTCTTTTAGGCAGGGAATTATTATCTTTCCCTTCATTTAACAAGAAGAAAACAATACATTAAAAATATTGTCCTAAAAACTGTTGAGCTTTAGGGTAACGTTAAGGTGTAATTTGTCTAAATATGGAAAGGAAACTGAGCTGTGCATCTCCTTCTGGAGATGTACTCTTAGCATCGTGTTTACCTCCCAGTCATGTCTGCAACTTGCTCTGGCTCAGTAGTATGAGTACCAAGGCTCAGAGGTGGGCTAACCAGCTTTTTGTCTCTTGGGACCTGCCTCCTATCTGTAGCTCCCAACTGCATGATCAGAGGAGGGCTGAGGGGGAGGTAAAGCCCAGAGGTGTTAACAGGCTAGTGTAGGTGGATACGTTTTATGGTGCAGTTCAAGAAGGTATGAGTCTATCAAAAAGAGCATCAAAATGCAGCCCCAGAGGTAGTACAGTCAGCTGGGAGGGGGGTCATATTGTCCAGGGCTTACAGCTGTGCTCATACGTCCTCATGCCTTGCTGTGCAGAGTGAGGTTAGTGTGAGGCTATGTTTCTCCATGAGTTGCCAAAAGGACCTGTGGCAAGTCAGTGGTGTGCCCTTGGCCCTGTGCCCGACAGGGCTGTGCAGCTTTATCTAATTAACATTGTGAGTGCAAAGGAAACTAACAGGGTGCCCTTTCTGTTACAGGCACCGTCATACAACCGCCACAACCTGCCCACCAACACCAGCGAGAAACAGGCCCAGGAAATCCTCATCCGTCGGCAGCACAGCCTGAGGCAGAGTTGCAGGAAGGGAAACAGTTTACCTTGGGGTAGACCGGTACCTGTTATGCAAACCACTGTTCAAGTAATCAAAACACAGAAAAAAAATCCTCTGCTTTTCTGTAAATAGGGAAAGAGACACATTTCTGTATGCTTTTTACAACAGTTAAAATGGGTACTCTCCCCAGTGCAGCACCTAAGAAGAAAGGGTTCCACTTAGCATGTGGACAGCCACATTTTTTATGTCCTACCTCTATATGTCATCTTGTCACCTGAATAGGGGTGTTTTACAGTCAGTAGAGAGAAATATGCTCTTCTAAGATTCACCTTTCCTATTTCAGGTGACAAGTATGAATAAAATGGAATTCTATCCAGCAAGAATTTATTTCTATTCTTTAACAGTGATTATCTCAGCTATGCTATCCAATGCCTACATTTGGTCAAACAAATCTTACCTTACTGATCCAAAGCTCAAACTACAGTGTCAGGGTGTCAAGGGCTTTGGATCAGGCCTTTTGTGAGACTACAAGCTCACATAGGTGTGATTATACCTTGCTTTTTACATGCCAAAACAATGAAAGTTACATTATTTTACTACTTATAGACATAGTATGCAAATTTTAACCAACATATAGAGGTAGGGAGATTTTCACTGGAGCTGAAGCTGAGTTCAACCCATGTCTGTCTGTACGCAGGCTAGCACCACGGGCACACGCTACCTCTCCTTGCCGCAGGGCCACGGCCAGCCCACTTGGCGAAAAGCCAGGCACGTTACTTTTACAGGTAATGGAAATGCTTTATACTCTACACTGCTCCATCTGTGTAAAATACTTGGCCAATTGTTTTGTGGATTTAACAGTACTCAATGAATACTGCCATGGAAATCCCTGGTCTCTTTAAATGAGTTACACCCTTCTCTCCTATCTTTTTATCTGTGCCATTTATATGGTCATGACTGCTGCAGTTTCAGTCTTGTTCCAGCACCACCTACTTTTCTCTTTTTTTCTTCTTGCACAAATTCTCCTCTGATCCCTGAAGTTTGACCTGGTCATGAGGGCATGTGCATAAGCCCAAGAAAGCAAATTATCTGTTTCCTGTAGCCCCACAGACACGGCTGCATGCAGAACTGTAAGGAGATGCTGATGCTGATAGCCTGACAGAGGCAAGGCTGACATAGAGCCATGCCCCAAGGGCCGGTGGGCAGTGAAGCTGAGCAGAAGTTCCCAACAGCATGCCCACACACTGTAGTTCAGTGTATGTATGCACACACACACAACCAACCAACCTAAGCAGCACAGTGAGTACAGCACACATGCAAACACGCAACACCAACGGCATCGTCCTGTTCCCTTCTCTGGCTGATCAGGATGAAGAGCTAGTAATGTAAAACTGTATGCATGCACAAGTGCATACACATGCACTGTAGATCCCTCCATAACTGGCTTTGGCCACCCAGTCTTCCTCCTTGCTGGTTCCTGGGTCTCCCCTGGCCCTGCACGCAGAAATACATATGTACAAACCAGTCTCTCTGGTACCTGGTCTAGACCGTAGCCCTACTAGTAGCCACCCACAGACCCCATGTTCTCTCCAGTCACTGGTCTGGATCTCCTGGTCCATCCAATAGCTAACTCACAGCCCTGCCCTCTTCAGTGTCTGTCCCATAGTCATGTTGGTTGCTCCAACACTTGCTTCCCAAGCCTCTTCTCCTATTAAGTGGCTCCTCTGGCTTGATGATTGCTAGTGGTTTTGCACTGATATATACCCACACAATATGAGTGGGCCCCAGTCCGTCTGGTTGCTGGCATTCAGACCTTCATGCACATGTGCACACAGTATAGGGAGCTGCTCACCCAGGAAAACAGACACATGTGGAGTTTAATGAGAAGACAGAAAAAAACTGTCCTGATCTGGCACAAGGCATGGCCAGACACATGTCCTGACCAGCCTCTGTTTAAATGTATCCATCCCCTTTCGATCCCCTTTTCCTTCTGTTTTACTGCACTTGTCCCATGTTCCCCAAACCACCCTAGTTCCTTCCTTTACCCACCTTTTGTTCTTTTCCTAAAGATCTCATCATAAGTCTTGTATGATCCCCAAATACTTTCCCCTGGCATCCTGGCAATTACCTGGTCTCTTCTTCCCTTTCCCAGCTTGCTCTCTGTGATCTTTCCGTAGTAATTGTATTTATATTGTATTGTGGACATAGAATAACTCAAACGGTACTGAGACTAGCTGGTAAGTTTGTCCAGAAATACCAGTATTACTACTACAGAATACCACCCATCCGTAAACCCTAAATAAGGAGACAGAGATCAAGGATTGAGCAACACTGAATTGCCCAAGGAGACATAGCAGGACAGTGTCAGAGAAAGCATGGAATTTAGGACACTTGTATGACCATCATCATCTCCCTATATAATTTTCCTGACTCCTTTATGAGTTTTTTATGTGACCCTGAAATACAGTTGGGTACCTCTGAAAATTACTTTTCATTTCTGCAAAATTAGTTACAGTGATTGAAAGCATATTTTTAATCATCATCTTTGTACCAAAACCTGAACAACAAAGTTTCTTTCCTGCAGGTGCAAAACTATTTTCTTTCTTCTCTTTCTGTTTTGCTCTGAAAGAGATGAAAGCAAAACAGATCTGTGTAGGCAAACCATCCCCTTGGTGCTGTGCACCCACACGTGGTGGAGGCAGAACAGAAACTCATAGGATCTATTCAGAGGGGAAGATCAAAGTTACTCAAGGGGATTTTTATTTTTATTTCTTTATTTTAAAGAGCTGGTTATTTTCTGTTCTGTTTGTCAGGATGTGGGGGATATGTGTCTTTGAGTCTTTCTGAAAGACTCACATTGTTCTACACAGCAGCCTCAGACCTAAAAGCATTTCAGATGCTTTCAAAGGACCAAGTCCTGGTATCACAAACAGGCATGTTATTTTAGTGGGGTGAGGCATAAATCCTGAAGCAGTGAATGTAGGTACATTTTTAGTAATACTCAGCTCTACATTTGAGACCTGCCTTGTGATCTGTTTGAATAATTGGACTTCTTGGCTTGGTTTCTGGCATCCTAAAACTCCATAAAATATTCTGTACTGTTCTTGTGAAAAACAAATATATATCAAATTCAAACCTGAACATGTTCTCTTATAATCTCTGTACAACATATACTTCAAAATGAACTCATTTAAATCTTGTCTTAATGCTTCTTTTTTGTTTCTACCAGAGTACAAGGTTTTCCTACTATTAAAGGGGACTTGCTGTGAATTATTAGATGAAAGGGAAAACAGGGTGGGGAGTAATAAAAGTATATAAATCAAATAAATCAAATAGTTTAGAGTTTAGTGTTCTTTACTTTGAAATGAACATTCAGTTAACATTCTATGATTCTATGATCATCTCTGGTCCCTAGAGTACCATTCACACCACTTGAAAAGTCTACATCAGGAGGAAGACACAATAAACTCCTCTCATATAATCAATATTAGGGTGAAATGAATTGCAGTTGAGAACTGAGAAAAGAAATACAGGAAACAGAATGACAACTTCATGTAAACACATATACCTTTAGAGAGAGAAATGCCACTTCTCTATGCCTGGAAGTCCTCCTGGAACAAGCACTCTTCAGTGAGCTTCTTTTAACTCATACATAGCATGTGCAGAAATTTCAGTAACCAAGAGGACAGAAGTGACTACAAATAGATCCTCAGACTGACTAACAGCTCTTCCTGCTTTTCATAAAAGTGAATGATTTCTTTGGCAGTATACATCAATCAAAGCTTGTAGCACTGATGTCCTTCTTGTAGACTCTGAAGTCCTTCTCAGGTGTCTTGTAGCACTAAGTAGAAGTCCTTCAAGTCTGAAAATATCTATCCTGTCTTATTGCTCATGGGGCACCTGTGGTATGCCTACATGGTCTAACAGAAGCAGGTTCTGCTGTTAAAGAAATCTGTGCCCGTGATCTGCGGAGGTAAGTGCCGGTGCATGTGTTCTTGCGTTGTGCCAACTGTGCAATAAACACTAGCTTAGAATAACTTAATAGTTATTAATCTGCAATAACCTGATCAGTTTTGACTGTGTGACTGTATCCAATACATGTGAGCTTTACCTGCAGCAGGATATGGTCGAAATTTTATTATTTATGGTCCTTTGTCTTTATCTCACCAAACTTCCCAGTTTGTTAGGAGTTGTTTCTTAAATTAACTGACTAATATGTGTGTAGTCAGACTAGAAGTGGCCCTAATAAAAGTAACAAAGTCTATTTTGTAAACTCTACAGAATAAAAGAGTTAGGGCCTATCACAGTCACATTTTAATTGTGTACTTGGAGCACTGCAAGCTGGTAGGAGCAGGTCTGACACACCCAATGTAATCAAAGCGCCCTAGAGTCAAACTCCTAGTTTCGGGTGAAACTGTTTTCTTCCCAGTTGTTAACCACAGGTGACTGGTTATCTTGATTCTCAGTGGTGCTAGAATCATCTTCTTAGCGGGTTTTACAATGATTGTCAACTCTGGCACTAGATATACTTGTGATATTGGTTGAAAGGTACATAAAGGAGCGATATTGCCCTGTGAAGGCATGAGCTGCTTTGTGAGGTGTGGAAAGATACCTGAATGTTCTCTTTCACTGGGGTTTCAGAGTAGAGGCAAAATCAATAACATCTCTTAAACATCAGCTTTGGTATGAAAATAAAGATCTAGGGTTATTTTTAGTTCTTGACTGCTCTCTTATTCTATAGTAATTATTTAAAATGATTCCATTTTAGGCTTTAAAACCATAATGCTGAATAGTGTTGAATACCTTTCAATTGTCCTTGCCAATATCATGGTGTTTCTCTTTTCTCTGCATCATCGCATTAATTCTTTGTCTTTTTCCTTCAGATCACCCCAGAAGCAACTCTGAGGCTGGCATCCCAGTAAGGTTCAGACCCCAGCCCCGACTACGGCCGCTTGAAACAAAGCACCGCCAGGAGGAGCTGATTCCAATGGCACGCTTAGACAGACGTGTCTGCCCATCCAATTTCTCAGGTCAAAGAGGAAATTCAATCAGTCAGCATTGTTTCACCAGAGCAGACAATCTAGCTCTAATGCCAAAGACTCGACTCACTGGGGGAGAAGTTGAGGAGTATGAGTCAGAAGAAGAGACAGAAACAATGGCACCAGCCAGGCCATTAGACATATGAGGAGTAGAGAAGAGTGGTGTTCACATCTCTAGGGTCCTCTGCGTGCTGCTCTAGAGAAAATAACGGAGCTCTTATATAAACCAAACCACAAATTTCCTTTTGGGAAATTCTCAAATTCTCATTCTCGTATCACTTTCAAACACTGTATCAAGGTACTTAGTGGCTCAGAGAAGACTCAAATTCTTATATGTTTATATCAAGTTTACTTTTCAACAAAACACTGTAGGAGAGAGGGGAACATGATCTTTGTAGAGGTTTGGACATGGATTTAAATGACAAAAGTTGGGCACAGGTGGTACTATAGCTGGGAGCTGATATTGTCTTCCTCTGTGCTGTATTATGACTTAAAGCTGGGTGAAAGAAACACTGAAGGACATGGTTAAGACATGGGTGCCCAAATTGGTAACTTCAATTTGCCTAGAGGTTTGGATGTCAGATTAGCAGAGATATTTCAGGTATAAGTGAAAAACAGGCATGTTTAGGGCACCTAAATGTCATTGAAGATGCCTAAAAGGGTACTTAAATCAAACGGGTACTTTAATGGACATTTGCAGCACTTGAATGGCATCTCAGGTTTTGGCTTTACAAAAGTGCTTCAAGTCAGTTTCTGTGAAGGTTCATGGCTCCTGTGACTTCAACCAACTTCAGCATGGAGACACCTGTCACCCATCTACAGTTGTTTTGGATGAAGAAAGGAGGCATCCTGGTACTTACAAATCCAGAGAGAACTCTTCAGCCAGGGGTGCTATAGGAAGGCTAACACAAAGCTCAACAGTTTCATTTGCAAACATGGGGCTGCAAGAATATGCACAGTAGTCCTGCGATTATAGCTGTATAGCTGAAGCAGGAGGCTTCAGTCATGGAGCATCTAACTTCCATCCCTCACTCCCACCTTGCTGTGGGGCGCCCAAATTTCTAGACCACTCTTCATGCTGAAGCATTACAGATGGAAAGCAAGAGACTGGGACAAAAGACGAAAGAGATCCTGACTTTGTAGCCTGCTGGCCAGCAGGAAACAAGGGCTCTGTGTTGTGCTCCCAGGTTTTTAGGGTATTTGTCTATATGTCGCACAGAGAAGCATTTATTAAAAAAGCAAAAATAACCAGGGGCATATGCACTGGATCCCCTGACTCCCCAGCCGACTGAGCTCCCTTCCAACTGGCTCTTTGTACCCATGCTCTAGTCGCAGAAGTGGAAATCCATAGTGGTAAGTGGGAGGCAAGAAGCTATGGAAGCTTGGGTCATTTTGGATAAAGTCTAAAACGCCAGCCAAAAATGCCAGTCACCTACTGCCTGTGACAGAGCTTCTTTCTGCAAAATGGAAGAAGCATCATTACCGTCATGTCTTAAAACTGTGAGTAGATTTTATGCAAAGGAATGATTTGAGTCCAGAAGTCCATAAACCCACTCTTGCAGCTGCACTAAACTCAGCTCTGCAGCTGAGAAATGCACAAAGTTCAGTCATGCTTTCTTCATATTTCACTTTCTCTCCTCCACTCAAAGCTCACTTAACTGCACAATTTGAGGTTTGTAAATGGTACTGCAAGAATCAAAGAGGTTAGAATTAGTGATCAGAGTTCCACCTTTCTGGTTTTGGGGGAGGATCTTACTGTTATGAGCACTTGGCATGTCTTAGTCCAGAAGACCTTTGAGTTGTAAATGATGACTTCATCATATTTCATACAATGGATTTCTTATTCAAGACAGGTAGCATCTAAACTAAGAGAATAGGAATGTACCACCAAAGGAAAAAAATAAAATAACTTTCCTCCCTTTTTCTCAGGTTTCAAGTTTTATATTTAGCAGGTTATAACAAATCATCTATATTGAAATTGTACAAAGATTTCTGAATCTGTTCTGTTTGCTTTTCCTCATTGTGCCAGAGAAATTATTTAGCTTCCTTTTATGAAAGGATAGGTTTTGGCTTTTGTACTGATAGTGAGCAAGCAATCAAATACAGTTCTGTACCTGAAAATCAACAAATAAATTCAGCTCCACCAAAAGAAGTGCTCCACATAGTTTTTGAACAAAAACCCTGTGCCAGCTCTCAAGCCTATAGCAAGTTATATCACATACAATAAATCTCAATGAAAATATTATTTTAAGAAAAAAGAGTGATCATACCAAATCAGGTCTTAAATTGCACTATGAGCTACCCAGTTGCCATATTAAATTTAACTGAGGGCAAAATTAGCTCTTGTGTGAGTGGTCCTTAGGCCACACAGCTGATGTAGATACATGGAAGGGGGGAACAGAGGGTTGGGACCTGCTTCTGCATTGCAGAGTCAGGAGCCAGTGGGATCACCAAAAGTAGCTGGTGGGAAATGTGGACTGGAGGCAATCTTTGGAGACAGGAATGAACAGAAAGTGGTACCCTGAGAGGAGGGTAAAGGTGGGATAGTGTTTTGTCTTCAAAGGGAGGCTTAGGAGAGAGATTAAACAGAGGAATTACTGTGAGCTGCAAATTCAGCACTTCCTTTTTTAAGAAGATTTAATGAACGGGTTGTCTGGGGGAACTGGACAGATACAAACTCTGTGTGAGATGAGGAAGGCTAATGGAATGTCTGGAGTGACATGGAAAGGGACTAGACGTGCATTGTGAAATCACAGTTTTGTCAGGGTATTTTTGAAAGGAATGCTTAAAACTGCTTACCATGTTCTCTATTAAATGCCATAAAAGTTGTTGAGTATTTATATAGCTACACATAATAAGTAGGGAGCAAAGGATTCAGCTTGCAGTGGCCATTTGTATTAGAACTGGAGAAAAAAAAAAAAAAAAAAAAAAAAAAAGTCTTTCTGAAATACAAATAAAGCTAGTGCATGGGTAGGGTCACAACTCCCACTTTTGGTTCCTTGCTAATCTTTCCTTTTAAGAAACCAGTGAGCCAGAACTTTAGAGAGTGTGAAGCCACAGAGCATCCAGCAGTTAATAGAGCTGTCCCAGCTTCTGTAGTCTGTCCCCCAAACTTGTTAAGTCTATTTTTGGTTTGCTTTCCTAGCAATTAGAAAGTAGGACTGGAAGAAAATTTCTTTCTGTGCCATTAGTCACTGTTAATGGGCTTGCTGGCCGTTAGCCAAGAAACCATGCTGCAGATGCCTGTAAAAAATATGTTCCAATATATAACGTTGCACTGCTTATTTGTTTTCACAGGTATTTCATACTTGTGGGAAAAAAATAATATATATGTATATCTTTAAAGAAGCAGATTATGTATGCTTTAAATGGCAATAACTACAGTAATATTTCATTACAGGCAACTTATTCGGTGTCTATAGACTCCCAGGCCTGGTCCATAGAGAAAACCAAACTGGTTTAGGGCTTGAGTTGAAACCCACTACTGGCTTGTAAGTTCTTGTGTGTGGGCATACCTAAACTCCAGCCTGGGTCGCATCCAGGAAATTTGTGCTGGTAAATTTACAAAGGTAACTCAGTTCAGTCCAAGACCTCCCTTTTCAGACTGGTACAGCTCTATTTACTCTGGAATTTAAATTGTGTTCGGATTTAAGGTGAGCTGACACATGAAACACATGCCCAGAAAGTGAAGTATCAGTATTCAAAATCCAGAGAACAGAGACTGAGGGAGTTAAAACTTTTTCCTTGGGGCAGGAGGATAGTACAGAACAGCTGAGTTTGACAAAGGGATAATAGTAACGAAAACAATGTACCCTATACAGAAGAGAGAAAGTAAAAAGATACACTTGAACAGAACTTGCTAATTAATAAGAAAAATAAGGAAATAATCAGAACAGTGATAATGGGGAAATAATAGCAACAGCAACAGCAGCTGAACAAAATATTGGAGAAAGAAGAAGAGAGTTTCCAAGGTCAATAGTACATTGTAAGCAGCTGACAATACTTTCATAGTTATTACATGGCACAATTAGCTGTTGGATCCTGTTCTTGATGCAGCTGTTGCTCCTTAACTAATATCCTAGGCAAGTAGGAACTTGTAGTAAAAGGAGAATCTTTTCCATAGAGAGCTTACAATCAAAGAAACAACAGTGAGGGGTGCACAGATGATCAAGGCATGACAGCAGAGTGCAAGGAGTGCCCAAGCTGTGACCTCTCTCAATTTTCAGAAATATTGTTCAACAGAGTGTGCTGGAAGAAGACATCACAGTGCTCCTTCTCCCACGGGAAATGGTGCCTGCTGGAAATTTCTGCAATTGTGTAATCCCGGCTACTGTTTTTTGTACAGCACCTGTGGAAGCAAGGTGCAGGCTGCATAATAACACCAGCAAGCAGGACTGAGAAGGATACTGGGAAAGGATTTACAAGTGGTTTAGGTGTCACACTAGGGGAGGACATCACTGAAGAAATGCTGAAACAGGTGGAATAATTTGCTTCGTAGCATAGCTGGGAACTAAAGAAGGTCTGCTTTCATCAAGGACAGAGAAGAAAAGCTGTAATAGGTGGAAAATAACGAGTGCCCAGATGGGGTCTTTGGATGCAGTTTTTAACGGTATGGGCAGAAAAGTGCTGTGCATGTGGACCTAGTGAGCAGGCCAGCTTAAAAGACAAAAGTAAGTGAGGGTGTGTCTAGAGCAATTAAGGAGGGTTAGATGAGATTCAGAAAAGTAGGCTAGGATTTCAGGCTGGAGAGACTGGTAGAGAAGTAACTGATCATTTTCTGCATGAAAATGATATCTTTATTTATATTGTGAGCAAGATAGTCACAAACAGAGTTTAAAGAGTATGAGTGGTATCTGCAAGTGAAATAAATTGCTATTGCTAAAATAGTTGACTCCTAACTAACAGAAGATGAAAATAATTGTGAAGTGATTCTTATTTTCTTGTTGGTACATGGATTTTGAGACTTGACATTTTCAGGGTTTTTCCTCTAGCAATAGACCCTGAAGCTCACTTCTTATTGTCACATATGAATGGAAACTACTATTTAAAAACAAATGTGAGAGTCTGGAAAATATAAGAAATATTTCTAATCTTCCTTTCTTCATAGCTACCTTTTTCTAATTTTCTGTCTACATATATGGATAGAACTCAAACATTAAGAGTGGAAAAACAGATTTCCTTATCTTTATATTTTGTTTGCTTTTTAGGTAGGACAATTACATTATTGTTTTGTCAGACTCACCTTAAAATTAAAGGTGTAAGGTAACATGAGTAATATTCTGAACCAGTTAAGAGGACTGGAAATCTACTGAGCTAAGTTTTTTTTTTTTTTATTTTCTTTTGAGAACCTGTCTTAATGTTAACCACAAGTGAAACCCCTTTTTCTTTTCTGCTCTGGTTTCACAGGTGTGAATATTCACAAGTTATTAATAGTTCTTGTTTATTCCTAGTCCATCCTTCCCCCAGAACAATTACATTTTTTACTACTTTTTGATCACAAGAAATGAGATAACCAAACTGAACATTATCCCTGACTTCTTTCCCACCATCCTTCTTGCAGGAGGAAGCTAGGTCAAGAACAGCCACAGTGAACTGGGGCACAGATAGCACTCACTCACAACATCACTTTTCACTTGCAGACACAGGTGGGCTTTTAGATACATTTAGTGTTTGATGCTTCCCCATCAGACACTTATTCTGCTAAACACAAAATTATCATAACAGAAGTTTGAAGTCAAAAGGTTTTTTTTTGCTGGCATGTATGTCAGGTACTCATTTAGATTCATTAGTAGGTATGGGGCCTAACACCATTTGCTCCTTGCTTTATGGTTTTATTGGCAGTGATAAGGAACAAAAATAGTGAGTTATACACAGATGTCAAAATAACGTTTATTTTATTTTAAGATATCTTGAAATAAAACCTTTAGCCTTCTAACTAGCTTTATTCATGACTTTCATTAAGGGTAAAATTCCTGTCACAGGAGCTTGCACTGGGTGAGTAAAAACACACACATACACACACACACAGAAATAAGAACCCACTATCTCTTCAGCTTTCTACGCCTCAGTTGTCTAACATATAAAATAGTGATGAAGACACTCAGGAATAAGTCATACACAGGTGCCTCAAGTCATTGGAGCTGCTAGAGTTGGCACAGCTGCTTTCTGGATCATCACCTGGAGGCCAGAGAAGCCCCTTGGGGCACCTTTATGGGCAGCTGGACTGCACCCCTGGGGATGGAGTCTGTAGGCAGCCAATGGCTCAGATCTGTGAATGAATTTGAATGAAAATCACCTTTTCAAAGCCAGGCATTATGGTTGCTTTAGCTTTGAGATGAATCTTCTTTTCCTGCTCAAAAAACTAAGGTATTTCTGCTTGTACACAAAAAAAAGTAATATATATTTTTATCAGTGTCTCACTGTGAACAACTCCTGTATTTTTTTTCAGTTCTAAAGGAGTCTCTGTCTGCAGGTGTATTTGGCTCAATCTGCTGTAATGGGCTTAGCAATAGGAAACTGCAAGGCTCACATTACTTCTGGCTCAAAGGGACCCTTTGGCTTGAATTCCTCTCAATGATAAGTAGCCCCAAATTTTTCCTCATCATTTTCATAATTATGCAAACATAGATCCAAATGAAGGTATTGACTGCTGTTGTTAATTGTTAATCAAGCCACAGCAATATGAATTTAAGGAATTTTTCTCTTATTCTTTCCTGGTGCAAAAGTGCCTGATACTGATATAACGAGAGCTGCAGAGCAGATATAACAGCCAGTGCCAAGACCAGATTTGCAGGTCTTGTTCGTAGGTAATGAAGAGAAAGATAGATGTAGTGATAAAGCCCAAAATATCACTGAAATCAAGTTTGCATTAATTATGTTAAGTTCCAAAGCTCAAAAGAAACTTTTTTCACTGTTTTCATCATTTTCCTCTTGATTTTGATTTGGTTTGTTTTTCAACCTTACACTATGTACAAATTTTCCCATATCAGTAAAGGGTAAAATAAAACTCTGCTAGATGAGAGCATTAACCGTCCTGCTTGACCTGCTGGAAAAGGCATGCTTTCACCAAAGAGGAAAAGAGCGGCAGTGACCTCTGTTGATGGAATTAAGCAATGTGTTTAAAGAAAAAAAAAAAAAAAAAAGCGACACATTTAAATCTTATGCATAAGGCCAAAAGTAAAGAGTGTAAAGAGGTGTCGTGGTCAAGCTGGACATGAAAAAGAATATTTCCCAACACACCCTGAAGTCATATTCCTTCTCAGGATGGTTACCTTTTAAAAAAAATTTAGACAATTAGTTCCTTTTCAGTTTGGAATGAAAAACTCTCCTCACTATTGGCATAAAAGAGAAGACTTAACGCACTGGGAGGGGGTGTTTTTTTTTTTTTTTTTTTTTTTTTTTTTTTTTTTTTTTTTTTTTTTTCAAGGGTTATATTACATTCCAGTAGTTTGCATCACCAAAAGGAAAACACCATGACTGTATGTGTTACGTGACCTGAATTTAGTGACCGGCTCACTGTACCAGCCCGGCTCACCGGATTCTTGAAATTTTGAGGCAAATAAGCTTTCCAGTTGGCAGGCAGCCTGTTTCAGAGAGAATTGTCTAGGAACTGTCATGCCCTTATGGCCAAGAATTTGGAACATGTCTTTATCTGCTAGTTCTGATCCAGGAAAATAATTAAACACAAAAATACCCAGAAGGATCTGAACCTTAATGCTTAACTTCAAGGTTGGGAGTAGTCTCAGTAAACCAAAGCATACAAGAATTGATCCTGTAAAACTAAAGTTGTTGAAATTAGTAAGAAAACTTCTGTTAAGAGCTAATTAGCTTGTGGAAATCAGGGTATTGTGTGCTTATTTTTTTTAGTCATGGGCTTTGCTAAGAACTACTCAGTGTTAAACAGAGACATAAATGAGGAGGAACAAGTCTTTGTATTGCAAAAGTTATTTTGTGCTTCCATGCTGACTAGTACACAATTGAAGACCACGCTGTTTGGCTTTTCCAGGGGCTGCAGCAATACAGATTTTGTATTTTCCCACTATATCCAGTGCTCTGGCAGTTCTGAAAATGATAACAAAGCTGGGAGTTTTCTCTGTGCAGGTATTTTGATTTCTTAGTGCCTCTACTGGAGCCTGAGAAGTTTTATTTTTAGTGTACTTTTCAGAACCAGTGCTGTCCCTCTGATCCCAAAATGTCCTTCTCACAAGAGACAAATGCATACTGATAATGACACTTTAATAGTAAGATGATCCATTATGGTATCTTCATTCAGGCCTTGCAAAGAATAATTTCTGCAAATGTAGGGAGTACTTTGTGTTGTCAGGAACCGAGGAAGTATTGATGCATCTTCCATATATAATTAACCACCCTGGCAAAGACTTTTAGGGACTCCTGGGGAATTATGTCTTTATCTTTTGCTCTGCATAAGTCTGACATTTTTTTTTTTTTCTGTGGTGAGCAATCAGGATGGGAAACACAACCAGATGGTAGTTTGGATCAATGATTTCTTTGACTCAATATTTTTAGCATCCTGCAAAGACCTCTACATGTAAGAGGTCTCCAGTTACCCACTCACTCCTATAAATATACCCCAAGACTCTATTCCTGGAAGAGTTTATACGTTAAGTAAACTAATTCTATATTAGAGTAGCATATTAGAACCATTCTATATAAAAAAAAATAGTTATTTTCTGCTAAGCTTACCTTGAGATAGGATACTTTTTAAATTTTTTTAGGCTGCTTGACATAATTCCAAAATTAACATATTTTATATAGCTGTAACTTGCACTGGAGGCTGAAACCACTCATACTCTGATTTCTGTGCTTATGCTGAGCCGCAGTGCCATATCTTTTAATGTAGCTACCTCAAGTATGTTTTAGGTAGGTTGTGACTAAAAAGGAATTTAAATATCTCATTGTCATTTTTCTACTGTTCATTCTTATTACCCAGCATTTAGGCTTTATAATTTAGGGTTTTTTTCTTTGGTTGTGGGTTGTTTGTTTGGTTATTTTTCCCGCAGTTTACTCTTTCAGTATGTTTATGTACAAGTTCCTCAGTGGTTGCTTATATACCATTCTTCAGAGGCCAGCTCTTCTGGCTTATCTTGTAGAAAAGAAAGGAAAATGTCAGCAGTCATCTTTTTTACATCTGGAAACATATCTTTTTTCATACAATTATAACTCAAACTGTTTGACAGGAATTTGCTCAAAGTTAAAGAATATCTTTGGATGGAGATTAAAAATGGAAAATTACATCTTCAGAGATGTACTTTTCTTTAAATTACTAGTATGTGAAAACTGTTTTGGAACTTTAATTGCTGCTACATACTTTCTACAAAATAAACTTTGCAATAAACCCTGGCTGGTCCTTATCTATAACCAAAAATCTCCACACTGGCGATAGTGTAATACAGGGTGAAATCATGTTTGGATTTGGTATATTTGCCACTGGGTTCAACAAGGCAAGACTTCCACTTTCCAACAGCCCCAAACTTCTTCTCCTTTTTGAACGCAGAGATTATCTCTATCCTGCAATAATTGCTAGTTGGGTCAATTGCTTGATTTTTTACAGTGAGGAGACTTACATACTTTCTGGTTTTGGCTTCACACAGAAACATTTGGGCATGATTTCTCAGAGTAAACTGGACAGTCCAAACCCAGAGTTTGAGTGACCTCCTGAGTTAGAAGCCAGCTTCTCTGCTTAATGCCAGCTCTGAACCCTAACAATTATGCCTCTTTCCAAAAACTGCATCTGAACCTGCCATTTTTTGGCCATTGTGATTCTGGCAATTTGCTTCTCTCTGCTCATGCTGTTTCAAAAAGTTCCAGGTGAGAGGAACCTGAGATTTAAATCCGTGAGAGAAGGCTTCCTCAAAAGCTAGAGTAGCAACCATGGCAAAGCTGATACATAAAATCTCTTCTAATCACTAAGTCACAGATGGTTGAGGTTGGAGGGGACCTCTGGAGGTCATCCGTTCCAACCCCTTCACTATGGCTCCTTTCTCCTCTCGTGAGTAGTCTCTTGGATAGGACCTGGGCAAAGTACATAGCTACATCTCTTAGCAAATGCCCAACCTCATATTTCTTCTCAATGCTGTAGGAAAAAAATATATAAAGTGGTACTTGCTGTGAAGAATGAGGGAAGAGGTACCTTATTCAGCTTGACCTGTGATTTTAATAGCTTTAGCAGGAAAGATAATGATTTGATGTCCACAACATCTGGGCTCCTTTCAATCTCAGCTGTAAGAGTTAGCATCTAGGGGCAGTGGTTTGTGGGCCTGTACTGGGATGCAATAAGCAGACCCTTTTGAAGAGCCCGCTGTTCTCCAGGAGCTCTAAATAGAGCCCAGGATGACAAGCTGGGAAATAGATGCCATTGCTAAAGAGCCACATGGAAAATAAAATTATGACTATGTTTTCCTGATGAGTTGAAGAGGCTTCAATGGATTTTTGTCTTTCCATGATCAACATCTGTACACATTTTCTGTGATGCTAGGGCCAGACTTGTAAGTAGGTGTTAAAAGCATGTTAATACTTGCTGTTGTGTCTTGTACCCAGATACTTGCATTACCTCTAAAAATGCGAGTTCCAGAGCAGCTGTATCAATGTCTGTATTATGGACCCTGTGCTCATGTTCATCTAAGAAGCCCAGCTATTTTGCCCTAGGAACATATCTGTCAATATGTGAATTGTCCTGAGCTTGTCTGGGAATCCCTCTGCCAGGATTCCAGGGCTGCAGCACATGTAGGATCAAAAATGGTAGTTGCTTGCTGCTGGACTTCATGTGGGTTCAAATTTTAAGTTTTAACTTCTGCAATAGAAAATACGGGCCAGACTGATTTTACTTTCCTCCCTGAGGTTTTTCAGATCACTAGATGCTCTGGTTTATTTCAAACACTGTGGGATGGTTTTTGCTACCATTACGGGGCTGGCACCACTGTGCTTGTCTAGCTGAGAAGCAAACTGCTTATGTGACAGATTTCCTTCCCCACAAGGCAAGCCAAGGTTGATTGCACAGGACAGATATGCAGCCTCTGCTCCTTTCTTTGAAACTGGTATTATCATTTTTATGGGATTTTGCAAGCTACCTGAAAATGGAGAACTAGTGGAGAATTAGGTTTATTTATCTTTGTATATTAACAGTTAATAACCCTTTTGCAAAACTTACCATTAGAATTTTCACTAATTCATTTTTTGTTTGTTCGTTTGTTTATTTCTTTTTGGCATTACATTCCTTCCTCAGGAGCTGTAAATGGAATGTCAGTTAGGAGAAGTTAAAAAAAAAAAAAAAAAAAAAAAAAAAAAAAGGCAAAAATTAGTTACCAAAAAAAAAATTGCTCCACCTTTTTTTCCATGAGGTAATGTTCCAAGAAAGACTGTTGCACAAGAAAGCAGTCAGAACCAGGGTCAAATACAAGGAAATGGATATAACCTTCTCAATAAAGTAACACTGTCTTGACATGGCTCCTCTGAGCACATTTATTTGTTGTAAGCATTGTAAGGCACCATTCTTCTGCATACTCCTGTTTTACTTATTAAAACAATGATTATGACTGAGATTTCCTTAAAAACACAAGGGATTCCATCACACACATGCTGTTACCTTTAGGACAGCCAGGAAACTTGAGATCCACAAGAAATCAGTATTTCCCTTTACACAATTATATATATATGCATAGTTTAAAAGCTATTTATAAAACCCCCTAATTCTTCCAAAATACATTTGTTCATACTGAAGTCTAATATTATCCTGTCTTAGCTGACAAAGTACTTGTCCTCTTCTCTAGATGCTCATACTTTTGAGACTACTCTCTGGGAAAGATCATGCTACTGTATTTTAGGTTTTGTTCTAAGTTCACTTTCCAACTGACTTTTACTACAAGCAGGCCAGGTCTATACTCCAGCCTATGGTTAGATTTTATTTTTCTTTTCCTTGTACAGTTTTTTCTTTGATTAAAAGGTATGCTCACATTTTGATCCTCATATGTAATTGTGGGATCGAATCCTACTGCTTCTTTTTTCTTTTTTTCTTTTTTTTTTTTTTTTCTTTTTTTTTTAACTTGCAAATGCTTGAGATTAAGTCAGGAACTTTGACATTTAAGTGTCTATGCACAACTAAATAATTTAAAAATACAATGTGAGATTCCAATTGCAATACCATCACTCATGAAGAAAGGGAGGAATCCTTTAAAATGTAGGAGTGTCAATTAGAGCTAATTATATGGAAGATGTATATGATAAAACTTTACACACATACTGTAAAGATATGTATATTTATGTAAAATATCTATATATAAAATGAAAAAAGTCTGACTGTTAGATCACGCAGAAGCAGTGAACTTGTTCTGTACCTAACTATAATTAGCATGCCTGTCAGATCACACCCAGAGTATCGGTAGATACAGAGGGTATGAGAGCCTGGGTGATACTGATGACAACCAAAAGATCTTGACCACTGAGGATATGATAAAAACTTATTCTGAAACAATGTTCATCATATCTTTCCAGTGTTATGTTACATGTTTTGCATTTCACTGGTTCATTAAATGTCACTGAAGTTAACTGAAGTCATTTCACTGATTCAAAGGAAGTTTGACATCTTCCTCATGGTTCCAGTGTGCCCAGTTCATTCCTACAATAACCAGCAAATACTAGTTAACTACATTTGCAACTCAGATGAAAGCTTCCTTATGATGTGCCCACATTTTCTGTTCCTGAAAGTTCCTGCATACATTCCCCCCCCTAAAATGTTATTTAAATTCTTTGAAAAGTTTCATAATATTACTAACTTGTCCTATTAATATTTTATTTTAAATTTTATTAATTTTTTTTGAAAACTCTGATCATTATAATATTTTACATTTTTCTTTACATTTTATTTGAAAGCATGGGTTTCAATCATGTCATCTCAGAGTACAAGAAAAAGCTCTTTATATATTTTTAAAAAAAATGATGCTTGGCTACTGCTGGCTCTATCTCTAATCACTGAAACAATGAGTATTTTCAGCTCAGGATCTCTTACGCCCAAGTACCGATGCAGTTACACCTGGCACAGACAAAAGCACTAGTCAGGCCTGCAGGTTGTGGATAGTTTTCTTTGCAGAAACTGGTGGAACAGCTTGCAGCTCCTGAACTTCCTCCTGCCTCTCCCCACTGCATCTGCAGGACCCTGCCTTCCGCCTAGCTGCTTAGTCCCTTCCCTGAGCTTGCCAGCTTGTTGATTGCTTGGTGTTTCTACCATTTAGTGATATGAAACCAAAGGCTTTATTTTAACTCTCACAATCCCAGCATCTATGTTCTCACCCAAACACTTCATCCTTATACAGCAATGTGGAGGGTGGACTTTTCCATGATATTTCTTCTTCTTTGTGCTAATGGTATTATCCCTCTACCTTTTCAAGGTATTCAGTCTGTTAAGGTGTCCTCCTGTTCCTGGGTGTCCTCCTGTTCCTGGGTGATCATCAACATAAAGCTAGTATTCTAATGCAATTTCCACTTGACCTTGGAACAATGCTAAACTGGACTAATTTTTATTTTTTATTTTTTGAAAGCAAGGCATATACAACAATCTGTGTAAAATTTAAAGCCAAACTTCAACCAAGTCATGTGGAAAACCTATGCTCACACCAGCTGTCTTCTGGTCATAAAACCAATCAGCTGAGATCAACAGTTAAAGGTTCTGCAAGAGTTTATTAACCCTCTGCAATGAAAACACAGTGACATGAGAGTTGTAAGAAACGGCTAATTAACTTCAATGAGTAGAATGGGTAAAAAGAAATAAGAAGTGAAGAAAATTGGAGAGAGATAAACAGGGCATAAACTTAAGCCACTGAAAAAAAAAAAAAAAGAAGTAAGAATTCATTAACTCTTGAAAAGTGCGTATTTCTGAACCCCAACAGAAAATTATGCATATTGTAAACAAAATATCATCTACTATAGGCTTCTGCTTTTCCTGAGAAAGAGGCTGAGGTATAAAGTGACCCTGCAATGCTGATTACAGTGTGATGTTCTGTAAGGCACTCCAGTAGATGTTTCTCAACTCTTCCTGAAGATCTCAGGCTTCTAATAAAAATACTTATCAAGGGCCTAAATCTAACCTACACAAAACATCTCATGTCAGTGGAGGTGGAAACAGACTTTAGGCTGTGCTTATGAGCTGGGTGACAGCACACAGAAGAAAGCTTCTGGGCCAGAGGAACTGGTCATTGTGGGTGACTCTGGGAATAAGGAGACAGTTGATTTGATTCAGGACAGACCACACCTTGGACATATTTTTGCTTGCTACAGAACTGCTTAATAAACATGGTAATTTTTTTTTCCCTATTTTTTTTTCCAGGTGAAAAAACAACAACAAATACAGCAAACAAACAAACAAACAAACAAAAAACCACTGCATTTTTGAAAGAAGCATTAATTCACATGCTTGGGCCATCAGCCTGGTGGCAAAAAGCAAGTAGGAAATGCAGCTTAGCAGATGTCTTCCTCAGACTCTAGGATAGAGTCAACCTTCACCTTGCCCTATGCAAACAGAGGGTGGCCTCTATGCTTTAAAGGTTGCCAGAGTTATAAATGTAAGCTATAAATACTCAATGAAGTCACCAAATCCAACACTTGAACTCATGGGAAAACATTAAAAAAAAATATTTAAAACTTTTTCAAATTCTGCTTTCCAGGAAAAACTCTCGCTGTTGGTTATGATGCCATTGTATGACTGACACTGGAGGTACTTTCATTGTCATTTAATTTTTTTCACCAAGAAGTTTAACATTTAAGCTAGTACTTCTGCATTCATGGCAGTGACAGGTACTAGGCTTGAGAAAAGTGCCTACTTTTGACACCCAGCATGGGGACACAGCCTCAGAAATCATTCAATGACCAAGTGTCCTGTAGCAGAATGAGCTAAAGAGGGAATTTACAGTTTAAACATTAAACGTGTTGTTTAGCTATTAAACAATGAGATTGTTCTAATCCCTTAGGGATGGAGACCAGCCTGTCATCTCTGGTTTTGGGTTTCCAGCAAATGTGCCCAACAACGTAGTTTTTCAGTGATACCAAGGTCACCTAGAACACAAGTAATGAAAAAAAGGAAAAACTGTGAAAGTCCCTGCACAGGTCATCCCAATTTTGCCTGTGTTATCATGAACAGAATGAGTACACTTTTCTTTCAAGGAACTGGAAAAAAAAATACTTCACAGGTTATTGGGTTTTAAGAGTCCCTCTGGAGCTAGAAACATCACTATTACTTAGCCCTCCTGCAATCGCTGATGGTGGGTCCCCTGTTTGTTCTTTGGAATGACATTTAATTCTGATGCCCTGAAGCACTGCAAAACTCTCTCCATTTGGCATGAGGCATGAAGTGCTCTCTCAGAGCTTCCTGGCTGAACCTGCTGGAGTTGCTTACTCATGGTGGCCAGAAACCATGAGTACCAAAAAGCCAGCTGGGGAAGGCCTTAGGAGAAGTCTTTAGGAGGGTGTTCAGAGGGGTGCAACTGCCCTGACACCAGATTTGCTGTGCCCCTGGGGAGGTTGTTGCCCATAACCCACAAAGGGTGCAGCATGATGCTTGCTCAGGGATTCACGCAAGGAGCCCTGGCACTGTGGCTTGCAGTGCAGCCCCAGGAGACCCTGGAGACTCAGCTTGGCTGTGGGTTGCTTTTGAAGATTAAAAAAGATAGCTCTGCTCCCTCCTGCATGCTCCCCGCCTGAAACCACATAGGCTGCTAGTGCTTTCCCTCCCCAGCCTCTGGCAAATTAGGCAGCTGCTGGCACCCATGCCCTTTCTCATTCTTTCCTCTTTAAATTTGAGGTTGTGCAGACACAATTGTTAATGCCGTAAGGGCATTAAAGCGGCTTACCAAAGTTCAGACCCACACATCTAACCTGCTGTCATTAAAGTGACTATCTGGGGAAAGCACAGCACCTTGGTGGACCTGGTTTATGGGGCCGGTTGCCAAGCAGCCCTGGAAAAGTCTGTGGAAAAACACACCCTCAATGGGCTATTGATTTCATAAAATAAATCACTTGATAGCCGAGATATGCTTTTGCTAATTAATGGATTTAGAGACAGAGTTACATGGTCAAGGCCCTGATGGGGCAGCCATAATAAAAAGAATCTCACCTCCAGAAGGAGAGATTTCAATAAATGTTTGCTATAATAACTGTGCAGATGTGTTGCCAATGCCCCTCCTCAAAGTAAACCAACTTTCAGTCAAGCATGTTTGTGTTTTATAATCCTCAGACTTCCATTGAAACTATTTCTAAATAAGTAAAAAAAGTCTCTCTCACCTCTTT
Organism: Oxyura jamaicensis; assembly: GCF_011077185.1. Classification (NCBI taxonomy): domain Eukaryota; kingdom Metazoa; phylum Chordata; class Aves; order Anseriformes; family Anatidae; genus Oxyura; species Oxyura jamaicensis. The sequence continues at coordinate 138,416,135 of NC_048893.1, forward strand.
GGTGTTTGTTTTCCCATAGCTCTCTGAACATCTCAGTTACATGTATCACAGGCACATCTTTTCTGTACATACTGTGATTCCCATGCAGCTGCAGGTGTCAAAAAATTCTCCCTTTATACCTGAAGAAACCCCAAAACCTCTTTCTTTGTTCTCATGCTAATACTGTCAATTAAAAAAAAATATATGATTTTAGTAACACACTAATGCATTTTATCAAAATGTTTAAATCTCCTGTACTATATTTTGGGGAAAATTGGAGAAAATCTTTCTCTTTTAGAGAAGTGGCTAAGAAGGATGAAATGTATACTTTTCTTCTGAACCAGGAACATGGATTTATAATATGGTTATGTGGACTGTCAGAGAAATCTCAGTAGGAAGCAACCTCTAAGTTCCTCTGTACTCAGTTCATTTTAATATATTTGTCCAAATAATGTCAACAACAGAATGTCTTTTTTTTTTTTTTTTTTTTTTTATCTTTTCAATCTGCTGAAAAGGTCTGTCAAATTAAAACAGCAATGAAAATTAAGGACAAATATTTATTAATATATTTATGATTTCCCCACAGCCATTTCAACTTTTTGAACACACTTACTGGAGAGCACCTATAATGTAGTTCCTAGGATAACCACTTATTGAAATAGTCGCAGTAGTATTTTCCAGAAATGTTTCCTTGATACCAAAGAAAGATCAGAAAATAAGTACGGAGATATGATTACAGACTGAGTGATTTTAGGAAGTCCCTAAAAATGGAGTCAAGTTTATGATACAGTGAAAAATCTCAATTTGTCAAATCAGTCTTTATTTTCTTTTCATTGTGAAAGCAGTTTTGACAATGGCAATAAAGATAGGCCTTTTCCTACCATATAGATAAAGCTGGATTAATATTAACAGATGACGTACAACCCTGTAACTCAAAGCCATATCTACAATGAAAAAGTCCCAACACCAACCACAGCAAAAGTAAAACTAAACTCTCATAACCCAGAATGGTTCCAAGCACCTGTATGAACTACCTGAACTATTGCAAACCCATGGGGTGTGACCCCCGAGAGCTCGTTCCCAAACAGCACGCTGAGTAAGGATCCTGAGCAGCTCCTTGCTCTGGTAGTAATATATAGTAGTAATCAATATATGGACCGCAGGGTAAACAGGGTGAATTATGTGAGTTACCGTCTCGATGTATAAAATAGCGTGCCCTTTGTCACGTGAATTGGTGTTAGCACCGTATCTGCTGAAACACACAATGCCTGTGAGTAGAATTAGAGATGAAAGTACACACGGGTGCAGATGGCACAGCCCGACGTGGGCAATGAAGCATTGGTGGGCGTACTGTGGGATACAACGTGGCTCAGCTGCAGGCAGGCGAGGGCAGCGTTACGTGCTTTCTCTTTGTGCTATCCCTGAAGTGGTGCGGAGCGACCCGACACAAAATTGTTCTGGAGCAGGAGCAGATGCATTGAGCTGTCAGGGGCAGAGCCATGACGAGACACCGCGGCGCCGGGGACACACCTTCACATCTCCTCTGCCGCTCCCCTTAGCTGAGGGGACCCGCTCCCTCCCTCCCCGGGCTGCTTTGAGCCTCGGGGACATTGTTCCCCATGCAATGATGTCCCCAGTCATTGCCCTCAGGAGGAGCTGCCTGGCTGGGTGCAGCACGAGAGGTGGTGGAGGGGAGTGAAGCTGCATGCCCCACACTGATGCTGCTGTCTCATATGACAAGGGTGAAGCAGAGATAAAAGGGATGCTATACCCTATACCCCACTGTGTGCTCTCAGGCAGACCTCTGCCCTGATTTAATGACTTTCCAGTGGTGGTTCAGCCCTTCTGCATCTGTGGGAACAGAGCTTCAGCTGCACAGGGCTGGTGGCAATGAGAAAAGCATGTGCTGCAAATGCTGAGCAAAACTCCACAAAACCCTCAGCATCTTGCACTATACTGGGCTCCACTGCATCCATTTCAACAAGCTCCAAAGTCAAATATTCCCTGCTGTACCATGTTATGCAGTAGAGGCAATTCCCATCCCAGTGTTAGATATCCTCATCTACACAATCTATCTGCAAAATAGACCATTTATTTTGGTGTAACAATCAACAGTAGCAACTCTAGTAAGTGCTTTCTGTCCCAGTTTTCTTCACTGCCCCTGTCTTTTGAGGTCTGTGTCAACGTATTTACAATTTCCCTTCTTTTTGCTGCAGTGTAAGTCACCAGTGTCACGATTAATGACATCATTCTCTTGCTTGATTTTTCTTCCCATTTACCAGCTTCTCATTTTCATGATATTTTTATTATTATTAATAATAATAATATAATAATAAAATAGTCTAGTACCCACACCAGTGTCAGAGCTAGAAAGATTCCTGTGTTGTGAGCCCTTTTGATTTTGGACAGGGGACAAGTGGTGGCAAACATGTGGTCAGTGCCCTGGGAAAGTGCCCATATTCCTGAGTCTGGGATAAACTGTGACTAAAAGAACCAAAACACTGCTCTGCCTCTGCTGGCACACAGCAGCCGGGCTCTGTCACCCCTCACTGCCTGTGACAGCAGCAATGAAGAACATTTTCCATGAGAAGGGCTCTTCCATCAGCTCTGTGTGCTTCAGCACTTTCCCACCCAATGGCTCCTTCTTTCCCCTCGTGGCAAATTGAAAATGCTCTGCCTGGTGTTCAGGAGGGAAATATGAAGTGATTTTAGAGAAAAGGGTGGATGGGAGAATATTTGAATGATTACACTTACAATTACACTGTCAGTTTGCTCTTGCCAATGCATTCTCATTGACATTATTGAAGATAAATCTCAGTCCAGTGTAATATCCTGAAGGCACAGGTCAGATAACTAGAGAGGTCTGCAATGTTCTTAGGAGAGCAGCTATTTTAAAGTTATGATTTACAGTCTGATCTGCATGTGAGAGAGAATGCCATCTCCTTCACCCAGGGGCTTGACTTCTCATGGCTGGTCTTCTGCCAGGAACCAGGAAATTCAAGAACAAAATATTTTTTTTCTTCTTCCTTCTTTTCTTTTTACATTAAAAGAAATGTCCTCAGAATTGACAATATCCATTTCCCCCATTTCAAGGAATATAATATAACAAAGAAAAAGGCTTGTGAAGATATCCCACGCAGCTAGAGGGATAGATGGTGTGTAACCTGATTAGAACTTCAGATGTGTTCTCCTGGCTGCCTTGTACATAAACCAAAGAAAAAAAAAATAATTGGCATCATGTTTAAGAATTTGTCATTAAAGCCATAGGTGTAGTGCTCTGTATTCAGGTTATGGGGTAAATGACAGCTACAGATACTCAGCTAATTGATTCAGAGCTTTAGCTTTAACTCCCTACAGAAACTACAGCCACTGGCTACTTTTAGCCATTTGGGAAACAAAAAGAAAGCTCTTACTGCTGCCTTTTGGTTTATTTGAGGTCAAGAAAGATATGCTTTGCCATAAAGGTGTGCAGAGTGGCATGCCATAAAGATTTTATTAGTTTGAGCTTTGGAATACCGTATTACTCATAGGTGCTGAAGTTGTGAGTAAACTGCGACCGTGATTCTATTATTGCAGGAAAAAATGGAAAGCCGGTGCTCAGCATTAGGTGAGGGAATACCATCCTTGCTGAAACCTGTGACACATTTCCAGTGCCTTCTACAGGAACAGCATTTTGCCAGTGACATGTGCAGTATAGGCAACACACATGTATGTATGTATGTATTTATGCATACATATACGCATATATGTGTAAACATACTGTGTGTTTTCATATGTCTGATGGGGGCAACATGAAGATAACATATTCATATATATTATATGCTACATACTATATATACGTATATATGAACCTCATATATTATATTGTTATATACTGTATAACATGTATATAGGTATATATGTACCTACATGTATACGTAGTTATACAGAGTATGTTCTTTTAACTCTAAATTAACAGAATTTAACTCTTAATTTGCAGGAACAGAATGTCTCCTCTTACGTGTTCGGCAGAAGCCCCTTTCCTGCATTTGATAATGGCAATAAATACACATATATATATATGTACGTATTTATACACATACATATATGCGTATGTGCATAAACATATTTATACTGTGCTTTGTCATATGCCTGATGGGGCAACATGCAGATAACATGTACATTCATGTATATTGGATGTTATAGTGATATATGTTCTATATATTATATACTATATAGAATGTATGTATGTATATGTATGTATATGAATGTATGTATATGATGTATGTATGTACCTATGTATACACGTAGGTACTTGTTTATATACATGTATACATTTATAGAGAGTACGTTCTTTTAACTCTAAATTAACAGAATTTAACTCTTAATTTGCCGGGACAGAATGTCTCCTCTTTTGTGTTCAGCAGAAGCCCCTTTCCTGTAGTTGATAAGGGCGATATGTAGGCATACGGGCTCACATGCGTGTGTGTTTATAGAGTTGCACATTGACACAGAGCGACTTTTATGCACGGAGGATTCAAATACACGCACCGATGTGTGTGGAGGTGCACGCACTCCGACCTAGGCGCGTACCCACAGGTGCCCACCGTTCCCCCATCTCCCTGGAAGCACCCTGCCCGTCTTTCCCCCCGTGCAGGGCCCGCCGGCGTGCAGGGGGCGGCGCGGGGGGAGCGGAGCCGGGTGCCGGGGCTCGCCCAGTGCCCGGCAGGAGGCGGAGCCGGCGGGGCGGCGGCGGCGGCAGGTGCCGGCGGCGGGATGGTGGCGGCGGCGGGGCCGTAGGGCAGCGGCGGCGGGGCCGGGAGCGGGGCATCGGGGGGCGCCATGGGAGGGGGCGTCGGGGCCGGCGACCCCCCGAGCCGCTGCGGGCCGCGGCTGCTGCTGCGGCTGGTGCCGGCGCTGGCGGTGCTGGCGGCGGCGGAGGCGAATGCGGCCGCGGTGAGCCCGGCGCCCGACGGCACGGTGATGGGCGCCGGCACCCCGCCGAGCCCCGGCGGCACCGCCTCCGAGGAGACGCGGCTGCACGTCTTCACCCTGGACTACCCCCACGTGCAGATCCCCTTCGAGATCACCCTCTGGATCCTGCTGGCGTCCCTCGCCAAGATCGGTGAGCCCCACCACCACCACCCCCCTCACCACCAGCCCACCCCTTTTCCCCTTCCCTCTTTCCCCGGGGGTCCCGAGGTTGGCGATGCTCCCGCGGGATGGACATCCCGGAGTGACCTGTGGTGAGAGCCGGGGGGACCGGGCTTGGAAAAGCGGCCGCGGAGAAGGACGATTGCCCCCTGGCCCCGAAAGCACCGGGGCCGGGAGTTCACTCAGCCCCTTCCTTCCTCGGTCGTCCCCGCTGTCATTTGAGCGCTTTCTCTTAAAATAACGCCGGCTATAATGACAGCTTCCAAACAGAACAACAGATCGATGGAAAGCAAATATTTATGAGGAAGCCTTCTCGTTGCGCTTTCCCACCGTTCACTCATGTCCCGTGAAAGATGAAAAATGCGGTGCTGAATGAGTGAGAAAGGCCACTTATTCCCTCATGTGGAAATTATTTGTATTGCATAGTTGGACTGTTTTGTGAGGTTTATATAGCATGTTTTTAATGAGCTTTCTATGGCCCGGGCAGAAAAATAAGTGCAATATACTAATGTGAAGAATGTCAGGTAGAGGCATCCTACAGAGCTTTGTAAAAATCAGTAAAGCTATAAATGATAAACTCTATGTCTTCTTAACAAAAAGATAGCCTTAACGTCAGGAATAAAGCTGGGGGAGCCAAATAAAAAGGTGTACGCATACTCCAGTTATTTAAATCAGAAGCCAGACTTGGCAGCACAGATTTCTGTAGAAGCTCCAATCATACTCACTTTGAAGAATCAGTTTGATACAACTTAAAACTTTGACTTCTGCCTGTAGCATTTAAATGGACCAAGTCATGTTATTTACGTATTGCAAGACAGGTAATTGAAATTCTGAAAAAAAAAAAAAAAAAAAATTGTGCTTACCTCCAGCCACCAGTTTGTGTTGAAATTGGAGGCCCGATCCCCTACCCCAGTAACTTGCTGTAGCTTCATTACCTTCAGCAGATTTATTATATGCTGCATCCGTTAAGGTTGCATGTATCTTAATGCATTAAATATGCATGTTTAGCCTTGAGTATGTGATTAGGCATTTGCAGAATCAAGTTGTAGTTCAGATATGATCCTCTCAAATATACCATGAACTGTTATAGCCAGAAAATACAGAGTTCGTTACAGAACTAATCTCAGCCAATTAAGTACTGCAAAATTGCTCTGGCTTCTGAGTGTAGATACAACAAGAACTCTTGAATAATCTCAGACTAAAGAAAAAAGTTTATGTTTTATTAAAGATTACAGGCAAACCATTTGAAACATGTAAACGCATACACACATAATAATATATAGGTCCTGCAGGACTGTGTACATTATAATTGCCATGATATTTTGCTAGTGTATAGGCATCTAAAAAGAAAAAAAAAAAAAAAAAAGAGAAACTTGGCTACTTTTATTTCCCAAGCTGACTGCAGTGAAATAAATATGCAGAGAGCGTAAATGAGGAGAAATGCCTATAATTTTACAATGTTTTCATTTATACCAAATGAAAGCTGATGTGGCTAATCGAGGGTGTTATCCCTGCTGTTATAAGTGTGCACTGAGCAATGAGGGCTGGATCCAAGGGAGGCCCTAGGTGTGGCAGCACTCGACTCCACCACACCTACTTGCAGGGGCCCTGACTCCGGGACAGGAATTAGGAACATCCAGTTCTTGCTGCTGGAGCTCCTTTTGCGCTCCCTTATCCAGCCACTGCATCGGGTCACTACACCTGCCCAGCGCAGACTCTCATCACTCCTAAGCCGCATTCCCACAATATTAATTTGCACTCGCTTGTGTCCTCTTTGATACTGAAGGTAGCCCATACAGGCGGAGTTCTCTAACTACTGAGACACAGCAGCATTGGCTCTGCCACATCCTACTATGTTTCTAGGATTGGGCCATTTCAGTTCAATGGGATGGAGAGGAATTTCGCAGCCCATCTCTCTGAGCCTGTGAGAGAGGCTGCTCTCCCTTAGATTCCTTTCTCCAGCATTTCTTGCTGGGCAGCACAGGGATCTCTCCCATGTCATGCCACCTCGAGACTCACGCACTGCCCAGGAAACTTAGGTGCTTAATCTGGCATCGCAAATTCCTTTCTGGGGCTAGGCACTGAGCACTTACGCATGGCACTGCTGACCAGCAAACCTTTATGAGCAGAGCCCGAAGTTCTTCTCAGCTGCAAGGAGCTCAGAAGGTACGGCCAAATTTAATAACAGCTCTCACGGTGTGTGTAGGATCCCAAAGATAACTGTATCACAGCACCTGCTTGTTGCCTGGTTGGAGCCTTTTTGAACAAATGTGATTTTGCAGAAGTGCAGTTTTATCGAAGCAGAAAGTCTCCAAGATGTGCTTATTGTTACAGATCTGAAAGATTTTTCAGATCCTGTCACTGCAGACTAAGTTTGGAGAGAGCACAAAACATAGCATGAGAAAGGAAAACTTGAAGTTGTCAGGCATAACTTAAAAGTTTTGATGAAGTACATTTTCACAAAGAAGTTAGGAACAGGCTGTGTATATTCCAAGATAAAACAAGAGCACATTTTGAAATGTAAGAAATTGCCTTGAACAGAATTGCTAATTTCTGGCTACTTCTAGTTATTTATTATCTTGCGTGGTGATACCACAAATTAGGTATGTTACTAACACACTGATGGACTCCACCAGTGCTTTAGGTGGTATCCAGTGCACTCCAAGCATGCTGTGGTGCCTAGGCAGTGAGGCTCGTCTGCTTACTGCCCAGTTTTGCTGAATTCCTATGCCTCTAAACTTACAGAATGTTCTCTAACTCATCCAGATTCCCATTACTCCTACATTTAGTCACAAATACACAATTAGAAGTGCTGCTTCTGGGAACTGAGCTGATATCCTTCCAACACTTCTTTCCTGAAAAAAAAGGTTTAAACCGTTCAGCACCTGAACTCAGAGTGCCCTTGCAAAACTCACACATAATCATAAGTACATGTCTCAATAGCATTCTCAGCATCAGAAATCATTGGATTTCACCCAAGAAGTGGCAAACCAGGGCTCTAAGGACTTCAATTTTGAAGAATATTGAACTTGCACTTTAGACAATGCCCAATGGCCTGAGGGCAAACATACTCCATGCTTCCACTGCATAGTCAGGAGCCCAGGAAGGAGCAGGGTCAGAGGGGGAGAAAGTAGCTGTGGTCCTGGGTTCAGCATAAAGGGCCAAATAGTCATGTACTGCTGGGGATCTGCTGCCAGGACACTATGGGCAACGTGGCTGTGGATCTGTCAGAGCATGTAAGATATCCCTCATCCTGCAGGACACCTGTGCCTGAGTTGGTGTGCACTGGGTGCCATCTCCTGGCTATCTGCCCTTAAGTAGGGAACCACAGCTTGTTCCTGAGATCACTTGTGAATGCTTTTCATGAAGGCAGGTAGTCTTTTAGGAGTTTTGATCTGGCTTACATGGGTAAAAAGCACTTTTAGCATAGTAGGAGGCCTTATGTTACCTTCAGGAATGAGGTACAGTCCTCAAAAGCTCTGAGAAGACAAAATCTTTCCAAACAGTTACTTGTAAAGGAAAAAAAAAAAAAAAGAAAAGAGAGAGAGAGAGAGAAAAATATTTTATATTCATAATAGACATTTCATTGCCTTTGTGCTAGAACTGGCTGGTAGTTTTTTGTTTGTTTGTTTTTCATTAAAAGCAACACTTATATAAATTCTCCCCTTTTCGATTTTTATTGAGAAAATTATTGAAGATACTTTTTGAAGACTTTTAAAAACTATTCTTCTAGCAAAACCTACTTGGGAGAAACTTCAATCACTGCAATAGAAATTTTGGCAGCCTGCCATTGCAGAAACTAAGGCAAACCATAAAATGTTTAAGTGGAAGTGGCTGAAAGGTGAAGAGTCAAGTGTCCAGGAGGCAATTCTTGTGTCTCCAGGGTCGTTACCTATTCTGCCCATGCAATAGACTGGATATTGGTGATTTGTGTTTCGAGGAACAATAGTGAATTTGGCAGTCCTTCTGACACATCACATAGGCTGTGTTTCTAATTTTTAAAAACTGTATTCATCCAGAGAGGAAAAAAAAAAAAAAAGCAGTTTGAGTTGCTCACTTTTAAAAGTAGCTTTAACAGTTATTGAATATGTAAGTAAAAATATGTAGATTAAAACAGCTTCCCCCTTAGTCCTACTTAACCATTTGTTTTTCCTAAGTATAAACTCAGGCTTTTTTTTTTTTTTTTTTTTAACCTGGAAAAAATCTATGATGAGAGGGGAATTAACAAAATTGGTGTCACAAGATACAGAAACCTGGAATTAGTAAACTAGATGTGAACTATTCCAAGTTTGCACTAGTTTAACTGTTTCGACTACAGGTGTGATTTTTACTGAAATAGTTCTACTGAAATAGACGCCCGTTATTACCACACCCAGTGTTTCCATGCAGCTCTCATTTAAAATAATTTAAATGCTTTTTAGTTAGGCAAGAATTGTAGGATCTTGTGGGTGTGGATAGTTTTCTATATAATTATGTGGGCCAAATATAGATAAGGAGGAGCCTGGAAAAGATTGGTATCGCCAGGACCTGGAATGTGACCTTGGTGCATACGGTTGACCATTCCATTAGATTGGCCAAAGTAATTTCCTTTGGAATATCTCCCATTCATCACAAAAAAATCACCTCTACAGTAATCAACTTCTAAAAGTAATCAGAATCTTTAAATCAAAAGTATTTGGCTTTGAGAATTTTAGTGAGCTATGGAACAGTCAATTTTTAAGTCATCATTCAGAATTTTTTATTCTTTTTTTTTTTTTCTGAAACTCTTTTTTCTGTACTCTGCACAGTCTGCTTATGAGAGACTCCTGACACTACCATAATTCATATAACAGAGAAGAAAGAGTATAATAGTACAGGTTGCAATTTATTGTCACTTTCTGAAAAACATTATTTTTTTTTTCTTTGATTTTTTTTTCTTTGATTTTTTTTTTTCTCTGTCTATCTAGATGTAATTTTCCCTGTAAAAGTCTTTGGCTCATGTCTCTGGGGTATTCCACTTTATGTAAAAAATAAAACAAAATGAAACAAACAAACAAAATAACAACACACTTTCACAAACAGAGCAACAGTTCTATTAGCAGGAAAATCTAGCTATTAAATTGATTCTCCACCAAATTAACTGAATTAACTACTCTAGCTCACAAATTTACATTCACCTGTTATAGTGGTCCATTTCAGTCTTTGCAATGAAAATGAACTTTTCCTGCAATTGCTGTTTGTTTACTATAGAGACTAAGATAACAGAATCCAGAATAGTCTTGGATTCTGTACAAATAACTATTTCACTTTCTTGTGTTTGAATTTCCTTTGAAGGCTTTCATCTCTATCACAAGTTGCCCTCAATAGTACCTGAAAGCTGCCTCCTTATTCTGGTTGGATTGCTTCTTGGTGGCATTATTTTTGGAGCAGAGGAGAAGTCTCCACCTGTAATGAGCAGTGATGTTTTCTTCTTATATCTTTTACCACCGATTGTACTCGACGCTGGATATTTTATGCCAACTCGTCTTTTCTTTGAGAACTTCGGTACTATATTCTGGTATGCCGTGGTAGGCACACTCTGGAATGCCATTGGCATTGGGATCTCACTTTTTGGAATTTGCCAGATCAGTGCATTTGGTTTGACTGATATCACATTGCTGCAGAATTTGCTCTTTGGCAGCCTCATTTCAGCTGTGGATCCTGTGGCAGTGTTAGCTGTTTTTGAAAACATTCATGTCAATGAGCAGCTTTACATCCTGGTGTTTGGAGAGTCATTGCTGAATGATGCTATAACTGTGGTAAGTTACTTGATAAATGACTAGTTGATAAAAATGATAAATGATTCTTTGCATGTCACTGTGTTATATCTCTTTCTATGTGTGTGGTTATTGCAGCGTGCTAAAAGAGGGAAGTCAGTAAGTGCTAATGCATTTATGTAATTCTCTAAACTTTTATGTTTAGAAATTACAATAGCTTAACTACAGCAGAGCAACATGCAATGGTAGCATATTTGCTCAAGTCATTTTACTACCTGACCTCTTTAGTCTCTGTTTCTTTTAATTCTGCTACTTCCGTAATCCTAAACTGGAGGATTTCCTCACCTGCAGAAATGTCGTTGGATGGGCGAGGGAAAAGGGCCAATGTGGAGCGTCCCTGCAAGGTTGCAGGGAGAACGGGCCAGTCCCTGAGCTATCACAGGCACAGGATCCACTTGATGCCAGGCACTTGCATGTGCCTGTCCAGTTGGAACTGCACTGAGACCACTCTCACAGGCTACAGATGAGATAGGACAGCCGCCCGGAGGTAGCTGTTTCCAATCATTAACTAGCTGAACTGGGTTTGTGGTGATGACCTGAAGACAGCAATCTGCAAATTCCACTAACACCCCCAATGCCCCTCGTTTGTACCTGATGACGCCATGTCTGGAACATCACTTCCATTTAGCTATGCCTTACTTGAAACCCTGCCCATGTTAACTATGTCATGGCATACTTTCTGTTTTAGCAATGGAAATCCATTTTTTTTTAATTATTATTATTCCAGAAGGATCAGAAATGTACACGAATTGGGTCTGCACCTTCCCTGTCTCTGTCACTGGCTTCTTATCGACTGTCCCACTCCATGCAGAGCTGTCCTTTGGTTTTCCTCCTTTCTAGAACTTTGCCTCATCTGCTTAACACATGCATATCTCAAACATTTAATCTGAGCCTTGATACCAATCATTTCTTGTGTGCCCGTAGGTGTCCTGTTTTGTTCTCCTAAGCTTCATGTTTTACCTGACTCTGCTGCTATCCAGCCAGCTGAATCATCTCCTCATATGGCCTTGCCTTAGAGCCTAACTTTTTGTCTTAGCTTACAGCTGAAACTGCTTGTTCTGACTAGTCTGTTACCTAAAGCAATTGTGGAAAACAGTGGTGAGTTTCAAATAGCTTGGCAGTTTAGCCATGTCTGTGTCTTTTCCCTATTCACTCTTAATGAGCACTCGTGCAAGGGAATTCTTTCCATTATTATTATTATTTAGGGAGAAAAGGGGCTAATTTTGTGTTAATATAAAGCTTTTTCTTGATTTTTTTCCAACTGAAATTGCTTTTTCCAGTCACAAAATCAATCGCCTTCCCACTGGAGCAGCAGTGAATCCAGTTTTGCTAGCAAAACACTGCATCCTGATGATGGATATATTTGTGTGTGCCATTGCCCAATGGCAGATTACTTCAAGGCACCATATTTATAGGTGCTGGCATGGCAATTACATAACTGTGATATGTGGCTCTCCTGTAGGCATTGTTATAACCTTCTTTAGGGTCCTTTCTCATCCATTGCCTTCCCAAACACCCTAGCATGGGGAAAGGTACTCTGAGGATCCTGTAGGGCTAACTGAGCATATGGCACTGGCCATGCATGTATTCATGAGGGAGTGAAAGGGATTTGGAGTGTGTTTGGTCTTACTTCCCAGCTATTGCTTAGAGGTGGTACTTGGCAGCCGACCAGGTGGTTTCCACATGCTAAACACTGGTCTGCTAATGGCTCCCAGTTATGGTTTTGCACACCTGCAATCATGTGCTTAGACTTAAAACACGACCCAGGCCATCGCACGAGTTCTCTGTGGGGTGTGCTTAGTGGACTTTGCCTCCCCTCCCTGTGGCAGTGCTGCCAGAGCAGTTCTTGCTGCAGTGTGGTCAGGGTACTATGGAGGCCTTCAGTGGGATGTGGGGGGGGGGGGGGGGGGGGGGGTGTTGAAGGCAGGCTGGCCATCAGCGTGGACTGCCCAGTTCCTGCCCGCAGACACCAGCCACTAAACCACAAAAGTACCACAAAACCTGGGGGCTACACAGACAGGCAGCGCAGTACAGTGTGACTTCAGTAGCCATGCTTTCTAAATACTTTAAGCCCTTCTTCCTGCTAACCTGCTTGCACTGCCAGGCTGTTCCTAATAAAAGCTTTTCTTTTGTTAGGAATCTCAGCTCTGCTGTGCTTCTCAGATGATCTTGCAATCCTGATAGGTTTCATGATAGGCCTGTGCATTTGGATGATCCATTTTTCCTGCTGGTGGAATTTCTGAGCTTGAATTTGGCTGAAGGCAATGTTTGCCAGTCAGCTGTAGTGCTTCTCGTTTGGGGTTGGTGCTTTACCAGCCTCCTGGGTCAGTGATAACTACCATGATAATACTAAACTGCAAGATCACAGATGAAGCTGAGTGTTAGCAGTTCAAATTTCAGTTCTGGGCTTAAAATCACAGAGACAGAGCTAGTGTCATTGCAATAAAATTATTCCCTTGTTAGAAAACATTGCAGCAGTGCTCTGTATTCTGCCTCTACTGAAAATATTATTTTAGAGTGCTTTAAAGTAATTTCAGAATTAAAAGCTAATAACTGAGGACTGATGAAAATAAGTAATTAGTGTCTAGGAGAAGCAGAGATGCTCTGAGACATGATTAAGAAAGGATTGGGGACTGATATTATTTGTTGCAACCTTCAGTGAGTTCAGCTAGAGGATGTTGAGTAAATGCAAATCTTGAACTTGAAAAAAACCGGTTCTCATACCAAAAGCATTGCAAAATGCGTCTAGTGTTGCTGTTGTTTAACTCACCTGAAAGCTTAAAGAGAGCTGTAAAACTGAACTACCTGTAGAGTAAAAGGGAATTTAACCTGATTATGATCTCATGTACAGTAGTGCAAATAAAGAACAATAAGGACGAGATTGAAACTGTATTCATGACATTCCATAGTCCTAGCTGCTGCTTCTAGCATGGCAGTCTGGTTTTGAACCATGAACATTGCTTTTCTTCTTTCAAATAACTTCTGACAACAGACTCAAGATTTATAGGGATGCCTGATGGAACTAGGCTCCATTCGATTTGCAGTGTGAGTACTTCGCTGTGAAGATGAGGTGATGTTATGAAAAGGCTGTTGCTTGAGGAGGTCACAATTACATGCTTCTTTACAAGTGGCTCTCAGTGGCCTTACCTCAGAGACTTGCCATACATATACATATATTTATATAGTTAGTTTTGAAAATGTAAAACAATTTGACACCACTTAAAGAAAATAGTCATCTTCCATAATACATACCAAGGGACTATTCTGCATGGTCAAATTCTGAATCTTGAAGAATAACACAACCCTGGGTAGTCATAAGTACTAAGAAGTGACTCAAGGAAACTCCTCTCCTTGCTTGACACCAAACAGCAGTATTTTTTCTTCAGCCTGTGATTTGGAGAGCCCTGGGAGTCTGTGGACTGGAAGTTTTTTTTTTTGTTTTTTTTTTTTAGGGTGAAAAATAAAGGCACACCTATTGTCAGGAGGCTTAATTCTGTTATGCTTTTCTCCATGAAAATTCATAAGGTCAACAAATCAAAACAGGTTGAAAACCACTGGATCATATATATGACATTACTTTCCTGTCCTGCACGGGACACAGTAGCAATGAACAGGGCAAAAAAAAGGCTGGTAGTCTGCCTCACAGCAGCAAGGTGAATGGGTTTGCCCAGGTGAAAAATGACACTTCTCCCATGTGGACTCATCCTGAGGGTGTCATTCTTAGGAGATGAACAGTTTGTGCTCCTGCTCTTGCCCTATTTGTTGCTTTGTAGTGAAAATCAGAAATTACCAGTGACCCTGCTATGTTTGATTTAACCTTCTTTTTTTTCATGCTTGCATTAGAATATATATTTTATTTTCTTTTTCAGTTCTTTCCTTTCACTTAGCCTAAAGGACCCCTTATAGCCCATGTCTTCGCATTAGTCTTTAGTGAGGACTTTTACCTGTGTAAGACCTCTCAAATTTTGGCCAAGAAGAGCTGTACAACTTTCTTTCTGTCATGTGAGAGAGAACAAGACTGCAAAGGTGACAAATCCCTCCCAGTATTCAAATACCTACATTGTTGGCACAATGCAAGTACTGATAAAACATTGTTCTCTCAAATAGCATTTCTGATAGAGAAACCTGTTTGGTCTACTAAGAAACCCAGAAAGAAAGCAGAGGTTTAACTCCTATAAACTGTCCAAGCTGCCTAGCCCGGTGTTTGTTATGACCAAGGTGGCTTAACCTGTGACCCCAGTTTCCACTTCTGGCTTAGATGCATTCTGTGATAGGAGTAGGACCAAGCTTTGGGCTGGACAAGGGGACCATGTAGCCATCATGGTATCGTATGGCTGGGAACACACATACAATAAATCTGCAACAGGGGAGACCCTTTAAAGATTTCTTTAGGAGTGACTGATTCCGTTGTTGTCTTTTAAGTAGCAACTAGCATACTGAATGTTAGAGAAATTTGGACTTTATATCATTCTGTTTCCTGCGTATAACAAAAAGGTTTTTTGGCCAAGAAAATATTAAAATCTCATTGACCTCATTTGTTTAGGAGGACTGTTGTAAGAACTTTGAAAACAAAACTGGGCAAATACATGTTAAGAGGTCTTTTAATGGGAATTACATCCAGATCTCTAGAAATAATCTCAAATTTGAAAAGTCTTTAAACCATTGGATTCCTAGTGGTTAGTAGAGAAAGACCACTTAATGGATGCCATGTTTCTTGTAATCTTTGGGGTGGTCACAGTCCATCTTCCCCATGCCAGACAGATCTATGGTCTAATTCAGTGCTGCAGCTCTTGGTGTCCTATGTAGCACAAACATAGTTGAAAATAACATGAATTTTCGCCAATTATGAAGCTGTACTTTTTCCTCCTCCTTTTTTTATTTCTTTGCTGCTGGGGAAAATCTGAAATAGCCATTTGAGGGGAAATTAGAAGCTCTGCAAATGAATGAGTTTAAAGAAAGTTTAGGTGGAGCTTTGGACAGGTCTTTGAATCAGCCAGGTAAGGAGTCTAATCATGACTATGCTCCTGGCCTGCAGGATGATGTCCGTTGAAACACTGCAGTCTTTTGTCTCCATTTGCAAAAATGGGAATAATTATATTTACCCTTCTTCGTATATCTCCCTGATATTTGTGGAGGACAAGTAATATGCCAGAAGTAAACAGCAGCATATCTCAAAAGTGTGTTCAAGATAGATAGAGAAATACAAAGTCCAGCATTGAATCAGAGGAACATGATAACACAAAAGGAAATTAAGAAGAATTCAGAAACATGATGTGCTTTTTTCTTTTTCTCATAGGTCCTGTACAATTTGTTCAAGTCTTTCTGCCAGATGCGCACAATTAAGGTTATTGATGTATTCGCTGGGATTGCTAACTTCTTTATAGTGGGGATCGGTGGAGTATTGATTGGAATCCTTTTGGGATTTGTAGCAGCCTTTACCACCCGTTTCACCCATAAAATCCGAGTGATTGAGCCACTCTTTGTCTTCCTGTACAGTTACTTGTCATACATAACAGCTGAAATGTTTCATCTCTCGGGCATCATGGCGTAAGTACCCCAAACTTCAGTAACTGTAGCACCCAAATAAGAATGCCAAAGGGAACTGCAGAGAGGACCAGATTTTGCAAACTCTGCCATGTGGCCTCGTTCCACTGTGCATGGCAGCAAAGCTGGCTTGAGGATTTCCGGCCTCTCCCCTCCTGCTTCCATCCCATTGTCTCAGCTTGCCACCACACCAGCTGTGTCACTAAAACTGCCCATGGCATCACACCATAAACCATATCTTTGAAATGTTCCAAGTTAAAAATAGTCCCTTGTATTTTTGGTGGGTTATTCATTACCAAGATGGGTTGGTGACCCAAGTCCTCATATGACCCCACCACCAGTCACAAAGGCATGGCTCGGGGGTGGCACAGAGTGACATGGGGGCAGCAGTGGCTGGCAGGGAGTGGGAGTGGTAGCTGTGAACCTCATGAGCTGGCTTCGCTGCTGATGCCAACGTATTGTGAAACTGCATCTTCATGCAGTCACATGAGCAGCCAGTAAATGACATTCAATGAAGACAATGCATGTATCATCCAGGCAAACTCCTGCTGGATTACAATACAGTAAGAATTGGATGAATGTAGGATTTGCAGAATCCCGTCCTATGGTGGTATAACCCTGTATTTAATATCTTCATACATGTGCCTGTGTGTTACAGTGCTCTCTGCATATATCATTATGTACAAAATAATATTATTCCCACTGCTAACATATATAAATATTTTCCCTCCTTGGGTTTTCACTCCTGGGCTTCAGTAAGGGTAGAGCACGGACTCTCACTTGGTGCTGTTTATACTCTAGCAACCTCAACTTTAGAAAGAGCCTTTATGACACCTGATATACGGTTTTCTTTGGTTCCAAGTAATATTTTTAAAGGCTGACCTTCCTTAATGACTTTGTATTGTTCTAGTGGCAAATGTGAGTCATTCAGGCTTTAGAAGCATAGCTTTTTTTGAAAGCTCATATGTTACTTCTGAGTATCACTGATACTTGATGATACCTCATTTGATGATTATGCTTTAAGAAAATGAAGATAGGTTTGATATTGTAGTCCTGTCAGTATAAGGTTTTCTGTGGCCAGGAAGCAGTTTATAAGGAAACTTGTAGCTGATGATTTCAGTAATATAAAAATAGAAATATGCCATGAAACCAGAAGGGTTAGTACTTTAATATAAGTAAAGATGTAAAGATTATATGGGTTTCTTTCTCTGATATGAGCCTAAATAAAGTAACATATGCATCCACTTTGACCGAGTTCATAAATGAGCCATCTCTTTCCCTAGCTTCTATTCATAGCATTTGTGTGGTTTCTAGTTTCCTCCACTTCTTAAGTCAAATGTCCTTGACATCCTATGATCAGATACTTAAAGGGCTTCTAAACTAAAAACGTGTAGCTAAGTTGTGCATGGAAAAGAAAAAAAAAAAAAAAAAGTATCAGTGCGCATGAAAATACTGAACTGGACATTCTGCATCTGGGATAAAATGGAAAGGACACCATGGGTCTGCTGGTGGGTAAGTGGAACTGGTGCATGCCAGTGCCTGGACCCAGCACACCATTGCTTCACATGGCACAAGTAAACTATTTGTTTTTATTCTATTATTTTATTCTATTTCTATAATGGCATCCTCTGAGTGGGTTCAAAACAGTAGAGGAAACATTGAGTTGGTTTTGTTTGTTTGTTTGTTTGTTTTTTCCCTCCAACAACGCAACAGAAAACAAGTTATCTTTAAAATGTCCTATATGTATTTTGACTCTGTATTTGTATCTGAACTGTATTTGTATCAGCTGAGGGAGGTGCATACCTCAGTGGCACGGGTGGGAAGGAGGAAGGGCTCTCAGCAGAGGCGTAGACTCTCTGCTATCATGAGACATATAGCATGCCCCCTCCCTGCAGGGGGCCTTACAGCTCCTGTAATCCCCACATCACCTGGGAGTAAATCTTACCTCGTGCTCCTTGCATTTCATTAGGCTCCGAGCTAGGGAGAATCTCTTGCCCTGTGTCAGAGCACAGCATGCACCGGTACTGAGCCCCTTGCCACGTTTTGCAACAAGTGCCTCTTGTCATGATGACTCTGTTCTGACTTCAAAGGCAGCCCTGCTCCGAGCAAGCAGCTGGACCAAATGACCTTGGGGTGCCCCTCACAACCCAGCTCGTTCAGTCATTACGTGATTCTGTGGCCATTTGTAGTTCAGCCCATGGGGAAGAAATCCATATTCGCTTGAGTCTGCTGAACTACTGATTCCCTCTTCCTTCATAACCAGGTTCTTAAAGATACTCCACAAATCCTTGCAGGTACACACTGTGCCACACTTCAGGCACAGGACATAAGCAGGAACATGCAGTGTTATTACTAATAAGATTTTTGCATAAATATTATGACACACAGAGTGCCTCCTTTCTGTGCAAGTAGAAATTCGCTGCCAGAGGAGCAGAGGGGAATAAAAGGTGCCCTCTTGTCCCTCCCCTGATAAATCTGTGTATTCACCCTGGGGACAAATGATTCGTGAAGCATCCATGTGAACCCCTGCACTGGGTTACTTGGCTGAAATAGCTCTGGGACTGCATGTCCCTGCCAGCTGCTGTGTGAAAGTCCTCTCCAGAAGGAGAGGAAGGAGGTCCTCCTGTAATTAGAGCCTGGCTTGAGTCAGATTCACAGGTGTGAAAAATACAGATGTGAATCTGAACATTATCTGCTTGGTTCCATTTGTAATTATAAAACTGCATTTTCTACTTTTGCTGCTTACTAATTTCTTACTAATTTCTTATAAAGGCTGTGAAGCAGAAGAGCTATTTTTTTTTTTCCAACAGTGAATTAGCAGTCTGAAAGGACAAACATTGAAACTACTGTAAATTTAGTAGGTCAAGGAAACATGAGGATTGAACCCAGTGGCCTAGTTTATTTCAGTCATGACAGAAACTCTACTGTTTGTGCAGGAGAATTTCTATTCTTCAGAGGCACAGAAAGCTGCAGGTTAATTGAAATTAACTGTTTTTTTCCCTCCTTTTCTTGACGAAGTCAACTACTTCAGGTCACAGAAATGGAAGCTAGAAGTAATGTCTGAGGATAAGAAATGTAAAATAAAACACACCTAAGCTTTTCATTTGATCAGGGTGACAGTAAAAATTTAGACTGTTAAAAACATCTTATAGTGATCTACATAAAATCTTAATAAAAATTTAAAGGATTTGCTTTTATATTGAATCTGAAAGGATTTGATTTTATATTGAATTCTAACACTATCTCCATACCATTTTCAAACTGAAGAGATTTCAGTTGGATTTTTTTTCTAATGTAGATAAATTTTCTGAAGAGAAACCAGATTCATAAAATAAAGAGTGATTTGCAGTGGAATAGCATTTATCTGAAGAGTAAGAGTGAATCAGCTCAGCGGATGACACTAATTGGATGAATGCAAAATGTGACTGAAAATAATATTTTATATAGGAGTGTAGTCCCTTTAAATTCTTGTGGTGGTTAAACATGGTAGGTGTTTTAAATTACACCTTGTAAAGATCACGATTAATCTGGTGGCAGATTCTTATCAGACATCTATTTACAGTGTCTCCATTACCTCAGGATCCAAAAACAAACTGTGTCCAGTGTATGCTTCCCCACTCCCCAAGCTTCAGGGCTTTCCTAAAGGACTATAATCACAAAAACTATTTATTTCAAGAGGGTAATAAATGACCTCACAGCCATAATGTGTCAGGCAGTAAGCTGCAGCTTTGAGACCCTGAAAAGGCTGTGGGTCTCTTTTGCAGCCTGCCCATTGCATTCTTGCTAGATTTCCCTTTCTGCCCCTGCATTTGCACCAGTGCCATCTCTGCTGTGTCTGCAATCGATTGGAGGTGGTGAGGATGTGACCGAATAGCTATACCTGGGCAGATAAGCTGTGCTTTCACAGGAGAGCCGTCATGGTCTGTGACATAACCTGAGATTTTTGTAGGTCTATCGGTGCAGTCTGTGGCTTGACAACAGCTGATTTGCCTCTGAATATCAGAGTTCTGGAGAGTGAATGTGATAAGTAAAATTGAGACCCCCTCTTCACATATACTTTAGAGGTTGGTCACCTGTAAACATAAGAACCTGGGAATGTTTGCCAGCTCCCAGGTTTGGGTGTGTGTCCTGGCCAAGTCATCACTCCATGTCAGGACAAAATCTTGCATGGCCCAGGTCCTCTCCCACTTTCTTCCTGAGATGTGCAGGCATGAGTAATGTGGGATCTCTGACAAGTCCCTGGTTTGGGCAACTGTAAAATCAGAATGAGGAGGAGAGCTGTGAAGAGCATCTGCATCACAGTCTGTGCTGGCAAAAGTGCAGGACCTCGGTTGTCCTAGTCATGCTTAAACTAGAAATGTTACCTAAACAACTGAAAGTTGCAAGGAGGAAGGTTGCATACTCATGAAATCTGCATCGTTTCATTTGTACTGGATCCCATATAGCCATGATGAAATCTGCTTCCCAGAGAGCACACTAGTCTTGGGCCACAGAGAATCTTTCTGTTCAAGACCGTGGTGAAATCAGCTGACAATGAGAGACAGTGGACCATTATGTTGGTACTAAATGCAGGTGAGGACCTGGGACAGTTATTATCAAGCTTTCCTTCTACTCAGTCTTGGGGTTTGGTTAGGGATGGAGCTAGTGCTTGGATAGAAATGGCCATTTTATATTGTGCAGACTAGATCTGCCTCTGTATCACCAAATGTAGTTGTACAAAAATGCAGAGTGAAGGCCAAGTTAGGTGCACTGTTCTTTTAACACCTATCCACTTACCTTTCTAAGCCACCACAAGCCCCACTGAACTGCATCTGTCCCCATATCAGAACCTCTCCCCTGAGTTTTATTCACCCTGATATGCTTGTGCTGTTCAGCAGAGGTAAGAGGAGTACTCTGTGCCCTCTCCCAGTGTCCATGTGATGTCCCAGGTTCACCCGGCAGACCTAATGCTTCCCAGTCACTTTCTGGGGCTGTGGATGTGTTGTTGATTGGGTCAGAGATCTAGAACTACATATCACATTTTGGCCATTGTCCTCCAAAACGGGTCATGTTGGCTCTACATACGAGAAATAAAATTCTGGACAAAACTAATTAAGTTATTTAATAAAAGAAATGTTTTCTGAATCTGTCAGCCACAACTGCAGCCTCTATTACAGCCTCAACTACAGCCTCAGTCCTCTGTTAGGGACAGCCTCTAGCAAAATATTAAGAAAGTTTTTATTCTGAGGTCCTTTTGAAGTTACTACTAATTCTGATATTTGCAAAAAAAAATATATGTATATATATATATATATCTTATTTTAGAAGAAAGAATCTAGACATGTTTATTCCAGTGAGTAGGGTTGTTCGGAGCTTTCCCTCTGCCTACTTTTCTATTTGCACTTACAGTCAAGGACAACTGAGTTGTTCAGAAATGGGAATCTCAGCTTGGAGGGAGGATACAGAATTGGATTTTCTTCACTGGAATCTCCATGAGACATGAGGAAACATTCCTCAGCTTCTTTCCAAAGAGGGTCTGGCAAACTTTTGATCTTCTTCCTTCATGAGAGAGAGCAGTGTGGACATTTTAGTAGGAGGAGATATCCCCTATGTTGGCAAATAGTGTTTACATACTGAAAGATAGTTGTACTGGGACAAGTAACCATGGGATAAGTCTTTGTGGGCTATATTCAGAAAGGCAACATAAATACACCTCTATCTCACTGTTTAGGTTTAGTCTATATCATTTGGCTCAGAATCAATACATGGCTGTGTATAATACTGTTTTTAACTGGGAAATCAGAAAAGACATGGCTGCAGGGAGTGAAGACATGCTTTTGCCTTAGGTGAAAGAACAAAGAACGACGGCTGTTTCTCAAATCATCTTGCACTAGTTGCCCACCTTGATGATTATTAGGCAATTCAGACAGTGCTACCATACTCTGAGACACCACCCCGAGGTTATCTTCTAGCCAGCACTGCTAACCATCTTTAAGCCTGAAGACTTTAAAGCTGAATAGTCTCAGCCATCCCTGCACTGTGGGATTACAAACAGTAATGTCATTCTTTGCTTTGCTCTTCCTGCTGATTAAGAACCTGTGTTTACTAACAGGCCTAGAGGAAGGACCTGTAGACATAGGTCCCTGTCTGTTCTCTCACATATCAGTTGAAATGTGAATTTCATTAATTTGTGAGTGCTTTAGATGTACAACAGCACCAGCATGATTTCTGGTTGTGTTTTTTACTTCTGAAGCCATGGTCAGCTCTGTGCATACACAAAGCAAGCAGAGTCCTAGAGTGGAGGAGAAGTTTTCTATAGCCTTGCTGCTTACTTTGCCAGGAAAGAGGAGCTAGCTACAGACACTGCCATTGAAGGGGGAATGATTTGGGAGGGTAACTACTGATGGGACAGGAGTAAAATCCTGCCCAAGGACAGTTTCCATCCTGTCTGTTGATGTCTGAAGGACATCTGTCTGATGCCCTTCAGCAGCAATAGGAACATAACTCCATGTTCTCCAGGGCTGCCCTTGGCTCTCCTCAGATCTGCCTCTCTTAACACACTGTTTGAGTGACCCTTGCACAGATCACATGAATTTAGTATGTGACAAAACTCTCTATATACTGATGTCTTCTCAGAAAACTTCCCACTATGGGGAAAAACAAATAATAATAATGCCCCAGGCTGAAGTTTCACTGAGTCTATACCTTTGAGATTTGTTGGTGGTGGAATAAGTCATATTTTGTAATTTAAAGAGGACTATGGAAAAGTGGATAGTATTCTGTAGAAATGAGAGAGGGTAGAGAAGAAATCATGTCAATGATACAGGATTATGTTTGCCTTTCAGGATTACGTCTTGCGCCATGACCATGAATAAATACGTGGAGGAAAATGTTTCCCAAAAATCCTATACAACGATAAAGTATTTTATGAAGATGTTGAGCAGTGTCAGTGAGACCTTAATCTTCATTTTCATGGGAGTGTCCACAGTTGGGAAGAACCATGAGTGGAACTGGGCCTTTGTTAGCTTCACCCTCCTTTTCTGTTTAATCTGGAGAGCACTGGGTAAGCAAGTCTCAGACTGCACGTCGTGTTCTTTACATGTGAAAACTTCTACCACTTTTCCTCTAGCAGAAAATGCCAAATTTTAGGTAGAGTCCCATCAGCTTGTGGAATGGTCTTCTTATTTATAATGTTTCCTAGATCTCAGGGTCAGCTTCCACCTTTCCCCAGAACAGAACCCAAACATCAGTTTGGTCTTGATCTTGCCTATCTGAAGGCACAAGCAGTAGGCATGGTAATCAGAGTATGTATATCTAATTACACATTTATTTACAAATTAACCATTTTGACTTAAAGGGATGATCAGTTCTGCAACAATAAAAAGGTTTTGTTTTTGTTTTAATGCTTGCTAGGCTTGGGTTTTTCCCCATCATTGGCATTAATAACATCAAAACAAGAAATGCTGTATTTGTAGTGTTGTTCAGGCATATTATGCGAGGAAACTGCTTGACCCTGCTGCATTTGCAGTATTATCTCTTTTTCTTTTACCTTGATACCAAAGTAGATGTCAGGTTCATAGGTCTTCAATCTCACTTTGCTGTGTAATACTTTGGCCCCTCTGTGCATACGAGCAGCTCATGTTCAGGACTGCGTCCTCACTTCTGCTTCCAGATCCCAAGTCTCCCTTCACTGCACAGATATGGACTATTTTCCCTCCACCACATGTAACCCCATAATTAATACCTTATACTGAAAACCAGCCTGACTGCCCCTCAGCTCAGGGCCATTAGGCTTGCTCCCTTCATCTGCCTTTATGCCTTTACTCCACCATGCCCCACGTCTGGAGCCTGTGCCTTTGGTACACCCACATTCACTGATATCTTCTCTTTCCATTCCCAGTCCTCCATCCTTTCTGCCTAATACAGTAAAATTAAGAGATTGACTAGGATTTTGCAGAATTCAAAGCACAGATTTAACAAGACCATGTGTTCAAAAGCACTTAAATCCCATTTAAAAATGTAATTTAGTTGCCTCAGTCCATACTGACACAAGAATCATTGATGCTTTGAAGGGGCATAGTGGCTGTCTCATGGCTCTCAATTAGGTGCTTCAGGTCCTAAATCCAGCTGACCTGAGGTATATATGTTTAAGACAATACTTATTGGGAATTTATTTTTTTTTCTTCTGTTGTGTTTTCAAGCTGCCATATAATATTTCATTTCTTCCATAATAAGTAATGAAGAAGTAAATAAAGGTGTTTCAAAACAAATATTAGTATTGTGGGGGATTTCCATGCAATTTTAATTTATCCTTTTTTTCTCTCTCTTTTTTTTTTTTTTTGTATTTCCATTTTGTTTTTTTTTCAGGTGTTTTTGTTCTGACTCAGATCATTAATGTGTTCCGGACAATTCCTCTCACTTTTAAGGACCAATTTATTATTGCCTATGGAGGTCTCCGAGGAGCTATTTGTTTTTCACTTGTGTTTCTGCTTCCTTCTACTGTGTTCCCCAGGAAGAAGTTGTTCATCACTGCTGTTATTGTGGTGATATTCTTTACTGTTTTCATTCAGGTAACACCTTTCCTCCTCTGGACCTTTTCATTCTCAAACATATTGTAAATAAGAAATGAGTAGAAAATCAGGTGTCTTAAGTTACTGGAAGGAACATACTTGAAGGAACATACTTCTGTATTGCTCCATGGTCATACTTAGAAAAAAATGCTATGCAGTCAGCAGACAGGTAGCAAAAGTATGCCAGATATTAAGTACTTATGTGAACATGTAAGTAGCATTAAGCACTTAAAACCCTATGAGGTTGGAGGGGGGGGAGGGGGGTGAGCTGCAACACAGGAGTTTGTTAGCCTGTTAATTAAAATGAGGTTTAGACTGGGCTTTGAATGATTGTAAAGTGAATGAGGAAGGAGCTGGCAATTTCTCCTACATCGGGAAATAGATGCATGGGGCCTCTGAGGGTCTCTAGTCCAACTCCATGCCCACAATAGGGCTACCTGCAAGAGCTCAATCAGGTTGCACAGGGTATTGGCCAGTTGGGTTCTGAGTATCTGCATGGATGGAGATCCCCCAGCCTCTCTGGGTACTTGCTCCAGGGTTTGACCACCCTGGACAGATGGGGCTGATGAGATGGAACTCCTCAAAGGATGGTTCCTGGGGATTGTTTTGTTTAATATCCTTGTTACTGACCGTGACATAGAAGCCTTTCGGTGATGATTGTGTTTGAGGACAGACCTCAGCAGGTTACAACCTTATGGGGAAGCAGCTAGGAAAAGGAGAGCAGATGTGGACCAATATGATAGAAATATAATGAAATTTAACAGTAGTAAGTGCAAATGTGTTCTGTTAAGGATTTTCTCACTAGGGATTTCTCTTATGAAATGGGGACCTTTCATTCTGGAAAAAAAAATAGGGAAAAAGACACAGGTGTACTGATTGATAATGGTGTGAAGTTTAAGCCACCAATGCAATATGGACAGAAGAAAGGCAAATATGATCTCAAGATATACTGAGACAGGTATTTCCAGGAGAAAACAATGTCATGTTCTAGACTGATCATGGGACTAGTAAGCCTGCCGTATGAAAGGAGACCAGAATGTCTTGGCCTCAGCAAAATGAAGGAGAAGAGGGAATGTAATTACTGTTTATATCAGGGAGTGAACACCAGAGAAGGAGGAACACTGTTCAAGCCAAAAAGACAATGTTGGCACAAGAACAAAGTGGTACAAAGTGACCATGATGTAATTAAGAAGCAGCTTTCTAATTATCAGAACAATGAGGTTCAGGAGGAGTGTTCCAGTATGAGCAATGGGGCAAAGAAACCTAACTACTTGTGAGATAAAGCTTGATTCATTTATGAATAGCAATACATGACATGCTTGTCTGGGATGGTAGGGACTGATCTCGACACCATTAGATTCATTTCTCTCTCCTGTGTCAGTGTGCCTATACAAATAAACCATTATGTAAATTCTTCCACAAATAATGGTTAAAAATCATTATATCATTTAGAGGTAGCCAAAGCATTTGTTCTTTCTCTAAGAATAGTATAACATGGATACATATATACCAAAAATCTTGGTGTCATGGGTCTGCTCTACAGCCATTCAATAGCAATTTTAGTGCTACTGTTGAGACATATTTGAGTACCTGAGTTAAGAAAATTTTTGGAGCTAAAAAAGTTATCCACAGCCTTTTTCACTGCTCTGACAGAGATGAAAAAGACCAAAAGGTTTTGTTTTTCCTTTATGTTTATGGAAAAACACAGAAATATTTGCTTTTTTCTTCACAGGGAATAACAATTCGTCCACTGGTGGAGTTTCTTGATGTCAAAAGGTCAAATAAAAAGCAACCTGCTGTCAGTGAAGAAATTTATAACAGGGTATGTTGCACCTTCAGTGTTACAGATGAAACCTTCATATAGATAAAATTCCTAATGACTTTCAGGATGAGAGATTTAACATACAGTATTACAGAGATAAATGCACTCTTTAAGATTTCTTTTCTATAGCTGTTTTAAGCACAATAACTGTAGAGCTTATATTTAAATTTTGATCATTATCAAAATTATCATAGTTATGTATCATTATTTGGGAATCTTCACCTTGTTTTGTTACTTGTTGAGGTAAGTTATCTTGTAATTTGTTTCTCTTAGGAGATGTGTTATTTTAGAACTTGACTACATTAGGAAACCTTTGGCAATTTAATTACATCACATTGTGTTTGAGTTAGTCTAATTAAACACATGTAAACTCCTTCTAAAGACACATTTAAACTTCCTTAACTCTCACATCACCAACCTCTCAGTGGATTTGTATTTGGTATGTGTATGTCTAATTATTGTGGCTCATTAGCTGTGCATGTTCTTGAATGTATTTCTACTTACAGCATACCTGCTGTAGGTGGTTTTAAATTCCAAATTGAGGAATAAGAAGGGTGACATTCAGCAAAGAACCAAATCTAGTCAGTACTTCTAGAACTTACATTTTACACATATCTATCAGGATTTGTCTCTGAATTTTATAGACCCCCTGCTATGGTACTTGAATCAAGAGCACAGCTGTTTGTGAGCCACCTCTCGGGATCCAGTGAAATCTTAGATGGACTGGCTCATCCTTTTGTAATTGGTAATAGAGTGAGGAAGAGCGTGGTTCCAATACTGGGGGCTCAGGATGTTTTGAGGTGAAGTTGGACCACAGTCCTCTGAAATAGGAGCTCAGGACCCAGTGCTGGCTCTCACAGCTCTAGACTGTGCATCCAGAAGGGCAGTGCTGGTATGGGGACCTGCTGCCCACTCAGGCTGTCTCCACAAAGTCATACCTGGCTCACTGTCAAGCCTGGGGAAGTCCCTGGAGAAGGCCCAGGCATAGCCCCGACTGGTTACAGAACATAAAAGAAATGAAAATATAGGAAAAACAAATTACCTCCAGATTTAGGTAGGAGATCAGCAAGATTGATGTGGAGATTGGCAGCTGACTTTTGTCCTTCTGGGGCTGTGAGCTGATGGAGCTGATGGGAGAAGAACAGAATCCAGCTCTGAGATCATGCTGCCCTCCATGGCATTTGAATGGAGGCAAGGACAGACCCCTTTCAATATCCATAAGCCAAGCCTGCACTTGTTTAGATTGCATTTAGTTAACATTATTTAGTTGCATTTCGTTAAATTCAAGTATTGTCCCAAATTTTGACTAGGCTTTTCGGTTTTGAAGTTGAAAAATAATAATATCTGAGGGCAAACCAAATTATGTCTATAAGTTTGTGTAATGATCCAACATTTCCCCTTTAGTTCTTTGATCATGTGAAGACGGGAATTGAAGATGTGTGTGGACACTGGGGTCACAACTTTTGGAGAGATAAGTAAGAATGGCATTTAAAACTCTTTGTTATACATGGGAGACTAAACTGGCTCCACAGCAACAAATAAAGGCTGTTGGGCATCAGATTTCATTTTCAGCATTTCATTCTTGAAAGCGGGTGGTTGTTTTTAGAACGTGTGGGTTACAAAGAGAAGGCAGAAAAACAATGTCTTTTTAACTAAACCACAAGCAAACAGGACAAAATCTCCAGCTGGGAAAAAGCATAGCCCTCTGATCCCAGGGTAAAGTATTCTACCTTCTGAGGATGAGTGTAATCTCCCTATTTCTGACAGTTTCAGAGCATTTCCTGTATGTCTGCTGAGCTTTTCATCCCGAGCTGGCTTTCCTGCTCAGGATGCTGCTGCAAATTGTATGCCTCTGTGGTGTTAAATGCGGGGTTAGTTCCCTAGTTGATGAGAAACAAACAAAAGCTTTGGGACTTCCTCTAGAAAGATCAAGGTACTGGCTGGCAT
This sequence comes from Oxyura jamaicensis, assembly GCF_011077185.1. Classification (NCBI taxonomy): domain Eukaryota; kingdom Metazoa; phylum Chordata; class Aves; order Anseriformes; family Anatidae; genus Oxyura; species Oxyura jamaicensis. The sequence goes on from NC_048893.1 coordinate 138,444,904, forward strand.
GAGGTGCATGAGAGATCTTAATGGCAGGCAGCTCCACAGTTCCTGATGGTATTATTTAGGACTTAGTGTCAGTTAAGGAGATTACCACTGGCAATACCTGAATTATTCGTGTGTTCAGTTTAGCTGCTGAATCATCATCATCATCGTTTGTTTGGATCTAACTCCCTTTTCGCATAAGTACATTCTTTTTCATCCAAATCCTTTGGCCCCAAAGCATGGGCATTGCTCACCCACCTTCTAGTCACTGTTCCAATAAGAATTTAAGTGTTTTGTACAGAGGAAAGAGCATCAGCAGGAGAGGCTCTCCAAATAATTAGAGGGCATGACAGAGGATGTGTTCCTGACAGATGGATAACATGGGTACAACCTTTTTACTCAGCCAGGTTCTCCTCCAATCTGTAAGATCTTTAACCAACAGATTATGGAGCAAAGGAGAGTTCCACCTCTTTGTGACCTTCAGAAACACTTCTGACTGAAATTCAAGAATAATTTCAGAATGACTGGAGGGCAGAATATTTTCTGACAAACAAAGTCACCCTGGCTCTAATCAATGTTTTTTCACTAAGCATCCAAGAGAGTTGTGGTTGCTTTAGAGAAAAGGCGAACTTCAGAAGTTTTACAAGAGCAAGCTAAAATTTCAAAGGAAAAAGCAGTGGGTGCAGATGTAGACCTTTTATTTGTTATTACAGTAAATATTTAATGTTCCCTTTGTCTCAGTGAAAATGGAGAATTAGAAACAATGTTGTCCAATAACACATAGTACCCAAAAGTTAAATGTTGCTGCCAGGGACATGTGCTTTAACAGATGAACCAAAACATAGGTTAAGACTATCTGAAGCAAAGATGAGCTTGACCCTTGATTATGTGTTACCCAGCCCTAAGTTCTTAATATGCACATATTCCAAGGGCATAAACTACTTCACAATCGCTTTAGCTACAGTATAGCAGCTTTCCTCAGCTATGCATAGTTGAAATTAACTGGTTGGGTTGGTTTGCCTCTCATACAGGTTTAAAAAATTTGACAATAAATACCTGCGAAGACTTCTCATCCGGGAGAACCAGCCCAAATCCAGCATTGTTTCTTTGTACAAGAAGCTGGAAATAAAGCATGCCATCGAGATGGCAGAGAGTGGAATGATCAGCAAAGTCCCATCGTCGGTGTCTCTCAGGTAAGCCAGCTAGGCCAGCATGGCTGAGCATTGTGGTGGGCTCGTGTAATGTATTTCACAGTCCACAGGCAAGATAATCATTTTAACTTAGGGCACTTTGTGTCCACGAACAGTAAGCAGACGTGAAACCGGAGCGTTTCACTCGCAGCTCACATAAAAAGTACTGTGAGCCTCAGTCTTCCGGACCATGTAGTTTTACAAGGGCAGCTGCACGCAGCTCACAGGGAATGTTGATTTGCTGCCTAGAACTGAGCTGGATTTAAACCAGTGCCTGCACATCTGCTACTAGGAGCTACAAGGGAAGCCTGAGGGACATTTTGAAAAGTGTCTTAGTTGAATTTACTATTTAGTGAAAGCATTTGGAGAGTGGGTTTTGAGCCTTAGCACTTGACTCAAATGAGATCAAGGTTTCATTCTTTACCTGCTACATTTTTACCTCTTCCTCAGTTGTTTTAAAATGCTGTTTTCAACTCTATCAAACAAAATAGTTTAAATGTAATTTCCAATCATAAAAATATTCTTTCCCTCTCTCTCTCTTTCATGTATTTTCCTTTTTTTTTTTTTTGTGTGTGTGTGTGTGTGTGTGGTTTTGTTTATTTGTTTGCTTGTTTTTATTCTGCCACAGTGAATATCATGAAGGAAAAATAAAGCCATTGTCTCCCACCGAAATGGAAAACATGCGGGAAATTCTAACAAAGAATCTCTACCAAATACGACATCGAGTAAGGATGAAGTTTTGCATACTTAAATACCCCAGTACTTTTACATATTATACTGTAATAATAATATCCTTATTGCCTTTCTGCTTTTTCAGTCTTCCTTTTGATCACTCCATTAACGGTACTGTCAGCTCAGGTGCTAATGAAATATTAGAAGACTGTTGTGCAGTGAATTTGTACCTCTTGGTCTTGGGTTCACCTTTGAGCAGGGTTTGCTCCTGAAGCTTTATTGTGCCATGAAGCAGGCTCCCCAGGGCAGTGATCACAGCACCGAGCCTGCTGGAGTACAAGCAGTGTTTGGACACTGCTCTCAGACATAGGTTCTGATTCAGGTAGTGCTGCGTGGAGCTAGGATTTGGACTCAGTGGTCCTTGTGGGTCCCTTCCAGCTTGGGATATTCTATGGTTCTATGACATCTTTGGGCCAGTGCAGCATCTGCTGTACTATAGCATAATAATTAATCCTGTTATTTACTACTGTTGTCTATTAATCTGCTGTCATATGTAGAGCAACATATTCATGATCCTTTATGCAAATTGCTTACTTAATCTTAGACTATTGATAAAGCTTCATGTTTTTCTCTTATTACCTGCAATATACTTCCATTACTTAGAAAGGTGCAAATTCAATCCAACCTTGTCCCACTTCTATTAGTATTTTGGTCACCTCATGATATGGGATTAGGTTTCCCATTTACCTCCAGTTGAGAAGTTGTTTGTATTAAGAGCAGAGGTGATGAGCTGGAAAAACAGTGAAATAAAAGCAAAAGGACATTTCACATTTACCCTCCTGTGGCTAAGTAGTTTGAATGTCTGCGCCCTTGGAAAACATTCAAAAGTGGAGTTTGCTTCAACTTGCTGGAGGTAAAAATGACTTCCCTCTAGGTGACTCATCTTACCACTTTCAAATGTGCATCCTCCATTGACATTGACTGAGCTAGTACAACGTTGGGGGTAAATACTGTATTAAGTCAGCTTTCTGCAATTTCTGCTTCATTACAAATATCAGCAGGCTTAAAAAACAAGAAGCTGCTCACGAAGCCTCTGACTAAAAAAATGCACGCATAATTATTGTCCTTGTTCTTAATCATCCTGAATATGATTTTATTTGCAAGGATTTATGGTGGTTATTAAAATATTAAAGCAAATCCTATTTTGTACTATTCATATAGCTCAACATTTGACATTGCTCTTTTCAGAATGTAACCACTGCTTTTCTGTTTCAGACAATGTCATATAACCGACATAGCCTGGCTGCAGATGCAAATGAGAAGCAGGCCAAAGAAATTCTGATCCGTCGCCGGCACAGCCTTAGGGAGAGCCTAAGGAAAACTAACAGCCTGTCAAGAGAAAGACCGGTACTTGCATTTCAGTTGATTTATAGAAAACAGCTCTCGGTAGCTAAATGCCATGCAGAACAAAATCTGAAGTGCCGAAAAAATAAATCCCAAATCTGAAAGACAACAGCACATATAATGTCACCGTTACACCCTCAGTTGTACACTGAGGGCCCTTAGTTTGCATTGAGCCCTTCAGAAAACCTTCAATACTGTGGAATTTAAGAGTGGGTAAGAGTGGGATGTGCTGCTATGATTTTATCTCGGAGGAGCTGAGCAGGTTCCATACACAGTGTACTTCTATGGCATGGTCAGAATTCTCTGTCAGTATTTTGATGCAGAGTGGATGATTGAGGTAGAAAATTACTTTGAGGCAGAGAAACTACTTGCAGTATGCTCCAAAATATGGGAATGAGGAGAACTACTGGTCAAGTTTGACAGGGTGAGCACTCCATTTGAAAACTGCCATCATCTCCTTAGGATTCTTAAAAAGTGGTCAGGCCTTCAGGTTTTTACACAGGATAGGGAAAACCCCTCCATCTGCAAGAAATGGCATGTCATGTTGACATTTGACTCTGAACCAATCCTTTTATGCCATCATTGTAAACTTCAGACCTTCCAAACAGAGCAACAACAGAGAAGCTGATACTCCCATTTTAGCTAGGAGGGAAATTAACCACCCTATAAACATGTATTTTCATGCTACAAGAACACTTTGCAACTTCAATGATACATTTGTCCTTCAGCTACTGAGGCTGCTGATAATGATGTCTACAACGAGTGCTGCATCCCATTTGTAATTATCACCTGGGTGACCTGTGGCATTAGTTGCAGCAATAAGTCTGTTTCTGAATGATCTTTGTGTTGGTGTTCTCAACCACAGTAACATATGCTGATTTTTTATGAGGAATACTGAAGACACTTTGCAGGACTGAGTCATTTTGGGGGCAGGGAGAAAGATGCCCCCAACTTTTTAAAATGCACAGACTGTTATTTTAAAAATAATTATCCTTGAGTAAATTCACCACACAAAGAAGTGTTATCTGTAGGTTCGTGCCTGGTGCACCTGGCCAGACTACAGAAGTGGTCCTGAGAAGCACAAAAATATCAAAAGATGAAAAATGTCTAACGTAAAGTAGATTTTCCTTACACACACCCTTTGAGCATGCAATGATGGTGGTGCAGGCAGGGAGAGTTGGTAGATTACAAAGGTTTTAAACAGGTCCTCATATACAAATGAAAGAAAGGATACCCTTGAGAAATCTCTTTTTAAAAATCACCCTGTCCTGGAAAGTACCTCGTATGCTCCAGGAAGTGTTCGCCAGAGCATGCCAGAGGTGTGCTCTGCACCAGGGACTTTAGAGCTTAGTCTTGGGAAAACAAGGCTTTTATGCCCTGCACTGGTAAATGGTCACACTGGTGCCTAACTTCCTCATCAACTAGTGTGACTAGTCAACTGTAAAAGTCATTTATATGTATAAGGTCTTTGCAGGATCAGAATACAGATTACTTCTTGTGCCCAAGCTTCAATCTCAAGCTAATTTTCGTAGCTGACTAATAAGGTTCCAGACTGCAATTGCATAAAATGATGCTTTGCCTTCCTCTGAAAAACGTGTACAGGTAAGGTTGAGGTTAGAGAGCATATATTTATTAACTCTGATCTCAGAGGGCATAACACTAGGCTTTGCTTTGATTAAGCTTCTTGAGAATACCCAGTCCTTGCCTTAGTTAGCACAGTCCTCGACCAGCAGTAAGTGTTAATTGAGTGTATAGTAAAAGATCACGTATTAGCTAATCCCAAACTACTCTAGCCCTTTAGCTACCTAAGTCTGTTCAAGCCTCGGTTGTTTATCTAACATACACTATGGAGGTACTTCAGTCTGCTGTAACTTAACATTTTACTTACTTCTTTGGACAGGCTGCTGCTGCAAATACAAAAAGATTTCTTTCACTTCCTAAAAACACTAAACTCCCAGAGAAACTACGTGTAAGAAATAAAACATCTTCCAGAGGTAATGGAAAATTTTCTGCTCTCTTACTATGCTGCACTCATCTTGCCTACATAGAAGGAAAGCTTTTCCAGGGATGATGTAAAGAAGTCAGCATGTTAATACTGAAATAAATTTTAACTGCTTCAGGTGCAGTGCTTTCATTCTAGAGTTAATGCCTTCATAGAATCTTTGTAGGTGCTGGATATTTAGCAGGGGTCTTAGGGCATTAAAAATGATGGGTTCTAAAGCAGGTATTTTAGTGCAGAGAAATACCCCAACAAACAGTCCTGCGGGGCTTTCTCAGTTCAAATGCTGTAGCAGCGTGGTCCTCACAGCACATCTCCTCATGTGAGCAAGCAGTAGCCGGATACACTTGCACCAGAAACTCCGTCCATTGCTTATTCTCCACACCTTTATTTGATAATACCTAGATCTCTCTCTTGGATTGTGACCCTATGTGGTTTCCTTTCTTACTGGGGTCAGAGCAGATGACAGTGCCCTGAGAACCAAACCAACGAGGAAAATGGGGACATGAGGTCTGATTCATAGATCTCATGAAGAACTTCTCAAAAGTCTGTGGTATACAACCCAAATGTTTATTTATTTATTTATTTTTATGCCTGAACTCACAAGTGTTTCACTTTGGAGTTCTTGAATTCTAAAACAAAAAATAAGAAATTAAAAAAAAAATCTGGAGGAAGGCAAAAATTTGATGCGAAAACAGTCAACTCTATACATTGCTTTTATTTGCATTACCATGCTTATACTATGCTCAGGAACATTCCCTTTCATGCCAAGCAATCATCAAGATCCCTTGTTGAGAAGTTTAAATCTCTGCCTATTCACTAAAATTTCTTGACAACACCCCAGCCCAATTAGTCTCCCACTCTTCCAAATTAATTTAGCAATAGACCATGTCTTTGTCTCTTGTTAATTACATCTTTGCTCTCCTGAATGTAAGATGCATTTTATTCTATAGTTATGTCTACAGAGGTCACCTACTGTCACCTAGAATTAGATACTAAAGAGGAAAAATGCCTCCAGATTATTCAATTGTCAAAAATATATATCATATGACATATTTAGGAGAAGAAAAGCCTACAAACACAGTATGATGAAGACCTTCCTTGATATAAAATTATCTGGGTGAATGGACAATTATATGGTGATAGATTTTGTTGACCTCTTCCTCACCTTTTTAAAAGAACTAACATGTAGGTTATTAATGGAAGTTGCTCTTGTGACAGTTGCACAATATGCAATTCTTTGCTTTGATTTATTTAAAACACAATATCTGACGTGAGCCTAAGAACAAATCTGAGTCATTCATAAACAGTTGTTAAAATGATTACCAAATGACTGAAGTGCACAAGTTTTGATGAAGATGTTAAATAATTAAAAAGAAGTCTGCTGGGGAAAATATATTGCACATACACACACCCAAAATGTTTCCAGCTGAGCTTACCTGATAGTTATCATTTAAGAGTATTCCCTGAATGGTTATGCCAGCTTTCCCTTGCCCATTTTCTACCATGCTGTGAGGGGCTGAAGGAATTTGTGGCACTTGCAAACTGTGAGATTTGCCCTGTATTTTTTCTTTGATATCTTACATTTAGGCGTATTAAGGATGGGATGTTTCCTCCCAGCTAGCTGGCCATTGCCCTTGGGAGATCCTTTGCTTGGTAGAACATTGATGCTACTTTTCCAAAGTCAAGTTTCTAGAGTGCCTCTAAGTGCAGTGCCCTGGAAATGCCTCTTATGGGATGTGAGGATGAGAGTATCTCGTTTCTGTGTCAAATTTTAATTTTGTTTTCAATCAACAGTGGGTGACAGCAGTGACTCTGAAATGGATGCCACTACCACGGTGCTCAATTTAAGACCCAGAGCAGGGAAAATCTTGAGAGAACAGAGACTGAGACAGCAGCGGCCACCGTCTGAGTTAAGGATGGAGTGGAAGAATGAAGTCGATGGGAGCCAGAACGGACGAGGAGAGCAGCAGGAGCCGGGCAGCCTGCCTCAGCCGTCCATTGGGTTCAGGCAACCACTGCTGACAAGACCGAGATTTGGCACTTTGAGCAGGGAAGATTTGACTGCAGACCATGGGTCGGCAAGACCTATACCACCACCACGATTGGTTAGGCAGGCATCACAAGGGGAAAGACAAAGAAATAAGCCTGAGAACCAGCCGTATTGAACACAGCAGAAACTGAACTATTGGTAATAAGCAGTGGGCATATCAAGTTAGGATTCTAAACTATCTGATCAGACAGCGGGATCCATTAAAGAGAAAAGAAACCTTAATGTGGATCTAAGCATTTCCATTTGGACAAAGTCAACACCATTAACTAAGCGAAAGGAATACTGGAGCAATTGCAAAACTGAGAACATTAAAAAAATATCTCTTTTATAAATAACTTATGGCAATGCTTTAATTACATTATATCCACTATTAAGATAGGATGGAAACGTGCCTTATCACATCATCTCCTGTGGAACCAAGTCATGCAAGTTCAATACCCAGCTATCCATAAAAAAAATCGTGAAAGTCTAGTGATGAAGGGGTTCTGTACAAAAACCTATATCATTTCAGGTTTTATTTATGATCAAACAATACTTGTTTTAACCAGAGCTTTAATATGAGTAACACTGAAAATTGCACAATGCACCTATCATATAGACTTCATAAGAAGAATAAATATATTCCTGGAGCCCAGTTTGTTGGAAGAGCTGTGATGTGCAAAAAGAGGAAGAAGAGAAGGAGCAAGCTGTTGGAGCAGAATTGCACAGTTTATAGAGAGAAGCTGCAACAGAGACAAGACCTGAATAGCTTGAATTTTTACTTTTTTTTTTTTTTTTTTTTTTTTTTAATTTTTGGCTATATGTAGCCTTTGAATCTAGACTGCAAATCACCAAGGGAAATCTGAATTCTCACTGAAATCTGAAGCTTGATTCTGACTAATGTCAGCACGACTAGAGCACTTAAAAGGACACCAGAAGCCCTAAAAAGAGACTTCAAGTAGATAAAAAATGTTACTGTTCAAAATTGCTTTTTGCACCTTAGCTTTTCCATGGCAGTGCAAACACAGCAGTAGAATAGTTGTAGAGCACTGCACATAGACAAAACCAGCAGTGCCCTGTTTGAGTTTTGGGACCACTGAGGTTCAAGAAAGCTCCTTCACTCATGCTTGTGAACCTGGTCAACTCATTTTACTTCTTGTTCCTTTGTCTGTAAAGGGGGAATGATTATCTTTTCTTCGGGCTATGCACTCCAAGGAACAAAAATGTTCCTTCTTGTTGAGTAAAAGTAGCACCAGAGAGCTCTGGAATCAGTTGCAGTCAGTGTGCACCTTACTAATAACCATAAGAAATGCAGACTTTCTTCACCCCAGCGTAAATGGCTGTCATCTGAGTGCCTATGAGAAGGGAGGGTGCATTAAAATAAATGATACTTAATAGCTCTCAGGAATTTGCACTTTCTGTCCCACTTTATCTTAAGTTTTGAGCTTGCTTCAGCACAGATACACATTTCAGCACAATGCAAAAATCATTTTCATTCTTCTTGTTACAAATCCATAATTTTCAGTTAAGAATGTACACTGTGAAATCATAACTTCTCTTTTTTTTGTTAGCACATTTCTAAATTTGTGGGCAATAAGATTCACTTTTTTATTTAAGCTCGTTATGAAAGAACTATTAAAAATCAAATTTCCTTTTAAAATCACGGGGTAGATTTCTTTCAAATGTTTGTGGGCCAGGATGGTAAATGAGTTTTATAAACAGGGATAATGGCTTTCCTTCATTTAATATCTTTTCCAAAATATTCATTTCATGTACGTATTTAAAATGTCAGACCTGCCTGAACTCTTTTATTGTCACGTCTTTTAATCTTTTTCCTCTGTTCAGGCTATGTAATTTCTGCTGTTTGTCAAATGCAAATTTTAAGCTGCAGAGAGATGGCTACGTGAACCCTAGAAATCTCAGTCAGGCATTCATGGCTATTTTCAAAAAACGATTTTTGTGGAAGGCAATATTTGTCTACCCTTTAATGATCATCACTTGTTTGGAAATAAAACTGGGTTCTAACAAAGCTAGTAAGCTTTAAAAATAAATTTGGATGTCTTTCTACAGGCAAATGTTTCAGCTGTGAAACTGCCAGCAAGTACTTTGTCACTACATTACTGATACAATGATTAAATAAGAAAGAAGACTTAAGTTTGGATTTCAGTTCTGAAACCTCTCCGCAGATGGGACTGTTTAGACTCATCTGAAATCTGACCAAATAAATAAATGCAAAATGTTGCACATCGACATTTAGTTTTCTCCCTGTGGAGCTTTCTCCTTCACGTGCTGGTAATGACCAAGTAATTGGCTTGTGTCTGGGGAAAGACATCATATTTTTTTAAATGGTTGTTGGTTTTATTGGCACAATTTTAAATAATGAATGCAGGTTTCAGCAACCTGACAGCTTTGCTTGTTGTTCATTAGTACAGGACCTGCTTAGATCATTGGTACTTAAACTGGGTTCCCCATTGTAAAAACACAAAGACAGAGGTTGTTCTTATGAAATATGGTCTTAACTTCTTGGTGCTTCAAGACACACCAGCACTTTGTTACCTTTTCAAAGCACTTTGAGAACCTCATAAGAGGAGCATCAAGGTAAACCTCCAGCATGGTTACACTGCAATGCAGAATCACATCTCCTGGGACTGTCTCCTTGCAAGCACTGCCTCCCTTTCCCTCTCCTGCTCCTCCCACCCCTTTCAGGCTCTTTCTTTTCTGGTTCTGCTGGGACAGACCTCATCACCTCTGGGAACTGCTTCCCTGGGTGGTCTTTTCAGTAGCAAACACAGCTGCAGGTGACACAGGCTACGTCCCAGGCAACCCCTCATTCAACTCACACTCTGGTTTGGGTCTGAGGTTTGTCTCTCTTGTTTTTCTTCTTTTTCTCTCCTGCAAAGGGTAAACAAGTTCAATAGCACTTTTGCCTCTTCCCAGAGTGCCAGTCTATCTTCAGCTGGCAGAAGACACCTTTCCTTAACGTTGTATCAAAGCTTGTCTGCTGAAGAAAGAGAAGCCCAATAAAGCTGTCCTGGAGCACCATCTGATGGAGAAAAATGTGTATTGACTGGGGACACGCTTTTCACTTCAGAAAAACCACATCTTCAGCACTGACTGGGAAATTTGCCATATCCACACTTTTTTTGTTGTTGTTTGTTTCCATATGGACTCCCCGATGCTTTCTGTAGTATCAATATTTTACTGCTTTGGTAAATGCCCAGCTGTCCAATTTTAGGGATGAGAGAGTAGGAAATATATATTACACTGTGAATTAGGGTTCTCTGAGAGTTTCTTTTCCCCTTCAGCTTCTGAGGCCTATAAAATTGACAGCAAATAGGATAAGAAAGTAGGTATAGCAAGGTCTACAGTGTAGATAGACATCCATTTATCTGTTTTAAGCATATATTTGGAAGAGAAAACAAGAATAGTTTGCTATAAGAGACCAAATTTAATGGCTGTACTGCTTGGTACTGAAGTGTAATTCAAGGTCCATTGAAATGACAGGTGTTTAACAGAAGATAACCCTGCTGCATAACAATTTAAAAGCTTAAGAATATCATTCTCTGTTGAAGCCACATAGAAATCACATAGGAGAACAAACCAAGTTGAAAACTTGGCCAAAATAACATGCATGCTGTTCTGAATAGTTCCTTGGGGTCTCTGGAAGTAAATACATTGCACTCTGCACCAGCTTTTTCAAGAGATGCCAAGTTCATCAGTTCCAGACACCAGAAACCTTTTAAGGCTGACACTGCAAGAAGTGCTTCAGCTGGTCACCATTTCCAGAATTGGCTAAGATCTGCCAACATCCCCAACTCCTGAAGAGATGAAGGATTTTGAAATTGGTTAGAGGCATGCTTGTACCGCAAGAGCTCTGGACCTATAAAACTATGATTGTGAATATGTTTAAAACATCTGCAACACACAGTGCCAGCCAGGCCAACACTAGAGGCCTGGAGGCACAGCCCAGAAAACAAGATGCAGGAGGTATCGAGTCCAAGCAGGAGAATGAGGATCTGCTTTAGGACCCAGTACAGAGGGAAGTCATGAACTACCTAACTCACCTTATTCAGGTGCTAAGTAAATCCTGAAGGGAAAGAAGGACTAATAGCCTCTTTTTTTTTTTTTTTTTTTTTTTTTTTCCCCCTCCCTGATTTTAGCACACCTTGAACTAACTTGTGCATTATAGATAAAGCTGCAGCTGTGCCTGACGTCACTTATGTGAACCACCATGAGGAAGATGTCTTAAGACTTTCAGGTCAAAGGGTTTAATCTCCCTCTTGGCTTATTTATTAGATGGCAAGCTAAATGGGTAGATATTTAAAAATAAAATATATATTACAGCTGAATTCTCCTCTTAACATTTGAAGGGTATCTCAGCATTTGGGAGTTAATCAGATTTGGGGCTGAAAAGTCTCCTGCTTGGGTACTGCACTGTGCCACCTGAGAATTTTCTCCACCAGAATTCTTTCTGCAGGTGCTGGACAGGTCTTCTAATAGGACAACACAATACGATATTGGGTTAGCATCATTTCTCCATGCAGTCAAACACTGATGTGATTCCTGCACAGCACTGACAAGCTTTGGAAGCCTCTTTATCTTGTGACATTTGATATCTGGGACTAATATTGCAGGACAGAAAATAATAGCTACACTGGCTGATCTGATGAGTCTCACTGTCTCATGATCTGGAATGTGCTGCAGTTCACATTGGTGTTTTGTGAGTTGCAATAGCACACCAGTTGCTAGATGTTTTGTTTCAATAAGTAACTTTTAGCCACAGAAAGGTAAAGGTGTTTTAAATACCCCAGCTTATTTATTTTTCATATTATTTCTTACACTTCTGTTTAACAGACTTAACAGAATGAAAGGGCAATTCCAGTTGCAAAGCATTTCTCAAAAATAGCTCTTTGATGCTAACATTGAATTAAAAATAACTAAATATTTAGCTTCATTTCTAAGCTGGCCTCAGAGATTTTCAAGACTTCCCTTTAAAACAAGCTCCATTAACTATTTCATTTTTATGAGAAAAAGTTCTGACCTCCACTCAAAATAAATTTTTCTCAAAGTCCAGGCCATAATAAACTTCCTTGCAAGATTCATGATGATCTCTTTGTGAGTTTTCAAAATTATAGCAACAATGGCACAACCTCCAAATCCCAAAGTGCCAAGCTACAAAGCATCACTTACCCAGGGATACTCCACAGCACCCAGAACTGAAGGGGGGGAAGAAGTGGGGAGCAGCAGTGCTTGAACATATCCCCAGTGGTTGCAGTCTGCTTGACTTCAATGAAATTGAGTGCTTGAAGTAATGAGCAAGGCAATGAGAAAGCAATACTTGTCCTGGTCTGTAGCTGCATTACCTAGTCCTCAGTAAACATGTTCTCAGAAAATGAGAATGGTACAGACCTCTGCGGTGGGGCTGTGCTGGGTAAATTCAGATTAAAAAATAATAATAATAATCAAACACATGCATAAAACAACAGTAACAAAACACACACAAAAAAAAAACCACATGCAGAACTGATAAATTTATAAAGTATCTGCTGGAATGTATACAGTATAAATCAACAAGGAATAAATCTTACATTTATTTAATCATTTAAAAGCAAAATGAATACCTATCATATGCTACCAGTGTTTTACAGAAGAAATACTGCACACAGTATATGCAGTTTCTTCAGCATTAGCTGATCATAAAGGTCAGTGTTAAAAAAAGTGAAAATTTCAAAAGGTAAAAGCATAATTAAACAAATAAATAAATAAAAATAAAAATAATCAACCCTGCCTACAAGCCCAATAAAACTAACCCAAAACTAAAGTAACAGTGAGCAAGGGAAAACTCTCACTCTGCAGTCGTTTGCAGGTTGAAACTTTTTTTTCCAGTTTAGTCCGTATTTAGATGGTTTGGTATCTTCAGATACCACAACTGGATTAAAGAAACTGCTGAGTAATTCAGTAAAGTCCAGAAGAGTGTAGTCAAAAATAGCTGCAACCGCTCCTCCCTCAACTTAAAAGGGGGAGTCACATCTCCTTCTCTCCAGGGACATCGTTTACTCATCACTTGCTGAACTTACATGGCCATAGCAACACGAGGGATGCAAACATGGTCTCCACACACTAGGAACAGTAGCTTTAAGTATTCCATCTTAAAACTGGTAAGTTCTTTATTTTCATTTCTTTCTTCTTTTTCATTCACTGTCAGGCCACGTGGTTGGCTCCTTTGCCTTTTACATAAAAACAGACAGACTCAAATGATCATTTTAAGGAACAAATGATCAAACGGTCATTTTAAGGAACATTAAATTGACCATTTCTTTTTCATGGTATAGTTTCAGCAGAGGGGAAAAAACACAGTGACAAAATGATAAAAGTGGAACATTATTTCATTTTATTACTATTCCTAAAAAAAAAAAAAAAAAGTACAACTTTTCTGTAACTGAGGTTTTTCAAGAAGAAATGTTTGGATGGCACTTCTGAAATCATTTTGGCCTACAAGTAAAAAAAAAAACAACCTTCCATAACACCAGTTGTAACATCCCTGAGATAACAGCCTTCCAAAGATTTCTCAATGAAAATATTTAATTTCATTTTTATTTAGTGTATATGGAGACCTATTTTGCAAAATAACATTAAACAAAAACATTTAATCATTGTGGAAAGCACATTTTTTACTCATGTATAAAAAACAGTGAGACTGAAGCTTTTATAGGCAGAAAAGCAATATTCTGTCAGCTGAACAGTATAAACTGAATTTTATGGTGTTTACAGAATTTAGCTTTAAACAATGCAGCAACTCTAGGAGGGTAAATGTTATCTGTTACCTAGTATAGTAATTTTTACTATGCTTATTGGCTAAGTATTTCAAATGCATTCACTATTTTTTTTAGGTCCCACCTTTCCTCCTTTTTTTCCTTTAACCTTTGCTATAGTTGCAAAACAAAAATCCCTGACTTACAGAAAAGTGGTTTTAGGTAAAAATAAATACTGAAATTTATTTAAGACATGGAAAGAAAGAGGATAGAAATTGAGGGTGAGAATGTTTTGAAGCATCTACCAAGCAAGACAACAGGAGATAACACGTTTGAAAATGCCTCAAGTTCCTAGGGTAAATTAAACACAGGTTATTACAATAGGTAACTTTGAGGCTAGTTACTGACATCACAGCAGTAGTATAATAAGACACTTATTATGTCAATATATACAATTAAAAACTCAGAGCTCCCTCTATGTATTCTCACGGTGGTGTCATTTGAATGACTGAGGTTTCAGAAAGGACTTAAGCGGCAGCAGGCACTGGAAAAGAAAATATGAAGTGCAAAACACTGAGATTCTCCTGAAGTAGCAACATATTTGCACAGATGTGTTCAAGGGAATAACTTTAAAAAAAATAATAATAAGAAGAAGAATTCTATGTAGTTGACTTTGTACTTTCATCAAGTAATGCTAGGAAAAAGCACATGGAACATTATCAGTGCAAAATATTTTTTTGTATATGTTTCAGATTAAATATAAACAGTGGTGACTGGTAAGCAATATAGGCTCAAACAACAAATAGCACAAGAGAGCAATGCAACTCTCACTATAACTCTGAGAGTAAACTCTCATTACTTACGAAGTTCAGACAAATGAAGACTACGATAGAAACAAATTGACACTTTTTGTTTTGCCACTAAAATGTCACCGATGCCTCCAGTGATGAGAGAAAATGCATTAATCCAGAGCCATCTTAGAATTACTGATGGTTGCTCTGGCAGACCTTTAACAGCCATTCAAAGACTTGAGAAGAAAATTTATTCTTAAAACGAAGGTAGAAAACCTGCACAGGAAGTATTAAAAAATAATTCATGACAAAGTCGCTCAGTAGAAGTCAACACTAAACAGAAGCTACCAGTTCAAGGTTCAACAAAGCTTAGGT
The DNA here is from genome assembly GCF_011077185.1 of Oxyura jamaicensis. NCBI lineage: Eukaryota > Metazoa > Chordata > Aves > Anseriformes > Anatidae > Oxyura > Oxyura jamaicensis. Next base: position 138,460,095 of record NC_048893.1, read on the forward strand.
TTGGTCTGTTTCCATCTGAATGTCCCCACGTTATTCTAAAATTGTCCATTTTAGGCTTGCTAATACACAAAGTTAACACATACCCAATTTTGTTACCTGGGAGAGACTAGAAAACGGGCTGGACAGCTACCCTAAGGTGTCTAATCATGCTGCACAAGTTTTGTAGACAAAGTATGCTTAACGAAATCATATAAGCAAACATCCTATTAATGCAGCTATTGTCACAGCAGACAAATTGAAGCAGGCCACAGCGTAAGAAAATAAGGCTAACGAGTTATAATGCAAATTCCGATTAAATAATAACAATTCACTTCTTTTTAAGTAATACAAATCAACTTGTCTGCACATTTTACAATCAGTCTAAATACTGTTTCAAATGTTAGCTCCAAACAGGATTTGTGTACTTCAAGTCATCGTTTTTTCCCTCCAGAAAGGTTAAAGTCCATAAAAAAATCCCAGTCAATACTGTACAGTAATATCTCTCTCTCAGGGTTCTAGTGGTACCAGTTCACAAGACGTAAGTCCTGCAGCAGACATTTATATGTATTTGTCTCCAGCATTTCATTACATGTTGTCCATGCGAACGTAACGTGCCCTTGTAAAAGATCCTGTTACTGCTGTACAGGTCTGGTAGATGTAAGCATCACCCCAGGCTGATTCATTGCCTCTGCGCTAAGATACATCCATGCAATCCAAATTTGCAGCTACTGATTTTTTAACTTAACATTTCCACTGCTACAATATTTCTGTTTGTTTACATTCATTATCAGAATAGCTACCAAAGCCAATCCAACCGCTACGCTTGGAGGGCCACAAGGACTGAACTCCTGAGCAATTCCAGAAAGGAGCGGGGCAATTATACGTCCCACTGATGTCACAGACTGTCCAACGCCCAGGAGAGTACCGCTGGCCTCATTCCCACCGATGGTCAGTTCAAGATCAATGATGCAAGTACGACCTATAGTAGTTGAAAAGGCTAAGAAGGTGGAAGACAAAACGACCATCCATATGCTAAGCGCTGATGCGTACAGCAGAATCAACGTGCAGGTGAAAGTGCTGGAGTGCAACAGAAGTCTGTAAGTGTTGTGCTGATACAGTCTTGTTATTGGTCCAAGCAGACAACCAGCCAGGACTCCGAGCGAACTGCTATAGCTCATTAGGTATCCAGAGAACAAGGGTTTTACCCCAAATCTCTCCTCCAAGGCCAGACTAAAATTACTATGGTACAGCAGTATAGTAACAGACATCAGTAACCGCACTAAAAATATATCCCACAAGTCAGAACATGCAATTCCTTTAATCCTCTTCAGCACTGTCACAATTTGGACCCACGGAGACTGGAAAGGACTGTCACTTGCCACCGTTCCATTAGTTACTGATTTCAACTGCAGGTCACAATTTGGTTTTGCTGTGATAGTGTCTGTCCTTTTCTTCCCTTGTTTTTGTTTCCTATCGTCAATGTTTTCTTCACTCCAGGGTAACATCCAGACAAGACCTAAATAGATCAAAAAATCAGTTGATTTTATTCAATTGCATTAATTTTATGTGGTTTGACATTAGTCTGATGGTAAGTTTACAGTTAGTGTAAAAAATTAAAAAAATGACTTCAACAATCATTTCACCTTAAAAAATTACAAAGATTGAGTCTAGTATTATTCACAGTTCAATTTTAAATGTGGTGAAAGCAAGGAATGAAAACACAAACACTGAGATGAAACCCTCACAACATATTAATCTAAAGACCGAAGCCAAAATTCTGATTTCCAGTTGTCATCTTTGGGCACATACAAAATTTCCATTCCGGTGTCTGACTATAAAAGCAATGCACACAATGTAATGGAGAAGCAACTGGAAGTTAACTGTTTAAAAATTCCTGCTCTTCCACACAGGCTCAAATTCAAAGGGTACTATTAATATACAGAACATGTGTGCTGTAAATAATAAAAGCCACCATGAATTCCAGGTGTTACAAATATCAAAAATATACAAGAGTAGGGAGTGAAGGAACCCAAAATGCACAATGTGACAAAACTTACCAGCATTCAGAAGGAAGATAGAAGCACAGAAGAAAGACGTTTGATAGAAGCCATCTTTCAACTCTGTAAGGTAGCCACCAACAACAGGTCCCAGAATGAAGCCCACACTGGAGGCTGCATTGAAACGTCCCATTACTAAAGGGCGGTCTCGCTCAGAAACCAAATCAGAAAGCAGGGCTTTAGAGATGGAGAGTGTGTGTTTGAAAATACCTGCAAAATAATACAAAAAAAAAACGTATTGTTTAATCCAAAAGATTAAAAATTCCAGACAGTATCTGAAGTATCAATATTAAAAAAAAAACCTCTGTATGATTAGTATGGTCAATATTCCACCAAAAAAAAAAAATAAATCTTCAATGCTAGAGCTATACAGTGTGTTGAGCCATGACCATCATCCTGGCTGTTCAAGGTTTTGGATCTAAGTACCAAAACTACTCAGATAACTGAGTTGATGAAGTGCTGCTCCACCTACTGGAAGAATAATAAAAAGTAAATAAACTGAGTGCTGGAGCACGCTAAGATTAAGAGTCTGTAAAACAGGATCACAAGGATGGGTAAAGGTGGAGCAGAAATGGCTTTTCTGTTTATAAACATAGCTCAGTACCAACTTTGCTGAGTATGGAGATTTTCCAGGATTGTAATGCACTGAATTCATATTAGATACTGGTGAGTGGCAAAAGAAGAGCCCAGAAGTGTAAGCATGCTGCGGGAATACTAACAATACAATCTTTTAAGTTCCTTCTCTCTGACCAGCACAAATCGATCTGTCACAGGCACTGCGCTGTTAGTATTAAAAAGTATTACTTCTACTGGGTAATTATTTGATCAACCAAGTCATTCATTAGTAAGTTTTCTTTAAATTAAGAAACAATACCATGAGTTCCTAAATTGGGACCATGGGGCACCAAAGTGCCCATCAGTTAAGTGTTCGTAGTAACAACAACGTTTATTACATCAGAATATGTACAATGTTCAGCTATTATAAGAATTCTGTTATGAACCTTGCTACAAACTTAGCTTATGTGCTGCAAAATCACATGCTTTTGCACATAAATATTCTACTGAAGCAGTGACCTAAAATTTCAGCCAGATTTTGTAGTATCACTTTAAAGTACGTTTTCAGCATAAAAACAAAACAGAACAAAAAAAAATGCACAAATCATTCCATTCTGCATTGCAAGTAAGATTTCATCAGTGACCAGGTACATTGGGTACCCCTAAAGACTAACCTTACAAGAGTTGCTTTCAAGGAACTGCTGCACTCCTATTCTTATAAAACTCAGCCACTAAAGGTGGCATAAAATTTGTGACAGTTTGAGTATACATTTCAGATTATTTTCAGAAAATTCATGAGAGTGAATTTGTAGAGATGTTTCCATTAGCAGGGTTCAGCTGGTGCTGTTGGATGATGCTGTGCAGTTATCCACACGCCACCACTTCTCCAGTAGCAATTCTCAAGCTGTAAGTACAGGGAAATTAAACTGCAAAATGCCAAGTGCTTACTCACCTACAGGGACTCTAGAAATGGCAAACAGATACACAGTGGTGGACATTCCAAGAATGAAGTAACCCAGTGCACTGAGAAGAATGCAAGTCAGCAGGGAATACCGTCTTCCTACTATATCACTCCAGCAGCCCTACAAAAAGCAGGAATTTAAGAACAGTTTGTAACATTTAACTAGGTACAATGCACAATCAGTATGTCTAAATTAAGCTGAGAAAATAATTAAAAGAACTGTCAGTGAAAGCTTAATAAGCTTATTATACAAGTTTCCTAAGTGCTTGAAGTCTGGAAGAGGCAAGCAGAGTTCTGCCCTGCCGGCATTCTATTTAATGTCGTGTATCAAGCTTTAAAAAATATACTCTTCTTTTAAAAAAATACAATCCTGCAATAAACACCCTCGAATGTTATTGATGGTGACCCTCTGAAAATGTCATCACAATCAACCACAAATATTTGGTTGCAACAATGGTTGCTGTAGAGTAGACATTTGCTGAGCATCCTAAAACAAATGGTCTTAGGTAGGAGTTTGTCACCTGAGAGCAGACAGGTAGGAAGTTAATTATGAGAAGGTCAAACAGTAAACTTATAGGTAGTATACTTATAAATCAGCTTGTTTCTAAACAGGAAGTACATTTTTAAGAATGTAGGTAGAGGTTTTGCAGTTCAGAGAAAAAGCCACAAAATTGCAGAAGCAAGTTATCCCAGGTGGCCTGCATAACAAACTCTGAAACAGTTTTTCGTAAGATGCTCAAAATCGTCTCTCTTGAGAGCTATGAGGTACCAGGGTAATAATATTGAAGATGTTCCTGCTTAAACGCAGGGATCTAAAGTACTAATAGGTAAAGCATGCATTCAGCAATTTGGGCTTGACAAACCTTAGAACTCTTATTTGGTTAGGATGTGAGAAAAAAGAAAAACAAATGAAAACACCAACAGCAACAAACACAAACAGAAAACTAAACATAGCTCAAAGACATGTTGCATGAGTATAGGCCATATGACCGATTACAAGACACTGCTTATGAAGCAGGGAAAGCAAGCTCTAGATAACCGGATTATGACGAGCTGACTGATGAGACTACTTTTTAGAAAGGATACTGCACTGAGGAGAACTGCTTTACTAACACCAACGTTGGAGACAACCCTGTGTGACTAAGATGTGGCTCAGTAGTGTGTGACTGATTCCAAATCTGAATTCTAGCTTTGGTCTAAAGACTTCATTCTATTTAGAAATGTTCTGAAGGATCTAGGTGTTTGCTTTAAGTGAAACAAAAGGCAAAAAAAAACATGGTTCCTTCAAACCAAAAATGCTTACATGAACAGTATAAACATTTTCAAAATTTCAAGACATGTTATTATTAACCTAATTCTCTATTTTCCATAAAAGCCATAGATATACCAATGTACTATAAAAAGCAGTGTTAGAACTCACCACAAATGTGCTGGAAAATAGCTGCATTATACCATATAGAGATCCTAAAACAAACAAGTAAAATACCAACAGGAAAAAATATTATTATTATTTTATGAAAAGTGCACAAAATCTTAAATGAGGAAACATGAGAAAGATTCAAGCAATAATTTACTGAAAGAAGAGGGAATGGAACAAACCAAGGATGAAATACAGACCGCAAAGGAAATAGTTTCAGGAGTGAAAAAGTAAAGCAACTGCTGATCAAACTTACAAAGCTATGTAATGTAGAAGGACGTTGCTTTGCATGGTGTATTAAGCAAAAGAGATCCTGGCATTTTTAATTCCTTTCTCAGAATCAGGAGAGGATTTCATTACTGGAAGGCTGTAATTACTTTCCACTTGGCACTTCAACCTATTCCAAGGCACCACAGAAGCCCTGAAGAAACCACAGACCCTACTCTTTCATTTTAAAGGCTGAGTTTAGCGCAGTTAGTGACAGAAGAGAAGCAGCAAAGAAAAGCACAGAGAAACATCTGCCAAATTCTTTCTTTTACAAGAATACACCCCAAAATCTATTTTTTTAAATCAAAGCAGACTGTTGAAACACAAACATATTTTTGATGAACTGCTGCTTAAAATAATATTGCCACCTCAGAGCAGAACTAAATTATTTCACAGAAAGTGTTTTCATCCAAAATAAAAAACCAAGGTAATAAAAAATTAATAACAAAACCTAAGTCAACCACACATGGCTCTGAAGAATATCACACTTGTATGATAGCAAACCATAAACAGTACCGTAATATATAAATAAGAACCCTAGAACCGTGGAACTTCATCTTACCAGTTAATTTTTAAGATAGAACTCCAAAACTTCAAAATTTACTTGTAAATATTACTTAAAGATGATAAATATTTTTTTGCCAAAAGGCAGCTGCAAGGAATTCAATCAAAAGGGAAGCAATCTAGAGCATTGGAAAGCTCAACAGAACCAGCTGTGGAAGTACTGTTTAGAAAGCTTGCAAATAACAATAAAAGCTACAGCTCTGGATCCCTGAGTTGCTGAGCTGTGAATTCTTGGATGCTGGAAAAGCACCTGTATTGTTATTATTATATATATATATATATATATGTACAGTATATGTAGTATTATTATTATTATACCAAGTATTATTGCAGGACTTCTCTAGTCTTTCCAAGAATGCACTTTCCCAGGCATCTGCTTTAGGCTCCTGACAGGATGTGAGGTTGGACAGGTCTCTGGATCTTAACACAGCATGGTTTTCCATACTTTTTTTTTTTTTTTAAATTTGTCATTAATTTTATCATGCTACTAGCAGGGAAGAATTATGCTTCAACGTCCAATTTGCAGGAAATTCCAGTTCAGAGCATCTTATTCTTTGGTAGATCAATGGAGTACTGCAACTCACCTATAATTCCAGCAACTGTAGGACTTGCTCCTAGAGATTTGATATGAAGGTTCATTAAAGGAACAACCATACTCACACCAAATAAATCCTGAAAAGAAGGCAGGAAAAGTTTTAGGAACTGATCACTTCTACAAAGATGGTAGCAACCTGGCTTAACAACAGCCAGTCAGTTATTCAAAAGTTTTAAATGTTTTCTACATCAATACAAGATTAAACGAAGTTTTCATGTCTAATGTGGTATGTCGTAACCTCTGCAGAATACCCTGTATGAACAGAATTAAAAACATACAAACTGAAAGATAAAGGATTGCCTCACACAGTAGTGAAAACTACGAAAACATCAGTACTTCCCCCCTCCAGATACTAACATTTTGAAGATACATATATAAACATTACATTTGAATATATGTTAAGGGAATACTTATCTGTTTAACAGGAAAAGTGTTTGGCACTAGTATTTTAAATTCAAAGTGGTCTGTCGTTTCAGTCACCTACATATTTTTTACTTGCGCAGAGGGAGTATATTTAGAAAATCTACAGTACTTTACCTCTCAACCAGGATGGGGTAGAAGCTAAGACAGATCTGAACCTACCCAAATGCTATCTTTCTGTATAACTGAAGAAATGTGAAGGCAGAAACATGAAAAAAAAAAAAAAAAAAAAAAAAAAAAACATACAGCAAAGCATGAGTAGAAAAGTTATTGTAAGGGGAGGGCAAAGGACATTGCCCATCCTGAACAGTACAAGGATTTCCTACTCAGTCCTTTCGACTTTCTATCTTTTGTTAAGCTAACTACATTAACCCAGGAGTTCTTACACTATACGCTGCTGGTACGAGTCTTTTATCAGAGCTGAACCTTACAAAGGAGAGCTGCTGAAGCAAGATCACCTTTTATCACTGAGTGCTGAAGCAGACTAGCTGTTCATAGTATGTCCACAGTCAGAATAATTGCAACAATGCATGCCACTGAGTAAATTCCATCAGTCTATCATTAAGTCTCTTATGATGGCTGCAACTAAGACTTAAAAAGTTAGAACAGCCCACACGGCTTACAAACATCATCAGTAAAACAGTATTAGGGCTCAAAAAGCTATACCAAGCACTAGCTTATAGAATCATGGAAAAGTAGAATAATCCCCTTGGACGGGACCTCAGGAGGTTTCTAGTCCAGCCTCCAGCAGGGCCAGCTCTGAAGTCAGACGTAGTAACTCAAGGCTTTAACCAGACAAGCCTTGAAAAGCTCCTAGGACAGAGACTGTACAACCTCTCTGATGACCTGTCCTGCTGTTTGACTATCCTCATGGTAAAAAAGGCTTTCCTGAAATTAAAATGAGAAGTTCTGACTGCATACAGGACCTGTGTCCCTCTTACTCTTGCCATGCACCACCCTGAGGAGTCTGGCTCCATCTTCTTGTACCTGCTTGCTGGCACAGAAAAGGCTGCTGCCAGGTTCCTCCTCAGCCTCTCCTCAGAGGGCAAGTGTTCCACCTCTCCAGCCAGGATGGTTGCTCAGGAAGCTCACTCCAATCTGGACACAGTATTTTAGATGCCTTCTTGCAAATACTGAGTGAACTAACATCACTTCTTTGTTCACATAGCCCAGGATGCTGCTGACTGCCTTTCTACCAGGGCACACTACTGGCTTATATTCAGCTCTCTTCCCACCAGGGCCTTATCAGAAAAGCTACTCCCCTGCCTGTATATTTGGAAGGGATTATTTCTTGCCAATTACAAGACTTAGCAGTTGTCCTTGTTTGGTTTCATAAGGCTACTGTCAGCTCATTCATCCAACCTGCCTAGTTCCCCCCTGGATGGCACCCCTGCCTTAAACTGCACCCCCTACTTAGATGTCATCTGCAAACACAAAGAGAGTACAGTCTGCCACCTCGTCCAGGCCAGGGATAAAGATATTGAAAAGTTCAGGTCTCAGAATGCATCCTGGTAGCATTCGACTTGTCACAGGCATGCAGGATGACCAAGACCCATTGACCGCTATTCTGTAATAGGCGGTTAGTTGTCATTTCACTTACAATTCCTCACATCAAATGACGACGTTGCATTTGCTTGGCTACAAGAAACTTGCGTAACAGGTAGCAGTTCTTTATTATATTTCACCACACTCTATACCATTAAAATTACACTAATTTTTTTGCTTGGCTGCAGTGTGTACTCAAAGCTTCACGTCAGCAAGGTGTTACAGAGAAGGTATTAAGAAGCGGAGCGTGTTATAATGCATCTTTGCTTGGAATATTAGTTCCAGGACTGAAACCAGGTAGACTGTTGCTACTGCCCAGGCTAAAGGTAAATAACAGAGTATAGCTACATTTCACAGTGCAAATTTGTACCACTGTTGTATTCATTTTCCATGCTGCCCCCTTTAATTTTAAATAAAAATGTCCTGTTTTCCAAGGCTTGTAAACTACAGAACGCAAACCTATTTTTCCACTGTAATTTTTCTTTTTTTTTAAAAAAAAAAAGGAGATGGTTTTTGAGTTCGTAATAAGCACTGGTAGTTCAAGGAAGCAAAGAACAGCTCTGATATACGTAAAACAAGACGTAATTTTAATGGTGATACACTATTCTGTTGCATTCACTGGATGCAACCCATACCAAGCCAGGCCATATGACTGATCACAGTGGAAAAACATCCCAGCTGCTACAGACCAGTACTTCAGCAAGCGTTCACACTCCAGAGAGCAGCTAAGCCATGCACCTTGAACGTGGCTACCTCGCCTGCAGCGCAAGGGGGGAACCCAACACCAGCTCAGGCCCGACCGCAGGCTCGGTGGGAGCACCGGGGGCTCTGACCGGTGGAAGAGAAAAGGAGACAGAAGACCAGTTTCTGAGTAACCTCAGGCTTTGCAGCGCCTCCCGAGCACCTGAGGGACCCTAACTGAGAGGCTCCCCCTGCCACCACCAGCACCGCCCCTCCGGCGGCGCCCCCGCGGCAGACCTGGCAGAGGGCCCCAGAGCCGCGGGGCGGGGAGGGCTTCATCTCCCCTCGCCCGGCGCAGCCACCCGCTGCCCCACGGCCGCCGCTTACCAGGAAGCCCACCGCGTAAAGGCACCGCACGAAGCGGGCGGATGCCGCCGGGCTGGCCCTGGCTCCCCGGCCTCCATCTTCCTCCATGGGGCCGGCGGCTGCCCGCGGCCCCGGAGCGGCCGCGATGGGCGTGCGCAGTGCCGCCGGGGCGGCCGTAAAATGGCGGCGCGGGGGAGTCAGTCAGGGCAGTCCTCGCGGTGCCGTCGTGTAAACCTCGGCGGTTTTTTATTCCTTATTTTAGCGAGGGTATTCGTGCTTCCTCTCCTCCAGGCGAGGGATCAGGGTTCCTTCAGTTTTTGGAGGTTTTTGGAGTCCTGGCCTTCCTCTCGTCACCTGCAGGAATTTGCCCTTTCTGCCTCTCTGCATGTTTGCAGAGAGTTTCGCAACGTGTCAGTGTCACCCCAGGAAAGCAGTGAACGCCTTGATAGGGAGGAGAAGATAGTTCTTCGGAGATGAATTTCCATTTCTGCCTTTGGAGGCAGAAATGTGCCCAGCAGCATGGTGATGGTCCCCCACACAGTCCTCCTGGCCGCTGTAGGAAGACAAGTTTTAAACCCATATGCCTCTGGTTCTGCCTCCCTCGTGGGAAGGTGTCCCTGTTCTACTACCACTGCTGGTGTTTGGCTCTCACAGGGCTAAACCTGCTTGCTTCAAGCGTTTCTGATGGCAAAGTGTTTTCAAGCCATGCTACATGCAAACTGGCTGGAGATGGTGACACAGCCAGAGGAGATGGTGATGGTCATCCTAGTTTCTTCTTAGTGTGTCTGTAGTTGTGCTTCATTTCTCCTAGTGATTCGTGGAAGAACTCTACAACTCAAAGCAAATGAGAAACAAAGTAGGTATGTGGTTTATTTCAGCGTCAGGCGCATGTGGTATACTCCCAAAGGCATGGGCACCGTAACGCGGCATCTTGCTTTGGTTATACGCAGTAAAAAGTTACATATGCATGAAGTTTCCCAACACACCTATACGTACTCATAACCTCTCCCCACTTTGTATTAAAATTAGCTCCAAGAAATCATTTCCATAAACTCTTCCTGTCTGCGCTTGCGCAGTGCCTTCTGGTGGTGGTCATCGTGGGGATGAAGGTTGATAACTCCTCTTCATCACCGCTAGCTGACCCCCTGCCTTTGTACAGACTCAGCTGCTCCTTGGCTCTTGTCCAAACCACAAGGTCGGTCTCAGCTGTTTTTTGAGACAGATTCCCCATTTGGTCAGGAAATGTCCTCTGTGAGGGTCCCCTAGACTCCTTGTTTTGGTTAATTTGCACAGAAGTAAGCAAAGACACTCAGCAATATCTATTTTAATGCAATTAAGCGAGCCCCCATTCTTCCATTCCTGGCTTTAATAATTACGATATTTTTATTTAGAAATCATTAATGCAATTAAGCAAGCCCCTGTTCTTTTATCCCTGGCTTCACTAAAGTCAGAGTTACCTAAAATTCTGGACCACTACTCTATTTTAAAGGTATTTTCATCCGAAGAAGTAAAGCAGCATTCTTAAATCTCTGAGAAGCATAGACAAGTGATTATCACATGCAAAATATTGTTCTATTGGAGGCAGCAGAGATTGTTTGTATAGCTGCTGATCTACAAAAGGATCACAGTTTTAAATGTTTAAAAATAGTAATACAAAAACAAGAGTACTGATTTATGAAACAGGACATTTTAAAATTTGGTTTTCACTAGGAGTAAAAACAAGCTTTTGAAAAACAATGGTGATATTTTAAACAGTGCCTGTTCATAAAAGTTTGAGAATGTCACTTATTAATTAATTAATGGGATAACTTGAGATAACTTCAGCTCTGTCTTCAAGTTTTAAGAAGAAATAAGTACCACAGGGTCGAGGGTCTTCAACAGTGTTAGTTCACGAAACAGGAGAAGGGAATGCCATTTTCCTTGTGGTTTTGAAGAATTGAGCTATCAAAAAAAAAAGCTGGAAGGCAAGAAATATTCCTAAATATACAGCTTATTTATAAGACACCAAAAATGATAGCCTTATGTATGCATAGGGACAAAGATGCTATCAGTCTCTCAAATAACTCGGTTATTTAATATCCCAGTGGCAGTAATATTTTATAGTTGGCTTAACCAGTGCTCCCTATTAATTTAGCTCTCTAAGGCTATTCATTTACTTTGAATAACAAGTCCTCTCAGAATAATGATGTTTTTAAAATTTTGATGTAGCATTGATGGGGATCACAGTTGCATACAGTTGCTCTGAAATGGAACAAAATGATAAGAGGATACTGAAATATTAGAGTATCATGGGAATTGACACTACATTGTATCAGCTCAATATTACACTAATTTTGGTCATTTTAACTTTGATAGAAGAAATGGAAAAAGCCTGAAGGCTTTTTAAGGGAAAGTATTAGAGGTGGATGATTACAAGATGTTGCAAGGGTTTAGATACTGTTCCTGGGTCATAAGACAGATCATGTCTTGTCCTAACACTAAGCCCAAGTGAAAATTTTGAGATTCTGTGTAAATGTCAGTCTCTGCTTCAAGTCTCAGAAAGCAGAGTTAGCAGTTGTGCATTATTTTCAGATTGTGAAGATCCAAACAATCATAATGGGGACAGAATATTGTTGGCAGCCATGAATTCATTGACAGTAAGAGCTGTTTCTTAGTTTTGTGTACTCTTTTCAGCTATTCCCATGCGGAATGGCTTGTAAAGCAGACAAAACCCAAAGTTTTTGGTTGCTCCCATAGCATTTTCAGTGCCAACTGTTCATGGAGAAAAACCAACCAACAAACAAAATTCAAATTTAATCAGGTAATTCGTATATATATATGCATCTGTCTGTTTTTACATCATGTGTAAGGAAAGGGCATTAATGTATAATAACATGGTGAAGATCTCTGTTGCCTTTGAATTGAAGGTAGATGGTTTCCACTACATCAGAACATCCCATTCATGTTCCGTCATTGCAATTACAAAATTTAAGATAAAGGCTCCCAAATAAAGAATGGTATGACTTGACTAGCACAGAATTAAAGGAATAAAATATAATGAACATTTATCACAATCTTAAGGAAAATAGAACCGGTCTAATGTGATATCTTTTGAGGGCAGAATTACATAGTTGTTTTATACTGCCAATATTGTACACTTAAATTACTGTAAGGTATTTGTCTTTTTACTGGATAGTTCTTTGAGTAGAACAATACACACTCAGAAATGGCCATCAGCATGTGGATTCAGAATTTTGGCATACCCCTCCAGACTGTAATTGTGAATGAAGAATCTTCGCTGAGGAAAGGGTGCGTTTAGATGGGTCCTCTCATTTGTTACCCTTTTTTCACGACTTGGAAGAAACTATATTATCAAAATTACTAATATTATGGGCAACACAGTGACCAGGAAAATTACGCATACCACTAGTACAATACAATCTGAGTACTCAGCTCTCATGATATTTTAGTATTCTAAATATAAAGACAGCTATAAACAAAGCATGAGGGCCACGCTCAGGGTGTGCATATCTCTGTTGTGGCAGCCAGTGATTATGAAATAAACTTGGTAGTCATATTAAATAATCAGGAAGAGTACGTTTTTATTACTATTCTGTAACCAAAAGAAGCTAACTCCATCTTCTGATAATAAATAGGGCAATCTAAAGTAAAAAAGCAGAAAACTGTATTCCTTCTGTATCCGTTTTTTGATATGAATACTAATGCAACATTCTGTCTAATTCCTCTGTCGTAATTGAAGGACAATGTTCAATAATGGGAGAGGGTCCAAAAAAAAAAGCTTTTAATGGCAGGAAGAAAATACCTTACCATGTCAGGTTGTCAGATATCTGACCCTCCTAAGGCTCACCTCCTGAACTGTTCTTGCCTCAGATTATATATGGGAGAAGTAATCCGGGGAGTATGTCTGAGATTCAGTTTGTTAATGAGGAGAAGGTACGAGGGATCTGCAACCCTTCATTAAAAACATTTCCTGTGGCAAATGCTCAGTGTCACCTGCCAAGGAAGGAGTTGAGGCAGTCAGCACCTGTCCTTCCTCAGCCAACTCCAAGGAAAGCTATGTGTGCTCCACACCAAGACAAAGTGAAAGCTCTGATGGAAATCATCTTCTGAAATTTAACAAAGTTGTGAAAAAAGATCCTTTCATTCCTCCGAAGGAGAACATTTTAAACCTTATAAATTCTCAAATACAGTTCTTTAAACCATTTTGTAAGACAGATCTAAGGCAACTACAGGAATTTATTGCAGTAAATGGAACATACTCATGAATTTCTGCATTACAAATGCAAAAGGTCAAGACCCCCCGATGTACCATTTGTCATCAAGTTTAGCAAATCTAACAATGACTTATTTCATTCTGGTTTACAGTTTCAAATCATTAGGGTAACATCTAACAGTCATTTCAACTTTTCATATATTTCTATTAGGCCCAGTAGAAAGAGTTACAATCCAGTGGTCCAGAACTTTTTAAGAGGAACTGTAAAGGAACTTGAATTTGGAAGCTGCTGATAATATTAAAGGCATATAAAGTTTAATCTTTCTGAAAAGATCTGCAGATTTAAGGAATATGGAAAGAAATCATATAATTGACTCCTCCGTCAAAGCTATAAATGCTGGTGGTCAAGACAGAGTGACTTAGAAAGCATTTCTAAAAATCTTGATAAATAAAGAAATTGTTTCAGCCATTGGGCCTCTTTCTCCCCTTATGGAGTTTTCTGTGGCAGCATAACTAAGACTGCATATCCTTCCATGTTTCTTTCAGTTAATGATTAACAGATAAAATAAATATGTCAAGTTTAGACACCATTGATCCTGCTCTATTTCAGAGGATGGCCCAGACAAGTCCTTTTGACTCCAGACCATTTCCTGTAATACTACAATATTCACCCCACCCCAGCCTATGCTCTTTTTATTATTATTATTATTATTTATTTAGTTATTTATTAACCTGAGAAGCCCTGTAGATGCTGGAACAGTACAGAAAGGTCTGAAGGCAGGTTCCTCGGGCTTCCTGAGTAAAATCCTAAAATATGTACCAAAAAGCATCTGTGCAGTACATGGGAAGAATTAGTGCCTCAGAGTGAGTTTCATAACAGCTTTCTGCTGTGAAAGGACCCATATAAGACAGCAATAGAAATGCTGAGGAGAGGTGCAGCTCTTAATTTCTGACAATTTCTGAGCTGCAAGCACGTAACTGTTTCCATGGGAAGCTTCCTCGAACACCTCCTAAAATTAAGCAACTCATTTATGTGAAAAATGCACACAGGGGTGAGGCATTCCATTAAAACACTGCAGGAAACAGTAATGGTATTTCCCCTGCTTTCCTATTCATTTAAGAAAATTTAAGAGCGCTCAGGTGTGAGTGGGGAACCCAGATGCATCTCCTTGTATTTAGAGTGTGAAAGTCCGGAGCACAGAGAAGATACGTGGCAGGGTCCAAAGGAGTTACACACCCTGCAGTTCATGTAGGTGGCTGCAAGTCTGGCACGTTCTGCAGATGCAGGTTGCGCCAGATTGTACAAACAGAAGTCAGAGGGAGAGGCTGTATTTTTCATTACCTCCCACACAGTAAATAAGCAATGTGTATGATATAATACTTGGATACATTAAAATGTGTAGATGTAATGGATCATAAGATGGTTCTTGTTGGTGCATTAGAGAGTTCCGGTTGAAGCTATAGCTGGGATAAGGGCTTCTTCTGTCCTTGGGCCATCCTCTCTTCATGAGCTATACTACATAACAGCATAGTAGTGCTGCAAAATGAATGACTTGGTGATGTCTGTATTCAGAATGGCTTGAGTTCATCCATGCATAGAGAACTTGTACTCTCTGCAGTCTCTACTCAAGATTTACATGATCCAACATTGTGCCCTTGCCACAAAGTAGGCTAATGATATCTTGGCCTGCATTAGGAGGACTGTTGCCAGCAGGGGGGTGATTCTTCGCGTCTACTCAGCACCAATGAGGTCACATGTGAAGAACTGTGTTCAGTTCTGGACATCCCAGTACGAGAGAGACATGGACATAATGGAAAGAATCCAAAAAAGGGACCACAAAAGTAATTAAGGGCACCTCTCCTATGAGGCTGAGAGAGTGAAGATTGCTCAGCCTGGAGCAGAGAAGGCTCGGGAAGATCTCATCAGTATTTCAGACCAGCCAGTCCAGCCTTGGTGCCAGGAAAGGTCATGGAGCAGATCCCTTCATCGCACAGTACAGGGTGGCTAGGTGGCCAGAAGCAGTCAGCATGGGCTGAAAAGTCAGAAAGTCAGTTTCTGTCTGAGTAACCTGATCTCCTTCTGTGACAAGATGACCAGATTAGTGGACTAGGGAAAGTCTGTGGATGTTGTTTACCTGGACTTTAACAAGGTATTCAATACTGTTTCCCACAGCCTTCTCCTTGTCCTGCTAGGAAAGCTCTGCGGAGGGACCTGGATAGGCTAGATCAATGGGCCAAGTCCAAGCACATGACATTCAGCAAGGGCAGGTGCCAGGTCCTATACCTGTGTTGTAACAACCCCATGCAGCAGTCTAGGCTTGGGGAAGAATATCTGGAAAGTTGCCCAGCAGGAAAGGACCTGGTGGTCAGTAGCCATTTGGACATGAACCAATAGAATGCCCAGGTGGCCAAGAAGACCAATGGCATCCTGGCCACTATCAGAAATAGTGTGGCCAGCAGGATGAGGATCATGATTGTGGCCTTGTACATTGCACTGGTGAGACCGCACCTCAAGAACTGTGTTCAGGTTTGGGCTCCTCACTACAGGAAAGGATATTGAGTTTCTCCAGCGAGCACAGAGAAGAGCAATGACGCTGGTGGAGGGACTAGAAAACAGGACTTAAGAGGAGTGCCTAAGGAAACTGGGGCTGTTTAGTCTGGAGAAGAGGAGGCTGAGGGAAGACCTTATCGCTCTCTATGACTACCTAAAAGGAAGTTGCAGCAACGAGGATGTCAGTCTCCTTTCTCAGGTGACAAGTGATAGGATGTGGGGAAATGTCCTCAAGTTGCACCAGGGAAGGTTTCGATTGGATATCAGGAAGAGTTTCATCATGGGAAAGTGGTTAGGCATCAGAACAGGTTGCCCAGGGTGTTGGTAGAGTTGCCATCCCTGGGGATATTTAAGAGACATGGATGTGGCACTTAGGGACATGATTTAGCAGTGAACTTTGTAGTGTGGACTTGATCTTAAATGTCTTTTCCAAACTAAATGATTCTGTGATGGAATATAAATACCAGAAGGGAGGGTACAAAGAAGGCAGAGCCAGGCCCTTTTCAGTGAATTCAGGGAATTGAACTTCTACGGCGTAATTCATTGCATGTTGAAGTAGTCATACAAAAATAGATCAGATGGACGGTGCCCTAAATGTGCCTATATAACTGTAAAGGAAACCTGAGGTGACTGGCTTAATTGGAGGCAGCTATAGTGCAGCTGTCTAGTGTTAGGTAAGATGAATCCCAGCCAAGGTTTTAATGGACAAGGTGTACTATACTCTATGTGTCTGCCCAGCACACTGCTGACAATTGATCTTGTAGGTGCAATGGATAACATACTACCCAGCTGGGGAGGATGGCCTGGATGAGGATCTGAATCTGTGGGTGAGGTATTTTATCGATGTTCAAAACATTTTTTCTCCAGCAGCAAATGGGCAATGAGGTCTCAGAAGGACTCAGCTCTGAGGCAGCTGCAGAAATTGTTTCTTGGTGTGTAGTGAGACATGCAGCCAGTTCTAACAGGCTGTTTTTAGATCATGGACATATCTGCCAGCACAGATAAGGAGCTGCCTGCCAATTCCAAACATATACACACGACATTTACTCAATCACACACAAACATAAACAAGCAAATAAACAACCTCCCCCTCCCATAAACTAATCAAGCTTTTTCTCCTTCAGATGGAAAAGGAAGAAAGAAACAGCCTGCTATTGTTTCATTTTGTTTTTAATTCTTTTCTATTTTTAAATACAAGGAGGGGCTCGGATAGTATATTGATGCTGGAGCTATTTAGATACATAAATAAACAAAAATATGCAGATTTGGGAGTTAGCTTTGCCTTATCTGCAAAAGAAAAATAAACAGAAATATAATCATAAAACTTTTGCCAGCTTTGTTAAATGAGATTGGAATGCATCCATTATATGAGGGCCTTCAATCTTCACGCTATGAATCAACAAAATCAATGGATGTTGGGCATAATTGGCCAAACTGATTGTATGTTAAAACAGATTTAATTACATCATTGTCATTGTAGTAGGGATAAATTTGGCTATGACTTTAAAGTGTCAGTCTTTCTGTAGAAATTTAGGAGTTTGGGAAGTAATTGGAGAGTGACCGTGTTTAAGAATCAGATTAATGATTGTTTTGATTTGATAAGCCTGGCCCTATTTTCGCTGCCTTGAAACTTTCTCTATTCTGTTGAGGCACCTTCAGAATTTAATTTAATTTAATTGAAGAACAAATGCCCTGGAACTTTCAGTGAGCATTCAAGTGGTGGGAAAAAGTGATTTTTATGATGACATAACAGATCTAAATCTGTCTTCTGATTCATTCCAGACATAGGTGGGCATAATACTGGAGATGTTAGAGTATTTAGAAGATAGTGTTGCCAGAGAATGTACCGTAAATACAAAAGAGAATAATTAAATGAGATCATCTCAGGACGAACATTCTACTCTGAGACCAGAATGAATGTACAGAATCTATGTCAGTGATTCAGGTGTCATTTGAATTCAGTGACACTTCATACAAACTGATTTTGGTGAAGCTACTCGTGAGAGTATGTTACTCTTATGCAGAAATAGGTTCACAGAGTCACTGATTATTTTATTTTGTCTGACCTGAAGCCACCTGGAGGCAGCTGGGTGCAATAAGAATGAAACCAACCATTTTATTTCTTTTATCATATGTGGTTCAGTGGCTGAGTTAGGAGACTGGAGTCCTCTTTTCACTTCCGATGTAACACTGTGAAAGGCATTTTGCCATTGTGTGCCGCAGTTTCCTTATTCACAGGTACAAATAGCAGTGCATAACAATTCTGAAAAGAACTTTGAGATTTTCAGATTAAAGCACAAGAGTGAAAAGCATTTTTATTATTTTCATTGTCAGAATTCACCAAAATCAGGTTGTAGTGAGTTTTGCAGTACTTATACACAGCCTTGCCCAATTGGTATTTTGGAGGTTATAAATAATGTCCTGTAACACTCAAAAATATAATTTTCAAGATGAGCCAAATGGCATTATGTTGAACAGCTCATCTGAAGTAATTCAATTTTCTCTATCCCTCTCTTTTTAAAAATGAATATCATGAAAAATCGTGACATTGATTTTGTTTATGCTTTATTGATTTTTTTTAATGTTGTGAGTGTCTACATCTCTGGATTTCACTGAATAAATTTTCTTAGGCTTTGGGCAAATCTAAGGCCACCCATACAGCACCAAAATTGTTGGGAACTCCGACCTGCAGTGTAGGATTCAGTTCCAGAGTAAGACCTTGAAATTCACACCTCCATGTGAAATAAAAATCTGTGCTGCTGTTAAAGTCAATGGAGGTCTAGTTAAAATGGTGAGTAGTACTCCAGAATGACCTGACCAACTAGTGGAGACTGGTTTTAGTCATCTAAACAGAGGTATCTAGCATCAGTTTTAGGCGATGTGAACTTGGCCTGTAGCACTCATTTAAGAAAAGTATGGATCTCCTGGATCTCCTCGAAGTCCTTTGTCGTCCCTCTTTGCCAAATGTAGATGTATTAGACATGCTGGAGTATCCAGTGGTACTGGTAGGGAGTGGTAGGGAATGTTGGCAAGGCAGCTGTATCTCTCTCTCCAAGCTTCATTTAGTTACCCTCACGTACACTCCTAGTGCCTTTTCAGGTGGTAGAAGGTACCTGAGACCCCTGTGTGGTGCTAGCAAATGTAGTCAAAACCAGGAGACAAACATTGCCCTCTGGAGTGGCAGCTGAAAGCCAGCAGGATCCCCTGAGAACTAGCTGGAGCTACCGTTTGCATTTACTAGATCTGTATTGATTATAATGGAAGGACCTCTAGCTCATATGAAATTGTCTAAATTTTGACAGGTTAGTTCTGAGCTGAATCTCACCTTTTCTATTTCTTCTATTTGGATGGGACATTATTCTAACTAGCAAGTAATGATTTTCTAAAACATGCTCTAAATATGCTATATATTCTTTTGTAACACATTCTGTGTTCTCTTTCTGAATAAAATATTGCTTATTGTTCTTGAATAGCATACTCTCCAAAGATCACCTTCAAGCACAGCAAAACGAACTGCATCAGTGTCTGCCAGGGAAAGAAAACATGTCAAAGAGTCTGTTTGACTGGAGATTCGTTTACTGTTCTGCACTGAAACTGGGCAGTGCAGAAGGGCCACAAAATATCAGAAATGCTTCTGTATTAAGTTAGTATAGTTTCAAGTTTGTATAAAATATGAATTGTAATATGCAAATATGGCATTAGGCAGATAAGGTAGTGTTATGAAAACACTCAGGACACATCTGCTTCATCTGTCTGGAAATAAGAGCAGGTAGAAACAGACTTTTCTGTTACTCTCCATGAGCACACTGCAGTACTGTCCAAGTGGGCATTGGCAGTAGGAATTCCTAAGAGCTAAATCTGTTGCAATAAAATTTTGCAACAAGTATTTTCTGGAGTGAATTGACTTCGTCTTTCTCTTGGTCACAGCACTTCCCAGCACAGGAAAGCAGTGGAGGATTATTTACTCCGGTGATAGATAACACCAGTGGAATTTTATTGGGTAACGACTGCAGGATCTGATGCACGGTACAAACTCAACAGATCTCTACAGGAGGAAGCCATTTCATCCTCTGGAGGTGGCAGGGAAGGCTTGTTCGGCATTACAAGAATTTGTTGGAAAAGCCTTTTTCTTGTGCAGTGAATCATTGGAATTTAAATGTGCTACCTGATCACCTTCCAAAATATCCCAGGAACACAGATGGGAAAGTGTCTTCTTTTTAAAAAAGTTTGGTATTTCTATATCAGGTGCTTCAGAGGTGCGGTGCAGGAATTGCTTTCACTTTTTCAGTTTTAGGATGTTCTTCTTGGTTTTACCTGCATGCATTTGTGAGATATGCAAATAAATTGAATGGGAACAAATAAAGCAGTTAAATGCTTAGTGTCATTAAAGGTATTACTTTACAGGTAAGATGCAAATTTGTAAAGTTAAGTGTATTTTCAGTAAAGGTCAAGACTTTCCAAAAGCATCTCTGTGATCTGGCTGCCATGTTTTCAAAGTTCCGTAAAGAAACAAACAAATGCAAACTTCATTTAGTAAAGTAGATAACTTTCATAGTGCTCTTCATATAGCCTTTCCTCCTAACAGCCAGGGAATCTTTCACCATCAGTCCTGAACTTTGCAAGCCCTTACTGCTGCTCTGTAACACAGTTCACGTGGACTGCCAGAGTCATTGCAGCTCCACCTCCATCTCCCCTGATTTTGATGTACCAGCTGCAATAATATTTCAAGTCAATCCCTGATTAGTTATGGGAAGGTCAGCTATTTCTGACTGGCCTCGCCCAGACAGAGAAACAGAATGAAGCTCTGCCATCAGTGTCCTAAAATAGATGGCCCTTTTCATCTGTCAGTCTTGAGTCAGCCGCATGGAACACAAATTAGGAGACACAAATCAGCTCACAGGGCACTGAGAAACACAGGCAGAAAGTCAAGCAAGGAGGAACTTCTTCAGACATGAGCTGTATTCTCCAAAGTTTCTAGTCACTTGCACAATAATTTTCTTTAGTTTACAATTTCTTCTTAAGTAATTTTTAAAAAATACTTGCATTTTTTTAAGATAACTTTGATAATGAAGCTGAGTGTAGGAATATTTTTTGGAGGTTTCTTTGCAGCTCTAGGGGTTTTGCTTTTTTTGGTGGCGTTTGGAACTGATTATTGGCTTCTTGCTACGGAAATAGGAAAATGTTCAAAAGCACCTGAGGATGTTGGGGTTAGTATGGATTTTTATTTATAATGGGAATTATATATTGGTTGTTTCATGGATGTATTTATTTTGTAAAAAAAAAAAAAAAATTATTTCTGTAGGAACTTTTAATCATGTTCATTTTGACCTTCTGGAGGTCTGCTGCTTCAAAACAAGGCTACTTCAAAACCGTTTTTAAGCAATTATTATCAACTCCAAAAATAATTTGTCTTTTGTGATAATGCTTTTTCTGATATGATAGTCTTCTAAAGGAACTGTAACTGTATAGATATACTATAGCTAACCTATAGTCAGACAAGTCTATGGTTCATTGTGATTATGTTATTTTTTACTTAAACACGTGAACTTGATTCTTTCAGGTAGCTGAAAAAGGGTATGATAAAGGCTTTTTATTTATTTATTTATTTATTTATTTTTATGTTTTATTTCTGTAGGGAGAGAAGGCCACTTTCCATCATGAAGGTTTCTTCTGGAGGTGCTGGTTTAGTGGGAAAGTAGGAGAACATAACTCCAGCATGTGGAAGTTCTGGTACAGTAAGTAACTTTTCCTTTGTTGTTATCTACAGTGCTTTCATTTTCAAAACTCTTTTTTTTTTTTTTTTTTTTTTGAGTGATTGTGAATCAATCACTCAGTTTCATTTGGCTTCTTTGGTTCTTTAGCTCTTTTTAAATAAATTCAAAAGTGACAAACACTTTCATAATTTGTACTAAAGGAATCCCCAGGACAGAATCATACATGTTTAAGTATCAGTTTATTCTTCAAGTGTTATGTTACTCTTCTCCTTTGTTACTCTTCTCCTATGAAGACAGGCTGAGCGAGCTGTGGATGTTCAGCCTGAAGAAGAGAAGGCTTAATGGTGACCTTACTGCAGCTTTTCAGTACCTAAAGGACACTTGTAGAAAAGATGGAGAACCATTTTTTTGCTCGGGTAGACAATGACAGGGCAGGGGGGAATGGATTTAAACTAAATGAGGGGAGATTTAGATTAGATGTTAGGAGGACTTTTTTTCACTCAGAGGGTGGTGAGGCCCTGGCACAGGTTGCCCAGAGAAGCTGTGGATGCCCCATCCCTGGAGGTGTTCAAGGCCAGGCTGGATGGGGCTTTGGGCAGCCTGCTCTGGGGGGAGGTGTCCCTGCTCATGGCAGGGAGCTGGAACTGGGTGGGCTTTAAGGTCCCTTCCAACCCAAACTGCTCTGTGATTCTAGGATTTAGTTCTATGTTATACCTGTCCTCTTAAGTCTGAGTCCATTCTTATCAGGACAGTCTTGCTTTTTGTTGTTAACAGATTGTTTTTGTCTGTAACATTGGAAAAGGAGCCTTGTGGTTAGGATGGTCTGTGCATTTTTGCCTGCACTTTTTCTCCAAGTAGTTCTATGAGTAGCTTAAGGAAGGCATGAGCAATTCTGTGGTGAGAATAGTGTTGTACACACCCTCTCAGAAAAATCCCTATTTTAATTGCATGGATGATCTGTATTCTTTCACTACATGCCAGGATTCTGGAAGATAGTGAGTTTTTTTGCCACGAGATTTTCCAATGGAGGAGAGATCGAGCAAAGCTTCTACTGTGTTTGACCCTAATTGTGATATACAGAGCTCCTTCTCCTTATTGTGAGATTTCCACAATTCTTGTGAAAAGCAGATGTCATCATACATTTTTTACTTCAGTATCCATAGTTTTGTAACGATGTTGCTTCTTCTTAGGTGGCAAATGTAATATTCACTGTAATTTCCCCTTGTTCTTTATCTGGATAATTCTGCAGTCAGGAATATGAAATCTGAATGTGATTTAAACTATAGAAAACCTTTACCCTTTGCAAAGAAGAAGGTCATCACCATCACCTTTTATAAGCATTTAATAAAAAGGGTGAAATAACACTTCTCTGGAGATACTGATTCCATAGAATGAACTCCTAGTTGTTGACACTGTAAAATTTCTGAAGATGGTCGGTATTTGTCATTATCTTTTCACAAGAGAAAAATTAATTTCCTGTTTTTGTTGTTGTTTTATTTGCTTGTTTGTTTGTTTTGGTGGGATATGCAGTAATGAGACAGAAATAATTAACCTTCACAAGAGAAAAGAACATATTCATATAAAAGCATACATAGGCATTGTATATAAATTGCAGTGTACCAGATCCTTCTCTCAAGAGAGGCTTCTTTACTGTTCCCATAGTACAAATCTGAGCTGCCCTTTAAGGAATATCCTTGGCTGGATATCAAGGCTGGTATCTCTTACCAAAGCAAAATCCACTCTAAAGCTATTGCCTGGGAAGGACCTGGAATCTTGACCTATGAAACTCAGTTTACCTATTTGAAAAACAGACATAAAATATTTTATTCCTAAGACATTGTAATATTAATCTTTTTCTCTCTTTTTCTTTTAGCCAACCAGTCACCTTCTAAGAATTGCACACATGCTTACCTCTCACCATTTCCTCATATCCGAGATGAACACAACTCAACCTCCTATGACTCTGCAGTCAGTAAGTATTTTTTTGGCTGCAAATGGATACAATGCCTATAGTTTCAAGAAAACAATTTGTATGCTTCAGTACAAAACAGCCTTATCACTCCATACAGTTTAATTTATAGAGTTCTGGTGTTTCATACTTCTCATACTTTCACAACACGCATATTTAAGACACTATTTAGCAAAGCACTTAAATAAATGCATAGCTTTAAGTATGATGGCAGAATGGAAATCATTTCTAAAAACAGAAACTTTTTTTTTAGTGTTACAGTGTGTGCCATACGTGAATAATGTAGACCAAGAGTGTAGCAATGTGCAATCTTGTTTTGTAAATTAAGTTCTTTTTGAACATATATATACGTTCTATAATATTTCAGAATACTTGATATCTTAAACTGAGATTTTAACATTGAGAAACTATAGTGTAGTAACAGATATGTATATGTAAAATACATAGAATCAAAAACCTTATACTTGAATAATGCCTGGAAAGCTCTGTTTTTACTACTCCACTTAAAAAATTGGTCACATTTCATCAGATCAAGGGTTTTACGCAAATGTATTTGAAAATATTGCTTCTGATGCCTATTTCATGTGACTTTTTAAATAACCTGTGATGTGTGGATGCTGCATGTCTCTGAGCCTGCTGACTCAATGACTTAAGTGATCCCTGAAGCTGCAATTATACCCTTGCTGACTTTGAAGGGTCTTCAGAATCCATTTTTTATGCTACAGACATGAAAAAGAAGTTGGACTGGTAACAGTTCTGTTAATTTCCAGAAATTATGAACTGTTTGTCCAGGAAGAATTCATCCCTCACCATTCAGAGTCAGAGATCTAATCTGTAACTTCGAAGCACGCCTAGAACAGTTTATCTTTCCATTTGAAAGTGACGAGTCATCTGCTCCTAATAATCCAGACAGAGTTTGTATTCCACCATTCACTCATACATTCACAAAAGATCTTCAAATCATATTGCATGATTACACCGAAGCAGACAAACAAAGAATAAGGAAAGGAGAAGGAATATCATCAAAAGTTTAATTAATTTCAGTTAATGTTTGCCAAAAGAACCACTGCTCAAATATAATTTTCCTATCTATATTTTATATTACAAGATTAAAAATAGACAGAACTGTACTATAGATGCTGGCCCAGGTAGAGTATATTCAGAGCCATTCCTGCTGTATAAATAGATACAGTTGGATTGCTTTGGAGCTCATTAAATCTGGAGAAGTGTGGGTTTGTTTTTTTTTTATGCCACCAGTTCATTTTCAGTGTCTAGAGCAGGTA
This sequence comes from Oxyura jamaicensis, assembly GCF_011077185.1. Lineage (NCBI taxonomy): Eukaryota > Metazoa > Chordata > Aves > Anseriformes > Anatidae > Oxyura > Oxyura jamaicensis. Next base: position 138,485,232 of record NC_048893.1, read on the forward strand.
TACTTGTTCAAGAATCTTCCACAACCTTTTTTATTAAGAAGGTTATATCATCATCTCTTCTGTTAGTTCAAAATTCATGCCTCTTCTAGTGTACTTCGACAGTCCTGCCTGTGCTATTTGGCAAACAGGCTCTTAAAACCTCACTGAATCTGCAGTTACTAAATTAAGAAATACTAGAAAGTTGTTGTCTTTTTGATTCGCAGTGGAGGAAATGCTTCTCTGAATTAGTCAGTGGAGAAAGCCCTCCATCTGATTTCATTAAAAAAATTATTTTGTCAGCTGTTTGTACATCCACTTGGCTGCATCTAATACCTTCTGTCAACAAAACATAGAACAAAAGGGCACTACCAAAAGATTAGGGTTCTTGTTCCTTTTTTTGGTTTTGCTACTGTATCTTGATAAAATATTTCATTTTTCATGGCTTATAGCTTTCTCAAAACATTCACTTTGAGGGATAAAAAAAATAATCCACTACTCCCGGTCCTTTCAGAAAGATTTTTTGCCATGTTTTTCATAAGACCCTCAAGTCTTATTTTAATTAGGAATGGATAAGAAGAAATATTCTGTCACCTGAAAATTAGTCAGTTTGCTGAAAAATAAACAATTGAATAAAAAGCTTTAAACTTCATTAGAGAAATCAAGTGTGGATGTACAACACAATTTTCTAAAAATCTCTAACTTCATGTTAACAGAACTGTTACTTTCTGAAGAAGCAAAGGCATGCACCTGCTTTTAAAGACAGTTCAGCTTAAGAGACTGTGAGAAATTGTCAGAGTGAATTGGATTTAATTACAGACCCTAGTAAAAACACAACTGTGGTTTGTAGCTGGAGTGCCATGTTACCATCCAGCTAGGATGGCTCAGGCAAAAATAAGTTTCCTGAGGGCTATAAAATCTCTGATGATTTTTGAGTGGAGAGACTGAACCAAGTCCTCTGTTGACATAACTCCTTTGGCTTTAGTATCAGTAAGAATTTGCCTCAGATTTTCTGGGCCATGGCCATAATTCCAAAAAGGCTTGATCTATCCTCTCTTGGTTTATTTATATTTTTTCATGTGTTGGTTTTAAGGTGTTCGATAGTTCCCAAAAACCTCAAACTCTGAAGACCTTGAAGTTTAGAGTGTTAGTATGTTCTACACAAACGGCCTAGTTCATCCTCCTGTGGAAACCTAGACTATGAGCTCTTGCTGTGAAGAGTTATAGCCTTAGATGGAAATGTGAAGACAGAAAAGCCTTCAGTGATGCTTACATTGGGGATTCAAATGCATGTTTTATTGTCTCAGATTTCCTTTCATCGTTACTGTCAGATACATGATCAGCTTGGAAGGGTGAGGTAGTACTGTTTTGAAATTGCAGCTTTCTGTATCTTAATCACAGGTATTATGACTTTGTTCATTCATTGGTTTTGTTAAGCATCTTGGTAGATCACCTACCTGCAGTGTAAAGTGCGGTCTACAGCTGTGCTAGCCATCATTTATAGTTATGCACTTAAATAAATTTGCAGGCCATGGCATTTATCTTAACCTGAAATAGACATCTAAATGAAGTCAGGGAAGTCTGACTCTCCTGACTTTCTGTGATGCTACAGTGTTTTATAGTGACAGCTATTACAATGTGCAGCTATTAAGAGGACAGACAGCACCTCATTGTGTCACCAGCAGATTCATTTATATGATGATTCACAAACATATGTGCAACAGACTACAAGCTAGGAATAATAACAATAATAATAAAAATAACCCATACAATAAAAGTACCAGAACAGTGACCTTTTATCTATTTTATTCTAAATATTTTATTCTAAAATAAGCATACTTATATATACATTTTTATCATTGTAATTATATTACTTAAATAAAAGTAATTGCAAGCTAGATTAATTCATGGTATCACATCACTGGATTACTTAACATTGATATTCAAGGAGTATCATACTTTTGTAGAACTCTCTTTTACTGTACAAAGTCCTTACTCATACAAGTAGTCCCATATTGCAACAGTGAGATAATTCCTAAGAAAAAGAAGTATAAGATCTATCACTTAGTCAAGTCATCAATTAGAAAAAAAAAAATAAAAAAAATAATTGCAAGTTTATTTGGAAATATGCAGTAGTTTCTTAACTGTTGTAAATTATCCCAGCACTTTTTGAGGTTAAATTGGAAGCAATTTAATGGGGCTGCACTGACACATCAGTTTAATACTCTGATTTGTAGCTGCTAGTACCTTTTTTCCTGGCCATTTGTATCTTATTTTGTCCAGTACTGGGCACATTGCCAACATCTGAAGTAGTGCCTAATCTAATGCGGAATACAGAATGTTTATAGGACTGAAGAGAAGTTCTGGTTCAGCAACTATTACATCTAAATTGGTGTGATCAAATTTATTGGCAGGTTTGTTGCTGGGCTGAAATTAACCTAAAGTAATATAGGAAATATCAGCAGTGAAATCTGAAAATAATAACTGTATAGTGAAATGCTAGAATTAGCCTATTTTTAGGAAAAAAAATGCTGTTATGTAATACGGTCACATAATTGCCCACGAGAGGTTGTAATACAGTACATTTTCTAAGGGAGAACTCCCCAGTCACTGAGCAGTGATAAAGCAAGAAGTATTTAAAAAAAGCAATGTATTCATAATGTGAATATTTTATTTATTTTACTGTTAAGGTTATTTGAAAAAAAAAAAAGATTATTACTACTAAGGGTAATAAAGGGTACTGAGTGAAACTGATAAAAGTTTTGCAAGCTTTATTGTGTTGCTAGATGTGTCTCAGGTGCTGCTGCTGAGAGCTGTGATCACATTTGCAGTTGTTTATCTGCAGATAAGATCCTTCAAATATAGAACAGTTCAGGCACTTTACCTTTCATCATATTTTATACTGGGAGTGGCATTTTGATACCTCTTGTCAAAATCATTTTGATATCACTTACATTAAATAGAGAGGTAAAAAAGATATTCTGAAATCCGCTATTTAGCCAAATCACAAGAAAGGTTCACTTTAGGACCTGAGTTTGTGGGTGAAAATTCACAACAACTTTTCCAAGTCATTTTAATGATTCTTTGCAATGTTTATGAAGCACTGTACTCACACATGCTTCAAAAAGATTTTCAGCTTTGTAGGAATTAATAATTCTTGTTTGATATTGACTTTTTTGTTGGTGATGGTGGTGGTGTTTTTGTTTTGTTTTGGTTTGGTTTGGTTTTTTTGTAGGCCATAGGAAATGTATGGACCAAGTCGTTTACACGGCTAAGATTTTGAAGAACTTGGAGTGGGCAAGGGCAATAAAATCTGTGGTGTGGTGTTGTGGTTTAACCCGGCCGGCAGCTAAACACCACACAGCCGTTTGCTCACCCTCCCCCCTCCCTCTCTGGGATGGGGGAGAGAAACGAGAAAAAAAAAAAAAACAACTGAAATCTATGGGTTGAGATAGGGACAGTTTATTAGGACAGGAAAATAAAATGATAATAATAATAATATGTACAAAACAAGTGATGCACAATACAATTGCTCACCACCCAATGACCGATGCCCAGTCTATCCCCAAGCAGCCGCCCCCCCACCCCGGCTAGCCACCCCTATATATTGTTCAGCATGATGCCAGATGGTATGGAATACCCCTTTGGACAGTTTGGGTCAGTTGTCCTGGGTCTGTCCCCTCCCTGCTCTTGCTGCACCCCCAGCCTGCCCGCTGGCAGGACAGAGCAAGAAACTGAAAAGTCCTTGGCTTAGTGTGAGCACTGCTCTGCAACAAGTAAAACATCAGTGTGTTATCAACATTAGTCTCATTCTAAATCCAAAACATAGCACTCTACCAGCTACTGGGAGGAAAATTAACTCTCTCCTAGCTAAAATCAGGACATGTGGTTTCATGAGTTTGGTGTTAACACACCTAGTTTTAGATGGATGGGTGTTGCATTCTATCATTAGTTAGCCTGTTCCTGAATAGCCCATTATGGAGATTTTGAGGTGTGCATTGCTACTACATAAAAAGTGTGTCTTTTAGGTGACATCATTGTCTTACTGTGTCAAATATATTATTACTTATTTTCCATATCATGCATCAGTAACATCTTCAAATATGAAACTGTGTCATCAGTTTCTAAACAGTTGGGATCTACTATACAAGAAAAGGGAGCTTTTGATACTTTTCAGCCACTTCTCCAAAATCCAGTCCCTTACTTAAAATGTGATACTTCAGCTGCTTTCCAAATGATGCAGAAGTCTCCAGAGGAATCTAAGTTAGTTAGTTAATCTAAGTTTCTCATTTAGGAGAAAACCAGGTGGAAAGGCAAAATCACAGGTCACGCAATTTGAAAGGAATATCATTCGGCTGCAATTTTCTCATGGTATATAGACTGAATGGTGCAGAGCTCAAAGACAAGCATTCTGGCTGTACCCCTGTTTTCCTCTAAATACTATTTTATTTTTAGGCCTGCCTGTCACTACCAAGACAAATGTTGTACCCTGATGAAGGGACAGCTTACCAAGACGAGTTACAGAACCCTCTGTTTAGCACTCTCACAACATAGAGCAATGATATCTGAGGTTAACACTGCAGATAGGTTTACCTCACTCTACGGTAGTGCTTGTACTTTATTTCTTCCACTACAGGAAATACTTGGAATAATGCAAGTACTTGAGGTAGCCAATACTGACGTATCTGTGAGGTTCATTTATTTAGCGCCTGCTGCCTTTGCAGAGGCAAGGGTATTCCTTGTATGGACCAGAACATCGTATGAACTTGCTTCAGTGGGACTTGAAATGGTGCCAATTTCTGTTAACATCTTGTGGATGTACACTGAACTACAGCTGAAACAGGCTGCTTGGATCACAGTGTCATCCCTTTTCATGGGTTATAAAGAAGCATAATTCAAAGCAGCATCTTCTGTTGTTTTTTATCTGCCAAAGTTCACTTCAGTCTTAGAGCACCAAAGTCTTTAAGAAGTTCATTCTTAGGTAGGTTTATTTCAACTGTCTCTTTTCTGTTCATCTCTTGATGCCAGATAAGCTAATGAGTGCAATAGGGCTGCACTGTAATTTTGAATGGTTAGCTCCATGGGAAGTGATCTTGCCCATCTAAACAGAGAAGGTAGGAGATGTGGTCTGGGTAAAAATGGTCTGAATATGAAATAAGTAAAGTCTCTGCAGAAGAATGGTTGCATTTTAATTCCATTATTAAATAAAAAGTCTAGATGCTCTTAGGGTGTTTACTTGGACTTGTTCCACGAATGACCCTTATGACTTCCTTTCTTGTAGATTAGAAAGGGTAGGCATTTGCATGAAAAGTCACAGATTTGAGAGCACTGAAGACTTTTTACCTGTCCTCTCTATTTTCTAATTGATGTTTAATCATGGAGTTATCTAGATAAAAAAGTATTAGGATCATCAGAATATCTCCATGATTCTCTAAAGAAAATAACTATGTATGAAGGAATACAATAGAAGCTTATTTCAGGCGATAGCAAGGTCAAATCAGTATTCACATATAATGCATAAAACAGTTATGCTGTTGGAGCAGAGAAACAGTTTTTCTCTTGTATTGTCACAGAGAGGTTTAAACAAATTTTCATCAGGTACATTTGTACTCCTTTTATGTTTAGTTTTCAGGAATATTTGAGGAAATCAAGCTTTTCTGGTAAAAATTCACTAAAAGCCACCTTCAAAGTTCTTGTATAAAGAATATATAATGAAGCTGCACACACTAATTTCACAATGCTGGAGAAGCTTGTGTCCTCATCCATTCAGAAAATAGAAACACTGCTATATAACTACAGTGACTGACCATAATGATATCGAAGTAAGCTTTTTCAAGGTCCATTTTGGCCAATGTGTCCTATTATGTAGCATGACTTTGAAGTACCTTGGGCCATCCATGTAAAGGAGTTGGGTGGTTATAGGCTGATTTAGCGGTATTAGGTTTTAAATGAGGAAGTAATGTCCCATGGACTTGGGGACTGCGATGAAGCTTAGCAAAGTAGACCCATGAGTAAAATAACATGAAAATGCTTCTAATACCCAATACCGAAGGACTTGAGAGATTTACCTTTCTAGGTCTCCATTCACTGTCCATTTGCATTAAGTGAATCATTTAACAAGGTGTTTAACTTTAAACAGGTGCCTCAATCCCGTAAGAATTAGAGTACTTAAAGCAGAACACACACTTAACTGATTTGCTGAACCACAGCCTTATCTCTTACCTACTATTTTCATATTTATTTCTTTATTGTGGAAGGAAGCCTTGTATTGGATATGAACCAAAACACAGTTTTAGCCCTTCTGCCAACTACTTTCAGACACATTCATCTTCCCTGTGCCCAAATCTGCTGATCATTGTGGCAGAAAATTATGTCTGTGAATCTTTGCCTGGATTAAAAAGGTTTTTATTTAAAAAGTTTGTCTAATGTGATGTGGTGAATGTGATCTAGCTAATAAATTTACAGGGCTGAGGTAGGCAAGCTGATGTATACTTTAACATGAGTTAAGCTGGTCAAGTTGAAATCTATAGATTTTTGAAACTCAATGGGAAGCACAAACTGATAATGTCTAGTGCACCTTCAGCTTTTAGATGAGAGCAAACCAGAATTATTCCAGAATAGCTGGCTTTAACAGCCTGTATGGATTTGAAAGTTTCAGGAGCTGAACCAGTATAATAGTTGCTTAGTTGTGTTTTGCTATAACAGTAAGTAGGTGCTGTCAAATGATAAGTGGCAGTTTCTTTTGTGACTCACGTTTTCTGACATGCCAGCTGGCTTATATGCTTTCTCTCAGTTGGGTGGAAATGTTTTTCACTGACTGAATTGTCAGTGCCTCAAGATTTTCAGATCTGACGATGGAGATCTTTGCAACTCATAATTTTACTAATGGGTTGTGTTAATGTACCAATTTTTAAATTCATGGGAGAAATTTATGTCACTCTTGTAGCATTTGTAAAATGATGACTTTGTTAAATGGATGTGCAATTAACCAGCTAAAAAATAATTGTTAGAAAGACTCTTTTGGCCAGAGTATGTCACAAAACTCTCGGCTCATTTATCACCAGCTGCATCCATTAATTCAGCACTGCCTGGCACTGTCTAACAGGGACTTCTGAAACATCACATTTTAAATTTAATAAAATACAGAGAGCATTAGAGCAGGAATAGGCTGGTTTAAAAAAAAAAAAAAAAAAAAAAAAGTTTTTCAGTTTACATTTTTGTGTTGCAGTTCTTTCCTGCTTAAATTTCCTTGTATTGAACATGACTATATATAAGGAGAATTATCCACTAGTAAATTATAGAGAACTTAAAGATTGCTTTTGGTGAGAGGTTCTGAGCACTAAGAATGTCAAAATGTTAGAATTCTCTGCTTCTCCCAGTCAATTTTGGTAAAACAATTATATCCAGTCAGTCCAATCATTTACTCCAGAATATCATCGCTACAGCTTTGGTGCACCATTTTCTGAAGTGCATAAATTTGCTATGTTGCAAGTCACTGTCTAAATATTAGGCATATGGATTTCATTCATGGTAACTTACATCTTATTTTCCATGATCATCAGATAAGAACTGAGGTCCAACTTTGATCCACATGATATATAATGTGCACACATAATGGAATAAATGTTTGGTTTGTTAATAAGGAAAGTGAAAAGAGAAGAGGAAAGGAAAAAGTTTTGTTAGCCAAATAAGTCACTTGTTTAAGTTCTAAAAAGTGTTGTGTGCTTTTTTCCTTCTTCTCTTTCTCCAGTTTATCGAGGTTTCTGGACAGTTCTTATGCTCCTGGGAGTGCTCACTATTGTGATGGCTAGTTTCTTCATCATCTGTGCAGCTCCTTTTGCCAGCCACATTCTGTACAAAGCAGGAGGAGGCTTTTACATCATTGCTGGTGGGTATACTGTTTGCTCAGTCAATTAAAGCTGTTAGAATAGAAAAGATAGGAGGTATTTCACCCCATTTTCTGTGACAAAAATTATATTAATCATGGGTAAAAGGAAGAAACATGCATGCCTCTGTCCTTTGGCTTTTGGAGACAACAGTTATTTAGTCATGAAGCCATTCAAAAAGCTACATTTTGATTAAGATAAAAATAAAAAAAATGTCTAGGACCATTCATGGAATCACTTTGCAATTTCAAACTACTTATTTAGCAGGAAAAAGGAATGCATATTTAGGGATGCTTCCTAGTAGGACTCTCAAGGGCTTTAGCTAAGAAGAGGTTTTTCAATCCATGGCACAAAAGCAATGAAGTTGGTAATGGTAGACTAAAGAAGTTGCAAGACACAGCACATTCACATGACTAGAATAGGAGACATTTTTGTATGCTATTGGAATGCACAAAATAGTTGTCAAATATGAGTAAGTGGAAGCTCTAAACCTCTGTGAATGAAACATAGTTAATAACTGAATTACCTCTTTCCTCATAACCTGCATATAATCATAGAATTATTCTGGCTGTAAAAGACCACTAAGATCATCTAATCCAACCTTTAACCTAGTACTGACAAGTCCACCACTAAATCATGCTACTAAGTTCTATGCCTTTCTTGAAGACCTCCAGGGATGGTGACTCAACCACTTCCCTGGGTAGCATATTTCAGTGCCACACAACCCCTTCAGTAAAGACATTTCTCCTGATATCCAACCTAAACCAGCAAGGTCTCTCCTAAGCCGCCTTTTCTCCAAGCTAGACAACCCCAGCTACCTCAGACGCTCCTCGTAAGACTTGTTCTCTAGACCCTTCACCAGCTCCATTGCCCTAACAGCTGGATGAGTTATATATATGCTAATGTGTAGGATGCATCCTTCCAGGATTCAGCTGATTTGACCAGCTTTCTGGGACACTGCTCTGTTAATCTTGAAGAGTCTAGGAAGATGTGTAAGATAACAGTTGTGTAGGATGTAAATGATAATACGTGCTCAATATGTGCTCATTCTAAATTGTATACAGCCTGGTGAGAGTCAGTTCTAACAGCAGCATAGTGCTATGGAGCAGATCACCCATGCCAGACTCAAAAGGCCTGGGCTCTCTTTCTGCTTCTATTATTGATCTACTGATATTGCTTACCCACTTCACCTTGGAGTCTGCATACACAGACTAATAATGATCGCAATTTACTTGTAAAGGACCTTCAGCAAAGTGTGGGAATTATTTTACATTGTTGCTGGAAAAAATCCTGAATACTTGCATTTGCTCCCTTGAGGAGTACTCCTCCCCACTTTTAAAAGACATGAAAAAAATATTCATAATCTGTTGGAAGTTCTAAGGTTTTTCTGGCACTGATTTGCAGGTTAAAAGCCCATGTAAGTTATGCTCTTTTTCTGCATTTGTAACCTGTAAAAATCTCTACTGTCTCTAGAAAGTGGCAGAGACTGTTTGGGAGGAAATGGGAAACCACCAGGAACTAGCGGGGAGACCTCTGAAGTAAAGTGTGTTTTTTCCACTATGGAACGGTCACTTCATCCACCCTAATTTAGGCAAGTGAAAGTTAGATCCGCAAGTCTGGGCTAGTCACCCCTGACTTCCCTAAGAGGCCTGCTGCAAGCAATAACATTCATTAACAGTCAAAATGTTAGGTAAGAAGTCCCCAGCTGGCAATTCACTTCATCTTGAAGGAGGGGCCTAAGATGCCTCAGATGAATGCTCTGTAGAATCATAGTACCATCTAGGTCGGAAAAGACCTGTCAATCTGACCTACTGAGTCCCGTCACTGAACCATGTCCCTTCATGCCACATCCATGCGTTTCTTAAACACCTCCAGGGATGTGGACTCCACCACTTCTCTGGGCGGCCTGTTCCTATGTTTGACAACTCCCTCTCTGAAGAAATTCTTCCTAATGTGCAATACTTCCCCTGACACAACTTATTTATCATTTGTCATGTAAGAAATCAAGTACCTCTGGGCATGGCAAGATTATGGAGAAGATCCTCCTGGAAGCAATGTCAAGGCACATGTAAAACAAAGAGGTGATCCAAGACAGACATCATGGCTTCACCAAGGGCAAATAGTGCCTGACCAGACTGGTGGCTTTTTATGATGGAGTGACTGCATCAGTTGACAAAGGAAGACCAATTGATGTCATCTTCCTGGATTTCTGCAAGTCCTTTGATATGGTCCCACATGACATCCTGATCTCCAAATTGGAGAAATATGAATTTGATGGGTGGACCATTCAGTGGATAAGGAATTGGCTTGAAGGTCACACTCAGAGAGTGGTGGTCAATGGATCTATATCCAAGTAGAGGCCGGTGACAAGTGATGTACCTCAAGGGTCTGTCCTCAGACCTGTACAGTTATAGAATAGAATCATAGAATATCCCGAGTTGGAAGGGACCCACGAGTATCAAGTCCAACTCCTGTCTCCACACAGGTCTACCCAAAAATTCTAAGAACATAGTCCAAATGCTTCTTAAACTCTAGCAGGCTTGGTGCCATGACTACATATGTGGGGAGCCTGTTCTAGTGCGTGACCACCCTCAGTGAAGAACCTCTTCCTGATATCCAGCCTGAACCTCCCATCATAGCTTGACACCATTCCCTCGAGTCCCATCACTGGTCACTAAAGAGAATAGATCAGCGCCTGCCCCTCCACTCTCCCTTGTGAGGAAGCTGTAGACCACAATCAGGTCTCCCCGCAGCCTGAACAGACCAAGTGACACCAGCCGCTCCTCATATGTCTTCCTCTCTAGGCCCTTCACCATCTTTAGATCTGGACTATTTTTAGATTTTTGAAGTTGAGTGTTATTAACCCTGTATATGACCTTGGGCCTGTCTCTTTGCCCCTCTCACCCTTTGAATCTGTATAGCAGATGTTCTTTAAGGGAAATCCTGACTTTTACTATGCATATACTTAGTATCTTTCAGCTTCAGCACTGTTCTCAACCACAGATTCAGAGCAGGGCTGTGTTTTTTTACCATTTTTGTTGATGAAAGGGAAGGATATTTAGCAAAATCCTGCTGTGATTTCCCAAAAGGAAGTGGTTGTAACAGAATACTGGACCCTGCAGCCACTAGGCTAGCACAAGACATTTTGGCTTGGTTATGGGTACAGAGTTCCTGACCGAGCTCTTCTGCAACTACTTCCAGTCACACCAGTAGAGCTGAACTGCTCGAGAAAGGTGCTTACTGTAAATATCATTAGCCTGTTCAACAGTTCAGATCACCCACAAAACCAAAACCAAAAGCTCTGCTCACAAGTCAGTATACCCTCACAGCCGATGTGTACATGCTATCTCACTGCCAAGGTGCAAGTTATACTAGTTATACTAGGGAGAATATTAGGCTTCTGAGAAAGAAGTCAGTCACCATAGTTTTTCTGTAGAAGTCTCAAAGCAGAAGATAGGAAGATCAGTCATTCTCCTACTTTTGTACTTTAAAGAAGACTGCGAGGTGAAGCAATTTTAATACCCACTATTGGAGTGTATTGTTTTGCAACCTTAACTGACAAACTAGGTAGCAGTTAAAAACTTTGCCTCAAATGAAGAAAAAACTTGTAGCATAATCTGTTGTCCCATCTTAGGGTTCAGAAAGCAGCTGAAGAGGTTATTGTAAATGAGATTCAAGTCAACTATTTAGCCATCCTACAGCTGTGTTTTGTCTAAACCTGGACTTGTCCAAAGTATTTTAAACTGTCCTGCACAACATCCCTGTCTCTAAATTGGAAAGAGATGGATTTGGTGTTGTTCAGGACCAGGTTAGATGAAGTCCTGAGCAACCTCATCTAGTGGGTGGCATCCCTGCCTATAGCAGGGGGGTTGGAGTTAGATGATCTTTAAAGTTCCTTCTAACCCAAGCCATTCTATGATTCCATGACTGAAGGTATTTCTGCCAGCACCACTAGTCCTCATGTGGATGAACTGGAAGAGGTTATACTCCAAGGGCCAAGGGAGCCTCAGCAGGTTCTTCAGAGTATCCCAGATCTGAGCACCAGAAAAGCAGCAAATGTACCTAAAGAACAATTCTGATGTCTGATCTGTGGCAGGGTCACACACCTGCCTTTTGCTTATCCCAATATTTAAGACAGGTTGGACTAGGTGATCTTAGAGGTCTTTTCCAACCTGAATGATACTATGATTCTGTGATTTTAAAGGCTTCAAGCTTCTCCTCTTGAGTGGTACCTCCGAAGTTCTACAAATGGAGGGGCACACACAATTATTAGTATCTATTATTGACCAGCAACTTTCCATGTTAAGCTTTCAAGTTTCACCCAAGTTCACATGTGAAACACGTGCCATGCCTGTGGGGAAAAAGTGCCTATCAGTTTAACAATACCACAGTCAATGAGTTGGGCAGTCTCTTTGCAAGCTCACCTCCATGTCTTCAGCCTCAGAGGATGGAACAAGAGCAGCTACGGTAGCTCAAACTGTAAGAATCCCTATAATTTCTTCAAATGTCATAGGAAAAGAAGGGGAAACTGCCATAAAATAATCACTTAGGGCAACCTTCAATAAAATTCAGATTATCCTTGGCCTGTTCCTGCAAGATGTCTGGATGTTAGTTAAAACTTTCATTTTGTACTGATGTCAGGCAAGCAAGACCTCATGATGTGCACAGAGCATTACAGAATCACACCCTTGTGAAGACGCAAGATTAGAAATATGACTTCTGCTTCCTGCCAAAAAAGTGAAAAAGCTGATATTTTAATTCTAGCTCCTAGATGAGGACAAAATCTGTCTTCAGAGATATGTGTGCCAACTACCATAACTCTAAAGTGGGATCCTCTGCAAATACTTTAGATTTGAATGTAAACCATACTTTTTAAAGTAAAGGTCACAAGAGGCCAAGGTAGGTGGAAGTATCTATAATAAGGACAAGGACAGAAAAATGCAATTGAAAATATATATATATATATACACAGACATGAAAGTTTTCCTCAAATGAGAGAAAGAGTTCTAAACTTTTAGGCAGAAGTAAAAAGCTCACATCATTCTTTCTAGGACCTTTTGTCTTCATGTCTGCATAGTAAAAGATTCATGCCATAAACAGCCATTCACCATTGACAAGTGAAAGGCATTTCTACGTGGGAAGAATAAGTACTAAAGGCCAGCAAACTGCTTCTTGAATTCATAGACATTTCTAAAGGTTCTGTATTCTTTTTCCTCTGCAATATGCACAAGTATTTGTTTGAAAGAAATTCAAAAGAATAAATGCAAAAGACAGAACAGAGTGACCTCAGAGAAGTCCATGTCTTATCACATTGCACAGAGCTGTGTATCAAACATGTGTGTTCTTAAAAAAATACAAAATGGAAAAAAAAAAGAAAGAAAAAGGAGGAGGAGGGAAATATTTATTTGTCTTAATCTCTCTCAGACATACTTCATGTTCTAGGAATAATTTCTCCCATCATTCCTGATTCATGCAACTGCTGTTTTATTTTATAGTCACTAAAAGGCAAGGGCAAATGGACATCCGCATGCTATAAAAAAGGTCTAAATGCTGACAATGTAGAAATACATTATAGGATACATCGTTCCTAAAAATATCTGCTTCATGAAATTGTGGATATATATATTTTTAATCTCAGTGATTTTGCTTGGAAGCTTGGCCATGGGAGTTCATGACATTCATGATAGGTAGTAAGTACAAGAGTGCAGAAACAGATTTCCCCGAATAAATATATATTCATTTTAGCATATTCTCCTTCATAATGAATAGGGTTTCCTATTACAGTTATAATGGATGCTTTCTCAACTCTATTGGCGTGACTAATATTTTGAAGGAAAGAGACAAGCTGGTGAGGCAAACTTGTCGATGCAGAAGTAGGATGGAATAGCAGTAGTTATATAAATAGAAGGACTCTCCCTGTTGCCTTCAACAAGCAGTACAAACTTTATTTAAGAAAATACTCTCCAGCAATAAAAAGCCTAACTCTCACCTCCGCATTTACATGGTCATTGCCAATGTTTCTGAGTTACCAGTATTTCAGTGACTCTACTAGATTCTTCAGAATCAAGTCTAAATCTTGTGACTGGGGGTGATGTAAAGACATATTAATATTTAACTTTTTGCAATAGATGATTTTTCTTCAAAAATACTCTGTTATCTACACATAAACTGAGACATGCAGAAAGAGGAGGCTCAGGGGGGATCTCACCTATGTGTATAAATACCTGAAAGGAGGGTGCAGTGAAGACTGAGCCAGGATCTTCTCGCTGGTGCCCAGTGGCAGGACAAGAGGTCACAAACAGAAACACAGGAAGTTCTGTCTAGACAAGGAGACACTTCTTACTGTGAGGGTGACTGAGCCCTGGCACAGGCTGCCCAGAGGGGCTGTGGGGTCTCCTCCTTGGGGATCTCCAAGAGCCACCTGGAGATGGGCCTGGGCAGCCTGCGCTGGATGGCCCTGCTGGAACAGGGCTTGGGCCTGGTGGCCTCCAGAGGGCCCTGACAGCCTCAGCCATCCTTTGGTTCTGTGATTCTGTGAGTTTGGAGTGATAGGAGCTACTTTAAAACATTTAAGCAGACCACAATAGTAAGATTTTATTATGCCTTCATTCAGATGGCTTTACGTTGGTTTAAAGTATGCTCCAGTGAATGGTAATTCACCAACAAGTATAAATAACAAAAGCAGAATGTTGCAGTGTAGAAGTAGTGTAAAAGTAGTGTAGATGTATGCACAAGGTAGCAGGATGGAGAGGCAGAAGATGGATAGATGTGTGTTTATTAGCAGATCTGCTTATCTTAAGCAAATTTGCCTTGGCTTTGAGGAGCAAAACTCCTTTGAATGCCAGAACAAAACGTGAATACTTAGAACCTCTGAATATCACTTTTTTCTTTCTCTTTTTTTTTTTTTTTTTATGCCTCATTTTTCTTTCTACAAAACAACTTTTGATCTACATTTTTGTAAACAGCATATAAAGTTCTGACTGTAAACTGACATGTCTATTGCAATTCATAATGTGTAGTCCAAATTAATATCTTGTGGTCTGTAAAAAATAACTCGCACATTAGATGCATCTGAATCTTACATGCTAACCAGTCTACTGAACAAAGTGTTCTGTTCTTGATACTGCTTTTCTCTCAAACCTTTCTTGAACAGTTAGCATCTCACTGTTTTATTAAAATGAGACAATGCACAGACATTTAGTTATATCCTCTGAAAAGAAATGTAATTCTTTTAGAATCTAACAAGCAGATAAATATTCAAGCCATAGTAACCATTCATTAAGCTCATAACTCGCCTTTGAATCAGGTGTTTTGATGCAATCAGTGTTGATGCCAGGAGGAAAAACCCTTTAAGTCAAAGAGACTTGCACATGTGCTTAAATTTAAGCACAACCTGAAGTGCTTAATGGATAGGAAGGAACCAATGCCTCTGGCCCTAAACATCAAACATTTTCAGCAGATGCATTAGTGATAATAGAAGTATATGATCTGCTTCCCTGCTCTCACTACTGCTTCTAATGTACTCTAACATCTCAGGAAACAAGACCAAACAGACAAAACAGAAGGTCAGTGTGTGAAAAAATGTTTCTCTGGTTTCCCTTTTCTCTATGTTACTATTTACGACATAGAGGAGACTCAGTATACTACCCTGTAAGTGCTTAACTCCCATGAAATCAAAACTCTGTGAAAATTAGAAAAGATGAGCATTAACGAATGAAATCCTATTGGACCAATGGGACTTGGCCAGTTTTTACTTAGTCTGATTCTGCTGCTCAGGACATTTCTTGAACACTCGGAACAGTATACCCACTAATTAGCCTCCATTAGCAGGTAGTCAGAACCTTTAAATACTCTTTTTAGTGCCTTAATTAACTAAGAAGGTTTACATGTTCTCCCTTCCTTTTTCTTCTATTTTAAAGATGGACATTTATCTCTGCTTGACATACATTTCTTCAGCAAATTTCCATACCCAAGAATTTGGCACAGGCCGAAGTTAGCAGTTTGCTGTGATATCACCTGATGGATTTTAATTTAGCTGTTGTTGTTTCACTACTCGCAGGACTGGCTTGCTACTTTGCACCTGCATGGAGCTGGCTCTAGTTTAACTAACTAGATGTTGCTTCAGACTGCCAGAAGAGGAAGGGGGTGCTCATTTTGAAATTACAGCACCTCTGAAAGACTCTTGTTTTAATGCTTCTGACTAACTGGGCTGCTTAGCTTTGTGCCTGCCTGGGGTGCCTGCTGGAAGTCAAAAGCATTCCAGATGTGCAAGGCCTGGTTGTACTTACCTGCTGCTGTAGTAAGGGAATATACACCACAACTTTCTGTAATTATTATTCTTCTGGATTAAGTTTGCTCTAATGTAGAGAATAAAATAAATATAAGACTTTGGACATTTCAAATTAAACAGTCACAGCTGAGGTGAATTCCAGTGTTCATGTGGATTTTACCATGTTATCAATGTGTCTTTCCAAATATTTGTGTTGGTTCTAATTTTCCTATGTTGCCTACATTATCTGTTATCATTATACCCTCTGTTACCGGAATCTTCTGCTCAATTTGACTTATATTTGGAAATTCTTCAATTTAATTTCTTATTTTGTTTATATGGCCCTGAGGTGATCCTTCTCTCTGATAGTTTCACCAGCTGTGTGTTTAATACAATTGCAGCACTAAATTCCATCAAAATTGAGTTTTGCTTAGGTAAAATACTTTCAAATTTGAATTTATGCCTTTTAGAGTTTGTTTGTTTGTTTGTTTGTTTGTTTTGTTTTAATAACTTCGTTAGGAATTCAAGCCTGCACAAAAGATGTAATCCTGGAAGTATATTAGTATATTTCATAGACAGGAAATTCTTTGGGATTTTCAGTCACTTTTTGATTATGCCTCAGGTTAACTACTTCAGTTCATTTTTTTGTCTGGCTTCAAAAGGTGGTGTTCATAAACATTGAGTTGTGAGCTTTCACCTTTCAGATGTTCAGGATGTCCAGAATGTAAACCTATTACATTCTGACAATAAAGCAACAACAAGAATGTCAACAGGTCACCAATTTAAATTGCTGCAGCTAACCTGTCTGATTTTGCCCAAAGTAAATGAGAGAATGATGATAGGAGTTGCTCCCTGGCAAGTGGGTAGCAGTAGCAGGGCAAGAGATGGTGAGGCAGCATCTCAGCATGGGGATAAGGAAAGGCAACCATGAAAGGGTACCAGGACAGCTGGGTCTGGAGGCAAATACCTCTCCATGGGTACTTACAAAGAGCATTTGTAGGTTTTGTCACAAGTGTCACATTTGTTGAAGGTTGCATTGTAAATATTTAGAGATCTCAAATATCTTTGACTTGTACTCTGCTGCTCTACAGCCTGTAGATTCAAGTTTGGCAATAAGTGTTCCCAGAAGTATTTCACTGGTTTATGGTTTAAACAAAGTACCTAAGCATCATGGCAGGAAAACATAGGTGGTGTTCCCCTAATATTTTAGTGTTGGAATAGATAACCCTGCTGCTTGTAACTGTGCTATGACAGCTGGAGCTCAGGGAGCATGTGGGTACAGGCTGGAGCATGCAAAAAATTCAGACTTGTGCCCTCAGCTTTCCAGTGGTTTTTCTTCTAGAGCATCTGTGCTGCAGGCTTGCATTTCTTAAGTGTTCCTCTTACTAAAATAAAGAGGAACATTCCTCTAAACTAAAATTAATTATTAGGCATGCGACTGATACTTAGGAAAGCACTTTATTCTTATATCTCCTTCTGGTGTATAGTAACAAAGAGATTAACAAAGTTTGTAAGGACATGTGCTCCCATTGCTATCACGTGTAAACAATCCAAAGGCCTTTCAGAGGAGTGGTTGGGAAAATGCTGTGAATTATGTGGTGGATTAATTCCAGGAAACTGTTCTGTACAATCTGAGGTTAATACTAATAGCCTGCTTCATAGTAGTTAATACTGATAGCCCGCAACTTCTTTTCTAATGTGGAAGATTTGAATGGAATACATTTGAATTTGTCTGCAAAATACTTGAGTAGAATACCCTGAATATTCTAAACCATGCCCTTTCTACTAAGAAAAAAAAAAAAAAAAAAAAAAAAAAAGCAAAATGTAGAGAGGTGAAGACGGTAGAAAGATTTCCCACCCCTTCCTCCTTTTCATACCTCATCCAGAAGTCTGTGATAGAAACAGTATCAATGTTTGGGAAGTAAATATAGAATTTGTTTTCTGGATCATCCTATCATATCTCCCCTTTCTTCCTCCCCTGGCCCCTGAATTCAAAACAGTGAATTTTGTCCCTAAACACACCCGTGTTTTGGTCTGCCCACCAAAAATAGATATATCCTTTGTCATGGGAATATGACTTTCAGGCAAGGTGGAGACAGAGCTTGTCAGAGAAAGCCAAAGGCAAAAAATATCCAGTGATCGCTGACTGTGCCTTGCAGAGGGGGCCACAAGCATGGATGTGTTTCTAGGTATTACTGTATAATCAATAAGTACACCCAGTGTTTGTCTCACACTGTTGTTAAAACCTCACGTTTCTTTTCCAGGTGTCTTGTTCTCGCTGGTAGTCGTGATGTATGTCATCTGGGTCCAGGCGGTGGCTGATCTGGAAAACTACACGAACATGAAAAAATTGGATTGCCCAGACTTTGCTGTTTATGTACGCTATGGCTGGTCTTTTATGCTGGCTCCAATAGGAGTATTTTTTGCGTTATTAGCAGGAATGCTATTCTTGTTGGTAGGGCGTGCTATTTATTTACGCTCAGACTAGTCATATACTGAAGGGAATACAGGAAACCTAGTGAAACTTCATGACACAATTTTATACATTATTACTGTTCTGGCAATCCTAAGGATGCAGGCACACTTCTGGAATTTCTTCTGCTATTTGTTGAAGGCTGATGGACACAAAATTCAATACGGCAAGAAACCACCCTTAGTCCTAGCTAGTTGCTTTTAATTCTTTAGAAGGTACACACGTGGTTCTCCCTAGTGTACTACTAGCAGCATTTTTGCAGTTTTGCAAACAGTGGAAGGCAAAAATATTCTGCAACTGAAAGCCCAATGTGAAATGGGCCAAATCAACGTTTTATGTATTTCTTAACATGTATCTTGTGCTCCTGCTTGTGGAGAATGGTAAAAGATGGAGGGAAAACAAACATTCAAATACAGTAATTTAATCTACTTCCTCTCCTGTTTTCCACTACTTGCCTTAGCTTTGATACAAGCAGACTTATCTGCACTTTATAAAAATAGAGTGCAGTTGTTCATGCAGAGTCCATGGGAAGAGGGTAAGAGGGAGGACAATTACAGTGAACAGTGATTTGGTGCTAGTCTGTACATGTAAAAGCTTAACTACTTCTGTTACATGTTTCTCCTTTCTGTATGCATTTGAAAGCTGTATACTTCTATATTCTGAAATCCGTGTTTGTTGCATGATTCTGTAGGCCAAAATGCCATATTTTATTCACTAGTTAAAGTTATGCCAAAACTGTACTTTGAATTACTGCTTTAATATTTTAATCAACTTTTTAACCCTTTTATTTTGAATGGAATAATTGGCTCCTCCTCCCTGAAGCATTTTCTTGCTTGTGTCAAATGCCTTTTTGTATTTGTTGTTGTTGTTTTTAATCATATAAAGGTTTATTATGAAGATAATACTTAGGACATGAAAATGTATGTTTAATTTTTCTTAAATATTAAAAATCTACATTATAGACCAAATCCATCCTTGCTACTAGTCATCCCAGGAAAATCAATGAGGCTAGCAAATAAAGCAGGGGAGGAGGATTTGGTTCTGTATTGTAGGAGTGGCTGGTTCTTGGGGTGTGTGTTTGTGTGTGTGTGTGTGTGTAAGATGGGGTGAGGATGGGGCTGTATGCATGATATGGAAAAGATGGTGTGGAGTTTTAACAATGGGGAAACTTGGTTTGTCTGGCACTGGGCCCAAGCTGAAATTAAATCCATCTGAGTGTGTGTTCATTTTCACTTTGTAACTCAATGCAGAGTAGTTTGAGACTGATGGGGAAAAATAAAGACTGCATGTTGGTTTCCTCTTGTTCATAATGCTTAATTCCACAGCTGTTATGAATACTAAAAGCATCACTAAAAGGCAGGAAAGGAGTGCCCACCTAGAAGATGTGGTAGGCTAGATTGGATGTTGCTTCCATTTCAGGAGTTTTTGTGATTGGAAGATTTCCAGCCTTCCCCTGCTACTTATTTATTTTTCCATCATCAAGATTGGCTTCATACAATATAGAACAGGAAGATGACAAGGGCAGGGGGTAGAGGAGTATGGGGCTATGATGTTTGTAATAATTACCAAATCATAAAAATATTTTTATTGGCAGCTAACATGGTGTTTTTAATTACTGTGTCAGAGAATATGATGGCTGAATTTTAACCAAATATTCATAAACTTATATATGAACTCCATATAAATGATAGCCATCCGGAGAACATTAGGGTTACACAATAATGCCCTTGGTTAATCAGGAAATGCTGAAATTAACCCTGCCCCTTGCGCATATGGTATTATATTCCTGCCCTTAATTACACAATCACATACTGTTTCTCAAATAATACAATCTGTTGGTATTTACCCCCTTTACAGTCTGGGATACTCACTGGTAATTGGGGAGGTAAATTCAATAATCAGCAGTCATTTGGCTAGATACCCCTCCCAAACCCTGTCTGGCTCTCTGCGGGGGAGAGTCCTTCTCCACAAGAGCTTGGAGGGGGCAATATGCTTGAGCCACTTTCTTGCAACTTTTAGAAGCTGGAGGAATCGAGAGGTGCCTCAGAGCTGGACTTCTTCCAGAAACCTAACCATGTGTGCAGCAGCAACTAATAAACTCTGCAAGGAATGAGCCAAAGGCTCCTGTGGAGCCCTTAATTCAGCCCATGTGCATCTTCAGAACTCTCTCCATTATGCAGCTAAATTAGCTACCCTCCTATGTGCAAGGCAACCTCTCTTGGAGGCAACCTAAATTAGCTATACTCCTAAGTGCGAGGCAACCTCTCTTGGAGGCAACCCTCCGGGTCAGACTGCGGGCATAATGGCTGTTGCAGATCCGAGGAGTTTCCTTAAAAACTTCAGGAAGCCTTTCGACATTGGCAGAAATTGCTTAAGCATGCATACATTCTTCACTCTGACTCACTCTGTTGATTTGCTTTAACTGGATACCACCTTTTTCTCCTAGTGGCAGAGCTGATAGTTGGATTCCTTCTGAAGTGATGCGGACAGGTTGCTTGCTCACACCAGGACGTGGTCATAGCTGAACACATAATGCGGAGCTGTTGTGCACCAGGGCATTGTGTTGAGCGTGATGGGGAGGCATTTACATATAAATATTACCTAAAAGCATAGTCTAACTCTTGTTCTTCTGATTTCATTAAAATCTGTGTGCAAAGGAATGGGTTTGTCAGAGCCCTGGGAAGACAGGCCAGCAAGGGAGGCTCGTTCCATGGCATTCTTCCAGATATCCTTTTGTCCAGAAAAATCCTTGGCGGCGATGCAGGGATTTTCGTGATTAAAGCTGGGTAAAAGATTGCAAAGGGGATTAAATACTGTAATCACGATATTCAGTGAAATTGGTCAAAGAACTCTATACCTCGCAAACCAATAGGGCACGGGGGATGTTTTTTAATTGTCTGACTGGCTCAACAGCCTGTGGTCAAATTGAAAGAAAACATTTTTTTTTTTTAAGTCACGTGTTTGGAAAAGTGATGGTAAAAGGAACAGGTAAGAAACATTTTCTGATTAGTTTTAATCTGATAATCATCTGATTGTCCAGTGCAAAATACGGCAAGAACAGTAAATGCTCACCAAAAAGGCAGTACAAAAATGAGGGGAGCAAGAAAGGAGCATGAGTGTCCCTCCACACTGTCCTCTGCCAGCCCGCTGTGCAGCTGTTGTGGATTCCTGGTGGACGTGCTGACACGATGTGGCAAAGGCAGCTGCTGACAAAAACAGATGGAAAAGGATCTGGCCCTGCTTTATCCATGTTAGTCATTGGGGTGACTGCTGGAAGTTCCACTGGAGCTGACCTTGATGAAATGCGTGGTCATTTATTGATGTTTATGTTAGTGAGCTAAAGCAATGTTCTCCTTTGAGGAAGTGCAAAGTAAAGCCTGCTCTATTTCCCCGCAGGGTGTCTAGCTGCTGCAGCTGAATCAGTTCTCTGCAGTGTACTAGTAAACTACTAGTAAGACAATTGTAAGTAGTGCCTGTATTGCTGCCCCCATTCTTGCAAAATCCTAACTGGCTGCCAACTATGTTGTGTTTATTATCTTTTAAGAAGTCAAATTGAACTTGGTAAAGGAACTACCTACCTTCTAATGAAGCAGCTGGGTTTTCCTCTGACTATCCTGTTCCTATCTGTACTTTTGGAAGTGTGATTTCCAGGCAGTGAAGACTAGATAAAGTAAGAAATTCTGCTGTGTTAACTTAGAGTAAGTCTGGATTGATGCTGCTGAAGTTTGTGGAGATGCTGAAATTGAAAACAGAAGCCAGTCATCTATAATCAATCATCTATAATCAAAAGTGTCAGGAGAGATGAAGAATCACAAGTATTTACAGTACCACTTTTTCCTCCATGTGTCTTACTCATGTTACTAGTTAAAATGGTCTACCCAGTCCAAAATGTTTACCCAGGAGACACACTGACAACAGGAATCTGGAGAGCCACTTGGCATGAAGGTAAGAAGGAGAGGAGGACCGGCAGTATCTCCTGTGTTACACACCTCCATACTCTGCACCTGATTTTTCCCCACACGTCTCTAAGATGGTCCTCACAGAGTGCTGCTGGGCTCTGTTGTTTGCTGTGAGCTTAAGGGGAGTGCCTGGAGCAGAAGTCACCCCAGGTTATTTCCTGAAGGTTCCTTGACTGTTCCTAAAAACTGTCAAGAAAGCATTTGGTACAAACCAAAGGGATCCCATACACATGGAAGCTGCCTTTCACGCTGGGAGGCAGCCACTCTAAACTGGGTTTCACCAATGGGATGGTCTCAGTACCATCAAAGCAACGGTACTTCACACTTGGCACATCATACCCCCCAGCCTGTGCCACGGGTGCCCAGGGAGACGATCTCTGAAATGACTTGCACGTGATTCATGTTTTAAGCTGGTTAAGAAAAAGACCTCAAATTAATCCATCTCTAAGATGGAAACACGTTTAAGACAGCAAGAAACCCAGAAAGATAATGAAAAACGTTCCCCCCTCCTTGCCTATACCACATCAGATTGACTTATCCTCTGTTATGTGGCTTTACTTTGAAACAGATCACTCTCGTTGCAACACGTTTAATGCTGCCAGCCACCACATGGTTATTTGGCAGCTATTTAAAGCTCAGATCATATTACTCTGTCACAGTGCTAGGCACCCATGTTCCAACTGGTATACAACTGATCTAAAGAGAAATCAGCTTCAGGTTTTGTTCTCTGAAATTAAATGTGACGGCATGATCTCTGTGATCCTTCCCCCCCTCCTTTCCTCCTTTCTCCTTTTTTTTTTTTTTTTTTTTTTTTTTTTTTTTTTCTCTTTGTATGCATTATTACTTTTTGGAACAGCATTTTGCTAGCACCACAGGGGAAATTCAGTTAGGTTGTCAGCCTGATACAGTGTATTATCAGACACGTTAGCTTTTCCTCCTCTTACATTTGCTTAAGAGCTTATAAACCACAGAGAATAAAAAGTGCTAAATAGAATGAAATGACCTGTCAAGGGTAGATATCGTATTTATGAATGACTTAAGAAAATTCCACCAGTTCCAAGCACCCCAGTCTCACTGACTGTGCTATCTTGAAATTTGGCCTCTTTGTTTTTCCCCCAAGTAACATGCTTCGGTGGTCACTGATCTTTGATCATTACTTCTTGAAAAGGACTAATTTTGTCTTCCCATAATCAGTCCAGGATGAGATTTTGTAGCAGGAGAGGATGCCATTATTACATTCAAAATAGATTTGAATCCTGCTCTTAATATAACGAGTCTAAATCTTGAATTTTACAAAACATTGAACAAAGTCAAGACAAGTGACTCACAGGTAGAATTAACCAATAAATACTTTGCATTGCAGGAAATGTGATTATTTTTATTATTGGAGAAGAGGAGAATTTTCCATAGGAAACAGAGTGACTGATCTCAAACCCAGGTCACTGTTAACCCTGATAGATTAAATTGAGAAGCTGGCATGATCAGCCTGCATTTAGCTTCTCTTAGGAAATACAGGGTAGTGCTATACCCAGAAGCACCAGTGATTCCTATTGATCAGAAAATCAAAGTTTTGGATGTATTCCTTAGCTGATTCCTTTTTCTGAAGTTCTATCCTGTCCCTCACCCAACAATTTCAGGCTTTAGAGCCTTGCCCTGAATTTGAGTAGCAACTTCTATTGCTGGTCAAGGTAATGCAAAGAGCATATTCATGTATATTCCTGGACTAGTGCAAAGGTTATTCCATAATTTGTTTCTTCAGGATGTGCACCACATAACCCAATACAAAAGCATGACATTCATCCTTCCCTGAGGAACAGGCTTTATGGAAGGGAGCAGAGCATCATGGCTCTCTCTGAGCACCGCAACCTTCAGAGAGCTGGTGTGCTGCCACCACACAGCACCACTGGACGTGCCTGGGGCTGGGAGAAGCCTGCACCACTACATGAGCTACTCCAGGACCCACGCAGGCGTCCAGACATAGGAGGATGTGGGCATAGCTGGTCAGGTTCAGAACTGGACGTGGTATGGGTAAGACGTGACTCTGCAGTTAGACTGATATGGCATTGTACAGAAGCTGTGCAGTTTCAGGTTTTGTTGGAAGATATTTCTGATGGACTGCTAATTCACTGTGTCTACAGAGGGTGCAGTCCACAGGAGGCATCTGCTTCCTGTTGCTGTCAGGAAAAACTCTCTAGCCTGTCAGGAAAAAAAAACAAAAACAGCTCTTATAAGCTGAGATTTTTGAGCCCTAATGAAAACCTAGCTGTACCTTACTGTGGGAACAGTCCCATAGAAGTCAGCGTCACAGGGCAGTGACGTACGTGCTCAAAGACAGGATGGTGACAGCTGGTTCTGGTACATGAGACCCTCTTATAACTCTAACCTGTGATTCACCCAATAGGAAAATATTTGGATAACCTTTCTGCAGTAAGAAGAATTAATTCGTAATTCAGATGTATTGGAGTGCTAAGTAATTATATTCCAATTACTAATTGCTATAAAAAAGGCATGTCTGACATTTTTTCTCTGCAGAAAAGAACCCCACCAAATTCTGTGCATATTTCAATGGCAGTGAAATACCCTTCAGATTGCCTTTGGTAATCTGTGCCCATATCTCTGCTGCTCCAGTGAAATGAGCACAACCCTTGAAGACTATGCATGAATCAGCTATGGGCTCTTTAATTTAATAAGGAGCCTCTGCACTCAGAGAGGGAAGAAATTCATGAACTAGAGAGACCAAAGTAGAAGCCCCAGTTAGAAGTGAATGCCCTACATCTTGATATCTGAAACTCTTTGATCATTAGTGCGTTTGGGTGATTTGGTCATGTGCTTGCTCCAGTACAAGCACACGTGGCTTGTTCAGTCATCGCCTGTGCGTCCAGACACAAGGAAATCCTCAGATGCAAGAGTGTTTAAAAACCACTCAATAATGGAAAAAGACAGGCCCTCTCGGGAGCGATTTAACGAAAAGCATCTGCCCCCTGCCTGCCTTTGCAGATTCTGCTGGTGAATAATATGGAAGGTGTCCTTTTAAGTGGGAACAGGGCACTAGCAGCGTGTGAGCCCCTGAGCTACGTGTTCCTCCAGCCTAAGACCAACAGCTGGCGGAAACAAGTGGTTTCGCTCGAAAAGAAACACAGGGAACAGCCTTGCAGCCTGTGCTGCAAGCAGGGTGGGTGGATGGATGGACACCCCCGGCCAGCCGATCGCCCCGCCGGAGCCGGGGACGAGGCGGGCAGCCTGGGCGGCCGGGGGCTGCAAGGCGGCCGGTGGCCACCGGGGGGCTTCATTTCCCCTCGCAAGGACTCAGCCGGGAGATGATTCCCCAGGACCGGCGAGCACGGCTTCCCTCCTCCTCCTCCCTTCGCTTTTAGGGCAAGCTTTCCTCACTGAGAGGCGCCTCGGCCCCCCTGTTTATTCCTGGGGCAGGCCGGCCCCACACGTTGGCTTAAAACCCCTTTACAAAACCCTGTTCCTGAGGTACTGCTCTATTTTTTATTTTTATTTTTCCTATAAAAGGATTCTTCAACAATTTTTTGCTTAAATAATTAACTGTGAGAGCAATACATATTATTAATAATAATACCTTTTTTTTCTTTCTTTCTTTCTTTTTTTTTTTTTTTTTAACACTTTTATTCATTCACACATCTCTAAGTGCTTTTCAAATGAGGCCAGCACAATTAACCCTATTGAACCGCTGCTGCAGAGACTTTGCAGGCATGCTCATAACCGCAGCCGCTGTGCCTCAGCCGGGCACACGGTCCCATTTCCAACACTTTTAAGCCAAGGCTGGAGCCAAAAACAAAACAGCGGGAAGCCCCCGTATTAGACAAGGGTTTCGGTCACAGGAGCTGCCGCCTCCTCGAAGGGAGGAAGAAAATTGTCTGGAAGCATTTGGAAACTGCCCTGCTGTGGTCGAAACGGTTGGGGATCACTGAAGAGCTGAAATGAGGGGAGGCAGCAGTTGGCAAGAGCTGGGAGAAGCGGCAGGGAGAGGGAGAGCAGAGTTTCTGAAGTAACACGCAGCCTAGAGAGCTGTCACAGGTTTGAGATCGGCTCCTGTCCTTCCTCGGAGAAAAACGTTCCCAGTGATCTGGAAGAGCGAGGGGGCTAACGGAGGCCTCCAATTTTAGAAATGTCTCTCGTCTCTGTAATCCCTCAATTTTTATAACATTTTCTAGGTATGACATTATACAAACTGCGTTAACTGACAAATCCTCCGTTTGCATTAGATTTAAGTGGCTTCCCTCCCATCACTCCTCACTGTTAAAAATACATTACAGAAATTACTATCCTGCCTAGGAAAATGTGTGATGACTCCGGTGTCTGTCGTTTATTTCTAAAACATTTTGGCACTTTTCCTGCCAGGTTGTCTTCTCCCTTCAGCTTTGAGTGAGGGAAGGGAAAGTGCAGAGGTAGGGCCAGATTTCTCCATTTCCCCGGTTATTGCATGCATGCCTCGCAGCCCCCATTACAGGCATGGTGGGAGCTAAATTCTGAGTAGGAGCAGTGAAATCCTCGGGAGGAAAGGCAAACAGCACAGAGAAGCCACACTTCAGGCTGTCATAAGAGTGGCTGTATCAAAGATACTGCCCGGGATCTTGCCTCCCTACAGCAGCCAATATTTACAGAGAGACTATCAGCAAACAGCAAGTGTAACATGACCTTTCCTGGTGAGCTTCTGCAAAGGGGACAGATCCATCCCTGCTTTCACCTCCTTGCTACGTGGGCTGAGTTTGGCCCTCAGCATGCGCACGAGCCCCTGATATCCATCCCTCTGCTCCTCTCTCCCGCAGCCCGCTGGCTGCTACGCCAGCGCCGCTTCTGAGGGGCTGCTCACACGAGGCATTTCTAACCATTAATCACGCCGCAGAGATCCGTTCTCCCCCTGATAAGAGCCCGGCTCAATCTGGAAGGAAAGGAGGAGAATCAATCTGCCTGATTGCCGTAGACCCTTCATTTTGCACTCCACAGCCCCTTGCCAAGCGGAGCAGCGGGGGAGTCTCGGCTCGATCGGCTCGGTTGCTCCCGGCAGGTGTCACTATGGAATGGCAAAATGCAGTCCCAGGGCTGGCAGAGCGGCTGCCGGAGCCCGGCTGCAAGGCAGCACATCCACCGACACGGCCACGGAGGGAGCACGCCGCCACGTCCAGGAAAGTTTCCCGATTAGGTCTGGAGCAGAGGTGCTGCCGTCCTCTGCTTTCCTCCTGTTTGCCCCTCCACTGTGACAACCCCGATAATGGGTCGGAGGAGTTTTCTGATTTTCTAACATATTGCTTGGCAGTGAGCAAAGAAACACCCTTCTTCATGGATAACTGCCTTGTGTAGTAGCACGGCACAATGACATGTAAAGTTTCCAGAACTGTTGGTAATTACTGATAAGCCCAGTTCAGCTCTCAGTTACATACAAAGCTGGGTAAACAATGGGAGGAAAAAATTAATTAGAGCCCATGTTTGCTAAAGCTGGCTAGTGATTCCATCTGATCACGTTCCTGCTCCTCTTATTGCCTTTGCACAAACATTTGGGTGGTCAGGTTTTGCTGGTGCCTAGGTGTGCAGGAGGAGCTTTTGTCTGTGCAAATAGTGCATCTCCCTCAGGGCATGGGCCCTTCTGGCAAGTGCTCACCCATGCCCTTGTGTTTGCAGCTGGGAAGGTGTTTGGGGAGGCAGAGGGCACATGGTCACCTCTCTGAAGCTATATCAGGACTCTCCACATCATCAAGAGAAACAGGAGAAGAAGGAAGAGAGGAAAAATGGGTGTCGGAGACAATGGGAAGTATGCTCATCTGGAGAAATTTCACGTTTTGACCCCAGATTATTCTTGTGCTATGTGTCTTCTGTGACAGCACAGCTTACGTGAAGAGGCAGAGGGGAATTCAGAAAGCTCCTCTTCGGCATGTTCTGGATGCATTGACTCAGAATGCCTCTCTGGGAACAGTGGGCAGGTCAAGTTCTTAGAGTTCTTTGTCTCAGCCAAATTGTAAGGCTTGCTGAATGTTACACAGCAGCTTGAACACTGCATGAGCTGCTCATCTCTGCCCACTTTCCCATCAGGGACTCAAGCAACCACTAGATATTCCAGGTGTCAGAGGGTGTTGCAAATCGTGTTCTCCTTTCTGACTGATTGAACCCTCTCAGTATGGTAGGTCTGATTTACTAACATCAAAACTAGCCCAGTCTTGAGAAGGTGGTCAGAGCAGATGACCCCCAAGTGTCCCTTCCAACTAAAATAACTCCATAATGCTATGACTCTGGGGTCCCATTTACTTATACATGTCCTTGAGCAGTGCCCTCATAATTTCTGCATGTCATTTACCAGTTTTATACAGTGGCAATGCTTGTTCTTCTGCCCTGCTGTTCTCTGAGCTCTGTCTCTCCATGCTGGAAGGCTGAATGTGACATCTCCTTAACTGATTATGAATCTGGTGTGTGCCTTTCCCTCTCCTTCAGCCTGAGAGGACCTCACATGACTGCAGATAAAAACCACGCTTGGTCAAGGGAGAACAGGGAAACTGCCTTCAGCATCATTTCCTGCTATGCACCTTTCCCTGAAGTGCTCCCTCAGAGTCAGTGCCTCAGTGAGTTCTTCAGAGCTTCTTCAGTTCTTCCAAAGCATAGAAAGCAGGTCCACCTATCATGGGAAAGATGCAAATCCAAATTTACCATCAGAAATCACGAGGAAGATGCAAGGTCAAACATAACATGAGACTTCACCATGAGTCATATAGCTGAAGTACAAATACAACAGGTCAAATCCACGTGGGCAACTCAAATGTCCTCAGCAACTGACTGCAAAGTAGGAAAAAAATGTATCAGGGAGAATGCAGTTCTTTTGGAAACAGCTTGCAGAGAGCACCAAATTGGCTTGATGCTTTGCTGGCAGCGAACAATTTGGTGAGTCCTGGCATCTGCTTAGACTCATGGCTTCTTTCTCCTCTTGTGAAGAAACACTTGGCAGATGGATCCATAAAATCCTGCTCTTATGCGCACCCCTTTTATTGGTGTTGTTCATGCTCTGGGTGTGTTTTATGGGGTGCTGGGGAAGGCTTAGATCAAAGCTTATGTGATTTATCCATGATACTTGCAGCAAGAATAAGAGTTCAAAAGATAGGAGATCATATATGAAGAAAATCAGGCCTCACATCTCATTTCCTGTACTTTATGCAGAGCTGGGACCACAAAAATAAGGGTTCTGGTGAGAGGCCCAGTACTGAGCCCTGCTTTCTCCCACTAGCACATTGGGCAACATGCACCCTATCCAACCCTGTAGGGTCTCCCCTTGGGCCTCCAACCACTGCCCTGACAGAGTGCTTCTATCACAAACTATGACTATGTGAGTATAATTAATTAAATTCTCCCATTTCCCTATTTGAGCCACTCCGTTAGAGAAAAAAAAAAATCATCCCTTTGCTCTAATTTTTGTTTATTCTGAACACAGTTGCTGGATGTAAGCCATTCTAATTAAACTGCAAAGTTCTTTTGTAGGGAGCTCAGATGTTGCTGAAATCGATGTTAAGCGTTACACAAGTCTGTATCATTTGCAGTGATCTTTCTAAATTCCACTGGCATACAGAAGGAGTAGCAGGGAACAAAAAAAAAAAAAAAAAAAAAAAAAAAGCCCTCAGATATATTTACTGTTGCACTTCGGCTGTCCCCAGGGTCTTCATGGAATTTGCAAAACCAGGACCACAATCTGACGCAGGGCGTCAGCTGGCAAATGTAGGTGGTACTAGGGAGTCAGATAAAGATTCATTTAGATATTCACCAGGGGAGAAGAAAACTTCCTTCCATACCCAGCACAGCCCTTGCAAATCAGGGCTTGAATTCGCTATCATACAGCGAGCAACTCCTCTGCAAGTTGTTGACCACGTGTAGGTCATAGAGGTGATAATGCTTTAACCTACAGAGTTGTACTGGGTGTCCGGCAGAAGACCCCGAGACACTTTGCTCGTGGTGCGGGAGGGTCTGGGACATCAGCCAACCAAGCTGTATACACTTGCTCGTACTCAATTAGCAAGTTCAGGCTGCGTATGTAATCCACACTGCCTACGGTGCCAAGCAGCCAGTTGCCCTTAGCAGCTAATAATACAGAACTGCAAAGTACAGTTAATTAAGTAGGTACAATGTATTCCGTAGTATGTTCCCTACATACAAAATAGCGTGCAGTTTTCTGGTAGCAACGTAGGACGTTGCTCTGAGAGTCGTCCCTTGTGGTCCTGGTCTCAGCGGCTGATTCCTTCCCCCATTCTGTATACAGGACCTTGGCCTGTACCCGGGAGTGAACAGCCATGACTGCCATCAAAAATGTTCAGTCGTCTTCTAGAATGAAGTCTTGCTGGTCTCAGGGTCTTGACTTGCCATGTCACTATTTGGCTACTTCACTATCACTTACTTTCTCAACTAGGATCCCAAAGATCTGCAACCATTGTTTTTTGCTGCTGGAAAATAAGAGTACAGAGGGCAGGGGACGGGTCAAGAAAGGTCCATTTTGTAGGCTGGCATCTAGATTTCTGTAGAAGTTTCATGCCCATTGCATGAACTCTTCCCCACCAGCGTCCATTCAATGCACTGAAATCTTATGCAGTAGTCTAACGCAGAGATTCAGCATCAGCTTCGGTCGTTCACAGAGGCAGAGAGCTATGACTTATATGTACGGAGGATTTAGGGAGAGTGCTTTGCAAATAGAAAGGGGCTTGTTTTAGATGCTGTCACTGAGTCTCCTTTCAAAGAAAAACGTGTTTCTCAGACTGGGTATCGTGTTGTTTGAAGGCAGATTTGTGGTAACTGCATTATTAGTTACAGGATGAAGAGGGATGCAGTGAAACTTTATAAGGACACTAAAAATCAGTGAAGAAAAAAGAAAACCAAAAAATATTTATGAATGATTGAGAGTAATCTGGGAGCAACTGCATGAATGAAACCTTGCTATCTCCTCTTTCTCTGCTTCCTACAGTGAGATTTTGGCAGGATCTGCTATTGTTTGGGTCAAAGTGAAATATCTGTTCCATTTTGAGGAGGAATTAAATATTTTTACAGCACAATTTATTCAAAGTATTATTCTTTGGATGCAAAGAAAGCTTTGTTACTGCACAGTAAATGAGACATAAGTCCACTGAAATAAGCTTAGACAAGTCTAAGCAGAGACCAGAAAACAGTACCACATGTTTCTTTTAAAAAGAAAAAAATCCAACAACAAAAAAAAACAACAAACAAGCCAAACAACAAAAACGCTGGAAAAGACAGTGAAAGATAAAGATGCATTTGAATGATCTGGTAATTATATGTACACTGAGAGCTATTCATTTGTCTATCCATTCTTCCTTTGCCAGCATTGGCGAACAAGCAGAAACTAGAATCTTCCAACTTTCTCTGTCATTTGCTGCTTCTTTCATCTGCCTTCTAGGTTCAAAATCAAACACTTAGCTCTCCTTCTTCTATGGAGATTTCCAAGGTTTCTGTTGTATTTCTGTACTCAAGCTGGCTTCCAGTTCACATGGCAGTAGGCAGGACCAATACGAAAGGTCAAATGATTAGTCTGGAAGACTGAATTATTATTTTCAGGAGAAAACAGAAGGTCATGAATCCTGCATGCTGGGAATGCCACTTTTAGTGATGAGGATGTTGGCTAGGTGTTAGGGAGGGCTGAGGGACATGTGATGGACGCAGCCTTGTTTACTTCTTTACCATTGGTAGGAAGACAATTGCCCCACACAAACATTTCAGACACACAGGAAGGCTTCTGTCTGCCCCTAACACCCTACAGTTTGACTTAGAATAAAGCACAACCACAATTAGGAGGGAAAGGAGCAAGCAGTTGGAGAGTACCAATACGATCTCACAGAAACTAAGTGCCTACATGTGCAATTGAATATTCCAAGCCATTTTGGAGTGGAGTTATGTGAGTAAATGTTTCTTCAGTTCAATGCTCAAACTGACGGGAAAAAAAAAAAAAAGGCAAAACAAAGCATTCATTTGGGGTTGATCTGAAACATAAAATGTTATTGGTTTTCTTGGCAAAATGAAAAAAAAAAAAAGTAGAAAAAATGGCTTGGTGTGGAAGTCAGTTACTAGTTTATTTAGTTGTGGGAATTCAAATGCTTATTGAGTACATTTTTGATTTCAAGAAGTTTAAAGATAATCACTTTTGAACAAAAGCTTGAAATATTATGAAAATATGGTATAATTTCTCTTTATTCTTTTTTTTTTTTTTTTTTCCAGTTAAAATATTGGTCCAATCAAGCCAAAGTCAGGAACAATGGCCTGATATGTTTTCCTAGTACATAATGACACTAGTCCTCCCTGTCCTTCAACCTTGCTTTCACACGATAGTGCATTTCTTAGAAGAACTGTTGAAAACAACTTCTGAGGAAAATGATGATATGATTTTTAAATTAGGATTTTTAATTCACTTCTGTTGGAGAAGAAGGACAGAATTCTAAACCCATTCCTCTGTTACAAAGCTAAAATTAACAAGAAAATATTCCAGGGAAGCTATTCTGTAAGATTTTTTCAAGGTAAAGTGCAAATAAGCAAATAAGGATTGACAAACAAACAAACAAACAAACAAAAAGCTATTCTTGAACAGTGCATCAAAACTGCTACTGCTAAATTAACAATTACCAGTCTTAACAAATAAAACCAACTAAAATAATGTGGTGCCAGAGTATTCAGGTATGCATCACAGATTTGCTCTGGAGTTATTCAGTCGTCATTTCTGCAGCAAATTGGTACCAAACACGGATGTGCTGAGCCACTCCAGGGTTCTGTATGGGGCTGAAGACAGGTAAGGTTGGTGTCTGATTGCACTGGTTGCCCAGGTGTCAGCCTGGAGAATGAAGCTCCCAAGGCTGAAATCACCCATTTTTACTCATTAAGAAAAAGCTGATGTGTCTTTGTGGGCTGGGGTTTCAAGTTCTCTCTTCTTCCTGTAATAGCTCAAAGATTAAAGAACAGAGGCTGTTTTTCAGGATCCTGAAAGACGACCATCACATGGGCTCTGCGAGAGGTGCTTGGCAAAGGAATGGGTTTCATCCAGGATTTAGTGACTGTTTTGGTTACTTGCAAGTTCCTGACTTCCAACCCCTTTTTTCCTTATTGTGAAAAATGCTATCTTTCTTATATATACTGTCCACATTGGTCCTTTTCTCTCTCAAGAAGTGTTACATTTTTGCACATCATACTTGAAAATTATTGAGTGTGTTACTTCTTCTCACATTATCTGAGTAACTGAGAGCAAGAAAAGGAGAAAAGTTGTCCAAAAAAAAAAAAAAAATGTAGTTCCTACAACACCTCTCACCATAAGCTAAAAGGGAATGGTGCTGCCAAACTGGTCGGTGGCTGAGCCACACTCGGCCAACCTGGTGCATTTGATGCAGGGAGCCTCTGCTGGGCTTTGGGAAGGGAAACATGGGCTTGCCGAGGACTCTCTCAGCTCTGTCTCATGTGGACTTGGCACAAGAGCACAAGTGGTTATTTATGGCTCTGAGCCCTAAGCAGCTATTTGAAAGGAAGACACCTTGATCCAGTTAGGTTACAGAAAATAATGGGCACTATACATGTACTTTGATGCATTTGCTTTCTTTTGATTTGGCTGAAAGCCTCCTGCTCTCTGTCTTTCCTCTTCTTATAGTCATTTCCCTTTTTTCTCCTTCCATCCCCATTTCATATAGAGAATTTATGAATTATAGCCAGGCCCTAGCACAGCCATTGATCTGAAGGGGAGCAGGTTTCTGTCCATATGGGTTTGTCCTTCGGGTGCTGCTGAAACATTCAGACAATTCATTTATTTTGTATTAAAACTTTACTAAGGGCAGCCAATCTTATTTTTATGTTTTTCTCCCCCAGAAAATGGAAAGAAACAGACCCACCAAGATGTATTCATAGGGCAATTAATAATGATAAAAATAACATCATCATTGTCATTAACGACTACAGTCTGATACTTTTTTCCAGGCAATAGATCACCTTATCATGACTTCTGTGGGTCTGAGTGCAAGAAAAAATGCTTCTTATGGTGTATAAAGAAATGGAAACCTGTTTATTTATGACTGGATAAGAGTGAGCTGCCTCATTAATGTGGTATAAAAGGGGTATAATTCAGCATCCCATACAATCCTCTGTGACGTGTTGACAGGTGCTGTCATGCACTATCACTTTTAGGTTATTGCACTCTAATAGACTACAATTATAGCTCATTTAATATGATATGACAGTGAGAAAGCACGTGTGAGGTTACAAGCAGTTACACTCACAAAACAAGCTAGTAGTAATGGCTGCTGCTACAGGTCAATATTGCAGGGGGCAAATCCCCTTTCCAACATCACAGGGCCCAGATCTCTGCAACTACATCAATAGGCAGCTAAGCACCACAATGCTGTTCTGTTCTGTCATTCCCCCTCCTCAGAAAAACAAGGGAAGAAAATACAATTAAAGAAAAGCTTGTGGGCTGAGATAAGGACAGGGAGATCACT
Organism: Oxyura jamaicensis; assembly: GCF_011077185.1. Lineage (NCBI taxonomy): Eukaryota > Metazoa > Chordata > Aves > Anseriformes > Anatidae > Oxyura > Oxyura jamaicensis. The sequence goes on from NC_048893.1 coordinate 138,520,265, forward strand.
CCTTGATTACCATCACAGGCAAAACAGACTTGGCCTGGGGAAGATTAATGGAATTTATTGTCAGTTAGTAACAGACTAGAGCAGTGAAAACTAAAGGAAAACTAAAAACGCCTTTCCCACATTTCCTCTCTCTCTTGTAACACCTTTCTCCCCCACCCCTACCCCTCCAAAGCAGCGCAGAACAGGGAATGGGGGCTGTGGTCAGTCCCTAAAGCTTCGTCTCTGCCGCTCCCTCACGGTCCCTCCCTGCCCCTCCTCCCCGTGGGGTCCCTCCCACGGGATGCCGTCCTTCCCCAGCTGAGCCTGCGGGGGCTGCCCACAGGCAGCAGCTCCTCAAGATCTGCTCCCATACGGCTCCATACCACGGGGTCCATCCCCCAGGAGCAAACTGCTCCAGCACGGGTCCCCCACGGGCAGCAGCTCCCCCCAGACCCCTGCTCCTGTGTGGGCTCCTCTCCACGGGCTGCAGCTCCGGCCCGGGGCCTGCTCCTGCGGGGGCTCTCCATGGGCCGCAGCCTCCTCCAGGCCACATCCACCTGCTCCACCGGGGGCTCCTCCACCCACGGGCTGCAGCGTGGAGATCTGCTCCGTGTGGGACCCATGGGCTGCAGGGGGACAGTCAGGCAGTGAGTTCCTTTTAGAGCTGTCTGGAGCTGGCTTTTATCTGACACAGGGCAGCTGCTGGACTTCTCTCACAGAGGCCACCCCACAGTGCACAAGCCCCTCTCCCAAAACCTTGTCATGTAAGCCAGTACAACAAGTCTTATATATACAACTCCTCCAATAAAACATTTGTGTTTAGCCTTTACCTCACATTCCCTCCACTTTTTCCCTGAAATACCAATATTACTGCCTTTGGTTGTGTTCCCCCATGTTGCTCCAACAGTTGAGACTACAGCAGGGCTGGAGTAGGCTGGACAAAAGGCCACAGTTGTGAGTAGCACAAGATTTACAACAGCTGGCACCCCGCTACCTCGTCTCATACAAAGGGATAGGCATCCTTCCTGGGGCCTGCTGTGCTACCACCAAGGCAGGCTGCCTAGTTTACCCGCTGGGCAGGGCCGTGCACAGCATGCTCCAGTAGCGTTTTCCTGTAGTATAAGAGTGGGCCCCATGCTTTGGTTTCACTCATTTAAGGAGAAAACTGCAGAACTGATGCCGAGTAGAAACATCTTTAACCAGTTTAAAAAAAAAAAAAAAATAGACTCCTCAGGGAGGTTGAATCGAGGTTGAATGTTTCTCAATGGCACTCACCACCCAGGCATTGCAGAGTTTTGTCAGAGAGATTCACGCTGCAGCCATGTAGGTGGTATTACAAGCCAAAAAGATACCAGGAAGTCTATGTTTTTGTTTGAATGCTGTACTGAAGAGAGTGGCTTTTCTACTTCCTTGCTTAAAATGTATTTCAACTGTTGTTTTAAGTGCTCAGGTTATAGCGGTGTTTGCATGCTGAGCAACTACAGGACATTCTCCTCCTGGGAGCTGCCACCCACTTAAATTCAAGGGGGGTAATGTAAAAGCCTAGGAGATGATTCCGCATTATATTTTTGGAAAGCCAGCTTTCTGGCCTGTGCAGCCATGGTGCCTTGACAGCTGGGTTACACCAGATAGCTCAGGATGCCCCTCTCTTGTTCACACACCTACGGAGTTGGGCTAATGCTCCTCAGCTCCTCAGTGATGAAATATCTCCTTTGCATTACACAGAGGATTTCAGCTTCTTCACTGAAACTCTGTCCCCTATCAGCTGTGATCATATGCTTGGCATACCTACTGCAAAAGCAAGAACACTGCTTCCTTTGCTCCTCATAAACACCAAGGACTCAGCCTGTAGTTTTGGGCCACCTTCCTCCCTCCATGCCTCAGCAGTCTCCTTTCTCCTTTATCGTTGAGGTTTCCCTGCCACACCTTTCCAAACCTCTGTCCCCCTGATGGCCTCCACTTGCCTGCACTGGCTCCTGCCACGGGCTGAGTGAAGGGGAAATGAAGTAACTTCCAGGTCAGGTCCTATCTCTTTTGTGGTCCAGCTACTCCGCCTCTGTAAGTAGGACATACTTTTTTGGCCAGCTTTGTGTGCCTGATAAGCCGGGGTATTAATGTCCGGGAGACACCTGCACATACTTCAGCTTGCTAGTCTCAGCTAGTTTCTCTGCCCTGCAGAGTTGCCCAAAAGTTGCATATTCACATAAAAACCCTGTTATACCAACTGCACTCTCCAGTTAATAAGAAGACCTCAGTGCTACTCAAATCATCACAAATATTCTCCGCTGTTAAAAAAGATAGATAATTATTTTGCGTCTTTTTATGCTATTTTATGCATCCATTTCAAAGGAAGAATTGAATTAATACAGAATAATGGTGTGCTGGAGAGGAAATCCAAAAAGTGTCTTTCACATCACTGTTTTGGTGCAGGGTTCTGAGAAGCTCCTGCTGCTGTTTGGGGCAGAACTCCCTATGAAGAGCAGTGGCACTTGGGATCCTCATTCTCTGATTCCTTCTGATAATCTCCCATTTAAGGTTACTGTTGTTTTTAAATTGTCCTACAATAAAGACAAAATTGTGAATATCAAGGTAAACATGAATACTTTGTTTAATATCTCTTTGGCATTTGGAAATAAATTAAACTAAGCGATATCTAAATATTTGGAGCACATTCATTAGTAATGAATGCTTTTTAGAAAAGTTGATCTCATGTCACAGCTATCACCTTTTCTTCATTGTTGTGACCAATCTCAAAGCAGCTAACACTCTTTTTATTTATAAAAGTAGTAAAATTCAAAAGCCTGCTTTAGCACGCCAGTAATGTCACATGGTTAACGCCTATTAAGAAAGGGCAAATGCTAATATTGTCACAGCAAAATTAACTCTGCTATCCTGCAGGCTGAATGCTACAAACAGTAGCACCTATATGCATCCAGCAATGACTATTGCTGGCATAAAGACTGAGGCTGGAGGTGCACAAAGTAGAAGCCTTCACTTCTGAATTTTCTATTTTTTTCCTGTTTGGCATGAAAATCTCCCTCTTTAAATTCAAGGACTACTTGATCCAAAGCTTCTGCCCCTGAACACTGGTTCTCCTCCTTCCTCTCTCCCTCTCTCCCTCTCTCCCTCTCTCCCTCTCTCCCTCTCTCCCTCTCTCCCTCTCT
>NC_048893.1:138523507-138574372 GCF_011077185.1 Oxyura jamaicensis
TCCCTCCCTCCCTCCCTCCCTCCCTCCCTCCCTCCCTCCCTCCCTCCTTCTCTCCTTCCCTCCTTCCATCCCTTTCTCCCTTCAATTTTCCTTTCCTCTTCCACCTTCTCCTTCTGTTTCCCCTTCCCCTTCCTTTCCACTTCTACTTCACCTTCTCCCTTCCCCATCTCGTTTCCTTTTCCCCTTCATCTCACCATTTTTTTTTTTTATTATTTTTTTTTCTCTCCTTCAGCTATTTTCAGGATAAACTCTATCCTTGCAAATTCGTAACTGACAGGGCTGACAACTAGAATATTTACTGGAAAAAGCAGGAATGCACAGCAAGACTTCATGATTCTCTCTCTCATATGCATTTCTTTATAGGGTGCACTCTGCAGTATTTGGTGCATGTGTCAGCGGAGATGAAAAGATACTTTACAGAGAAACTGAAATCTATTTCCAATAACATTACTATAGCACAAAATGTAATACTATGAATGACAGTCACTCAGATTTCCATAAATGCAGCTCCTCTATAGCTGAAACTCTGAAGTGATTTTTATTTCTAATGTCACCCTTGGAGGCTCTGAAATGTCATCCTCATTTTCTTTAGAATAATTATATTTAATTTTGGGGTTTGGTCTATCAGATCTCTATAAACTTGTTTCATCAGTTAACACTACTGATTTGTCAGAAAAACAGCCAAGAAACAATGATTATCCTATTTCACTTCTATACCATGCAGTTATTCTTTAATTGTTAAAATGTTGTTGGCAGGGGAGGAAAAGGGAACACAGGTTTTATGAGTCTTTCTCAGTGAACACAACAGTCTAGCTCTTGTCTGCATGGTGTGGTTGGCCATTTGAACCGTGTGTCGCACGAAGACCTGAATACCACCCAGGTAAAAGGGAGCAGTTTCCACAGTGAGAGCACAGTAGCCTTATAAATCCAAAGTGTGAGCGTAGGGGGGGTGTTAGATTTAGGGAGTTTGATTTAGAAGCAAGTTATGTAGAGTTTTAAAATGGAATCAGTGAAGAAAAATCAACCTTCCACGTCCATTTCAGTCTTTCTTTTTATTATTTTTCCCTTTGGACATAAAACACTTCAAATAAAAGTTCTATTAATAAAGCTCTAACCACAGATTAAATATTTCTGCTGACATTATTTGACTGATAATATCAATTTCAAAGTTCAAATTTTAATAAGGTATTACAAAGCATAGGAAGAAACAAGCTAATCAAGCCAAGTTTCATATTTCCCTTCTTTGTATAAAATGATAAGTGATTTTAAAGCTATGCTTTGTCTTTTTAATATCTGCTAAATATGGATGAATTACTGAATATATATTTATTCTTAGTCTCATTTGAAGGCAAATATTTACAAGGCTTTTCTCTTGTAATCTGATTTTAATATCTCAACTGAAAATGATTCATAACATGTGGCTTCAAATACCCTGTAGTTAAAGAGGCCAAAAATTAATTAGCTGATTCTAGCGAGGGTTTCTTGGAACTGACCTTGAAAGAAAAACAACAACAACAACAAAAACCTCAACCAGTAGTCTTTATCAGATCGTTGTACATTGTTGTTGCTTATGCAAGGAATTTCAGTAGTAAACAACAGAGACTGGCAATAACTTGCATCTGATCCTTGGTGCGTGCTCATCCTTTGGTTTCCTGTGGCTCTTATAGTAGGGCCTTGGGCCCAAGTATCTTCAGTCTTTTTGGCATTGCTATGTGAACCGGGTTAGTGAGTGTTATGCAAGCAGTGGAGAGCACCTCCTCTTAATCCTAGTCCAAATTAAATTGTAGTGAGCGTGGAAATGCTCAGAGGTCCTTATTTCTTTATTTTCTTTGTCTCTCTCTCTATTTATTTATTTATTTGTTCCATCTTATAAATATACTCAGGAAGCCATCTGGGAACAGAAATACTCACTGAGTACCGCTGACCTGAAATGCAAGTGTCTTTGTGAAGTCAATTTCTCTCCTTCCTTTGAAAGACAATCTTGCTGACGCTGGCTGCTAAAAATAAGGACGCAAAATCTTTTCCAGCATCTGGAGTTTTCTGTGCTTTAATCCGTTCATTTCCTTATGTATTGTTATATAGGTATTTCTGTGCACACTCTGATTAATATACAAATACATATTTTACCCTGTAGGATTAGAGTCAAATGGGCCTGATTCTCTACTTCCTTGCATCTTTCATCGTTAGCTGTATGTGTAGGTACAGCCTCTTAAAGAACTGTCATTATATAAAGAGCTTTAAGGAATTAGATTAACTCTTGCTTTGCTACTTTACAAATTGTATCTATTTAATTTTGTGATTTGAAAGCAAATCTTTCCCCTGCTATTTTTTTGTTAGTCTTTTCAGCTTTTCTAAAAACCTGAGTTGAGGGTTATCTTCTGTCCCATTAAGGTATCTTTCCTTCCAACGGGTACCATATAGTCCAAAACTTACTTGGGGCAAGAGTATTCCTGTAAGTGTATAGAGGTATGTGGGCAGGTATGTGTTATTTCCTGTGCATAAGTGCCAGCCATACAGGTCCAGATAAGCAGTCTAACACCCCTTCCACAAATCACCTCAGAAACCTCCTCTTCAACTCTTGTCATGAGTGGCTGCCACTTTGGGGGACATTCAAATTAGGAGGATATGTTGACTGCCTAAGGTTTTTTTATGTGTGTGCACTTTGGGCTCGTTCAGCTTTTCAGTAAAACACAAATTTACTTTGATTACTTCCTTTTTCCTTCCCTCCTAGGAAACTGGGTGATGTGGTAGGTGTCGTTTCTTTGGTTGCTACAGCCACATTATCTTAATAAAGCTGTGATAGTAGGTGCTCCCTAAATCCTGCATTAGGGTTTAAACCTGTATAATCTGTGTATTTCTGATACTCCCACTCACATATGAGGTTGGCATTAATCATCCTCAAAAGAATCAAATAGTAAAAAATATTTGACACTATTTCTCCAGTGCTGATGAGCCTGGGTTTGCCATGAAAAAAGGTCTCAATGATCATCTGAGTCTGGCAGAAATCTGGCGTCAGAATACTGATTCACCTATAATTTAGATAAATGCAAATCAGGTCACGAAGTCCTCCAGGATTTTTTTTTAATTTTATTTTTCACAGAAAGGAAAACGGAGCAAGATCTGTATACTTAACCAACCAGGTGTGTAGCCTCAACTCTAGAGTTTGGGTTTTCTCAGTGATGTAGCCTCTGCTTTGGTTTTGATAACATTAATCCATTTAAAAATAAACTAGTGGAATAGCATGCATGGAATTTACTCAAAACTAAGAGTAAAGCATGAGAACCACAAATGTGCGTATGTACTCCAAGTGCTTGATCTGATAAGAACATGGTTCTTACCATGGCTGGTAAGAATATGGGCCCAGAGATGCAAGGCTACTGATGAAGCTGAGGTGATGTGCACACTCCTGGTATTTCTTCCAGTGTGATGTGTATTTTTATTTATTTATTTATTTTTGTGTGTACGTACTACAATTTAAAAAATCTTGGTTTATTCATGAGCAGTCTTTTGTATGAGGCTTGAAAGTTTAGGTTGCATCCGTGGGACTTTGCTAGTTCAGTGTTGTCCAGTGGTGCACTATCATTCACAAAGTAATGCATTTAACAGAATTTTTTTCTGGCAATGATGGAGAAAGTCAACAACTTGCTGGTGCCCCTGACTGAAGGTTCTGTATTTCAAGAAACATGAGGGATTATAAAACCACACTTCACACTTTGGATCAAGTTGCCTCTAACAGGAGTAATTGCATCTTTATCAATGAATGGGTTTACTTGAAATACTTACTCTTCCTTCCACAAAGTTAGCTTTTTCTTGGCATAATTGGTAACTTTTAATCTTTTCTTGATCAAAACAGTTTCTGAAAATGCAAGCTATATTTTGCTTGAGAATGAAGTTGAGAAACAGCTTTAGGAAATCTCAGAAGGTTAGTTAAAGGTGGTAAGGTCTGCTGTTTAAAAGCTTCTACTGTATACAGCTCTATATCTTACATATTATCCGTGTGATGTGATCTAACAGCCACAGGAAAGACAGCATATCCTGAGTAACCAGTGATTGCCACAGGGCAGCATGATTTGGCAGAACCCTACTTGTAATTGCTGATCTTGAGCTGAGGAAATACAGATGGAAAAAAAAAAAATGAAAAAAAAAATTCCTTTCTTTTTTTTTTTTTTTTTTTTTTAAAAAAAGGCAGTGCTTGAGAAGTTTGGCTTCCTGATTTTTCACTTCTGCTGCTTTTACAAATACAAAGGAAGTAATGTGAGTAACCCTCTCTATGTACATATTATCTGTGGTTTTGGTATAGACTCATTATAGTAGCCACATCCTTCCCTTCTCATAATAGCTCCTTTGCCCTCATCTATAGTGCCACTGCTTATTTCCTCTCTCTTCATTATCTCATGTAGTGGACTTACCACGATTCTTTCCTTCCTTACATACATCCAGGTGGCCTAGTGTGGTGCTTTTACCCTGCTGGGCAGCTGAACTCCATCACAGCCACTCTCTCACTCCTCCTCCTCAAAGGGGAGTGGAGAAGAGAGGAAGAAAATACAATGGAAAAAGGCTCAAAGGTTGAGATAAGGACAGGGAGATGACTCAACGATTACTTTCATGGGCAAAATAGACTCAACATGATGAGATTATTATACTTTATTGCTTATCAGTAGCAGGTTAGAACAGTGAGAAACTAGTATCAAACTAAAAACACATTCCCCTTCATCCACCCTCTTCTACCGCCATCCCCTGAGTGGTGCAAAGGAACGGGGAATGGGGGCTGCGGTCAGTCCCTAAAGCTTCGTCTCCGCCGCTCCCTCACGGTCCCTCCCTGCCCCTGCTCCCCGTGGGGTCCCTCCCACGGGATGCCGTCCTTCCCCAGCTGAGCCTGCGGGGGCTGCCCACAGGCAGCAGCTCCTCAAGCACTGCTCCCACACGGCTCCGTACCACGGGGTCCATCCCCCAGGAGCAAACTGCTCCAGCACGGGTCCCCCACGGGCGGCAGCTCCCCCCAGTCCCCTGCTCCTGCGTGGGCTCCTCTCCACGGGCTGCAGCTCTGGCCCGGGGCCTGCTCCTGCGGGGGCTCTCCATGGACCGCAGCCTCCTCCAGGCCACATCCACCTGCTCCACCGGGGGCTCCTCCACCCACGGGCTGCAGCGTGGAGATCTGCTCCGTGTGGGACCCGTGGGCTGCAGGGGGACAGCCTGCTCCACCAGGGGCCTCTCCACAGCCCGCAGGGGAACTGCTGCTGCCTGCCTGGAGCACCTCCTGCCCTCCTGCTGCACTCACCTTGGGGGCTGCAGGGCTGCTTCTCTCACATTGTCTCACCCCTCTCTCCCAGCTGCTGTTGCGCAGCAGGTTTTTTCCCTTTCTTAAGCCTGCTCTCCCAGAGGCCTAAGCAGAGTTGCAAACTGGCTCAGCTCTGGCCAGCAGCGGGTCCCTTTTGGAGCCGGCTGCAGCTGGCTCTGATCTGACATGGGGCAGCTGCTGGGCTCTGCTCACGGAGGACACCCCCGCAGTACCCCTGCTACCCAAACCGTGCCACCTTGTCGGCGCTCACAATAAGAAGTATGTACTGTGGGAATACCAGAGGTCTTTCTGTGATCTTTGACCAATATTTTGCTGGCATTTGCAGCTATATAGTTCCCTTTTCCATAGCACACTCCTGCCTACTACCATTCCAACCATCATAAAGAACTGAAGTATTTAAATGCAATGCTTTGAAAATCAAGTTTAGATCCTAAGAATGTAGACACAATGGTTTAAATGTTTTGACAAACATAGCTCCAGGGAGCTATCTAAATACACTCCTGAATTACTGTATCAATCCAGGGAACTTAAATAAAGTCTCTGCTGGTTTATGGTTTCTTGAATGCTGCTAGTCATTGGGTATTAGCAAGTTATGCTACAGAGTTTACAGCAAAGCATATACACTCCATGGCCTGTTATAGCCATAATCCATATTTTAATGCTTTATGTCAGGCATCCCTGCTGCCCTCTAACCATTCTTTAATAATAAGACAAAAGTGATATTTTAGGGTAACAGTTAATAAATAATGTGACTTATCCAATCACACCTTTCACTAAAATATTATTATCTTTTGACAGGTTCATTACTGTAGAGACATCGGGGACTGATGAAACATTGTCTAATTCTACCACTAGTACATTTTCTGTAGTTGTCTTTTTTTTTTTTTTTTTTAATTTAATTCTCTTACTCTGAAAGCATACTGTCCATTGCAATTATCGAATGAGCATTTAATCTAGCATAACTAAGGCATTTTAATCTTTTCTTATGGAAAAACGATTAAATGGTCATAACATTGCTATGATATGCACTCATCTACTCCTTAGAGAATCAAAGTTTTCTCCTTTCTGATAGCCAATTCTCAAGTAAGATTTTAGCTTTAGTGAAGCGCATTGGCTGCCTGCGCAAGAAGAGGACTGTTAGGGTATTGCAGAGTCAGAAAAACAATTTGAGGTTTTCTGTCCCTTCAGGTAGGATTTCTCTGGGCAAATTCTGCATAGGCCAGTGTATTTTTCTGGGTAACTCTTTGAAAAAAAAATAAATATATTACTTCTTAAATCAGAGATGTATGAACAGCACAAACCCAAAATATAACAGATTGAAACAAAGAAAAAAGCAATGGCAAGGATGCCAAAAAACACTTCCTGAATTCTTGAAATGTGATCACATTTCAAGAAATCTATTTCTTGCAGTACAGGGTGTCCCTTTTGTCTGACATTACATGTACAAATTTAATGGGAAGTGAAATTGAAATACACAAACATACATGCACAAAATAAAATACTGGTTTTCGAGTTTGCCTGCAAAATTTGGCTGGAAGCAATACACATTCCTCCCAAAAAGATGACTGAATAAGAAACTCAAATTAATCATCCCAGAACAAAACAGAAGTTCTCAACCTGTTTTCTTACTGAGATCCAGCTTGTGTCTCTCTAGGACAGCAGTCCCTGTGGACAATATGGAAAGGGACAGAAAATTCATTGCTCTTTCAGAACATGTTGTGAGCTCTGAATTCCCTTAGAGAAAGTGTATCAGATATTAGATATCCACAGAGCTCTGCTTCAAATCAATTCATAGAGTTTAAAAAAGATTTTAATAAGGGGTAGCTGTTTCAAAAAGAAAGCTAAATTTATTGGATAGATTTATCACTCACTCCAGTCCCTCAGCCAGCTGGTTTTTAATAGCTTATTATTTTGCTCTTAAATAACTAAATTTGTACATATTAGAATAAAAGATTAAATGTGATTCCTAACCTACCCACATAATAAACAAAACTTGTCTTTAGTCACTGTCATTACATAGAAACATGCCATACTTCTAAATTCAAGGATAAAACATGCATGTACATCCTGGAACATTTTTTAGCACATACTAAGACTATGACTTGAACAAGTTGACAGTTGTCACCATTCAGTAATACTTCATCCTAGGCAAGGACGGGATTTGGCTTAGACCTTCACTCCCACCTGCCCCTAGGAAAATACAATTGTCTCAAAAAAAAAAAAAAAAAAAAAAAAAACCCGCCCAATATTAATGATTTTCGTATGGTTATTATGGTTATTGCAAACAGGACAAAATGTGAGTGCAGTGCCTCATAATCTCCCATATTACTTGGGAGTTCTTTTGAAGATTTCTTTGCTAACTCCCCTTCTTTCTGCTTCACCATCTTCATACCTCTCATGTAGTCAAGATGTTGCACTGTGAGAGCCTCCAGCTTTAAATCATGGTGTAGGTATCCCAGGTGCTAATGGCCAATGTGAGACAAATAAGTGTTTGTACATTTAGTGAACATTGTTGTACATTTAGTGAACAACACTATTGCAAGTGGCAACTGACTCCAACACAAGAGCATCACTAGAGATAACGATGCTCCAAAATTCAGAAGAGTTAGCAATGGGCAAATTGCATGAGCACCTACCTCTTGGAAGGTGTTTTTGAATTTCTCCCCTAAATTCTTAATTTTGAGTTTTGGACAACAAAGGTCTATTGGAAGATGCTTCACCAGCACATTTCCTACCATGCAAATAAAATAAAATAAAATAATCCTGTTTACCATAGAAGGGTTCATCCAACATGTATTTTCCAAGCTAATTACTAGCAAAACTATTAGTGGCTTTTTGTGAGGGCAGCTGCATGGAGAAACTGTCTAAAATTTAGTTTCTGCAACAGCTATAGAGAAGTTCTTTAATTTAAAGGCAAACAGCCTTGGTCATATTCTTCCATGCTGAAGATACATGCAAGATGTGGCAGACTTTTGTTCGGTTTTGAACCTGCTAAGATATTAGGGGTTTGCGAGTTCAAGTCAGACATAAAGGTCACAGTGCTTGCAAGCTACTAGAAAAAGATCAAAACAAGGAAATGAAGAACCACCATAGACATGTCACAGAGGAGCAAAACTTTGTAGGCTTGGCAATTTACTCTGGTATTAGTTCATGCTTTTGATCTTTTAAATAAAAGGATCAATGACATTTAAAATTATCAGGGAAAACATATTAATTTTGTAATAACTGAGTTCTTAAAACCTAAAATGATTACTAAATATGCAAGAATTGCCCATATTTTTGCTCTCACTGACAATATCCTCAGAGAATGCATCTACTTTTAGATCAATGTTGCAGATTTGAACAGGATGAGGTCTCTCACTTCCTGAGTTATCTAGGAATGGGAAAATTTGTGCTGAAACAAGACAAGGCCCTCTCTACCCCTTCAGCTGTAGTAAGGTGAACATCCCAAGTGTCTTCTTTCTTAACATGGAATAACCTTGGTTTGGGATACGTGGCTGGGAAAAAGTGTTCTCAGTGTTGGGTCATACAACTAGGCCACAGCTAGAGAACATACCTCCTGGTCTTGGGCACTGGAGGGCAGGACTACAGCTACACCTTGCCCAAAAATGTGGCAGAGAACCAGCATGTCTGACTTGCTGGATGGTGGAGACCACTTCCCCATTTTTCCCCATCCTCCTTCTCCAGGTTATCAGTTGTCTTGATCTTTCTTTCATGCCTGTGATCAAGGGAAAGGTGAAAGATTATTTTCGTATTGTATGAGCAGGCAATTCATGGGAAAATGCTGAAACAAGGCTGTGACTCATTCACATAGCCCTCCACCATTTCTCCATCTAGTTAGGAAATCATTTCAAAGGGAGGATGCTTTGACTGGCTCTATCCTTCTGTACAAAATTAGCCAAGGATGTGGTGCATCTTGGCTCTTCTTAACAACTTGTTTCACATTATAGAGGTGTCTCAGGTTGTGTGACACCAATCCTTTTGATTGAAACTAAACAAGGAAATATGCTCCAGGAATGCACTTAGTCTGCTCTATGTCCAAGCCTGTGTTGAAACCACAGGCTCGGGCAAGAACCATCCTGGAGCAAGCCCTCTGTTACATGTGTACTGTAAATGTCAGTATTCTGCGCTATGTTTTGTATTACAGATCTGATTTACCCACTCATATGGATATGGAGAGGCCCCAGGGATCTTTGTTTAGATTTCCTGAGGATTTTTGCTTACCTCAGCTGTGATGATTGTTGACTGTCATTGACTGTCACTGATTTGTGCTTAAATAAGCAGAGCTGCAACTACCAAATAGCATTGTGAACTGACATTACCATTGCTCTTATTAGTATTGCACATTAATAGTATTAACTTAGCTGCTCATAATACCTTCTGGGGTTCTGTTTTTGTCTAAAACAGTTCCTTTAATGACTTTGTGCTCACATTGTACACATGATGCCATTAGCATGTGTCCCATATGACATATTCAGCTTCAATTTTCACATTTCCAATTTCATGTATTTCCACAACATTCATGAGGCATTTTCAAACTTCCACATCTTCATCTCCACAGGTTTAAAGGGAGGAAGGGATCATTGTGACATTAATGTTGTTTCTTGACCATAGGATTTCATCGGCACTTCTTGTCTGTCACAAGTCCAAAATAATGGCAATGTTTTGCTTAAGTCATAACTAGGTCAATGACAAATGAAGACTTCATGTTTCCTTTCTTTACCACAGGTGAAATCAGAGTCTTTATCAAAGCTCTGCTAAGTCGTTATTTTTTGCTGTGTACTGTACTTTGCCCTTCCCCAGTTATTTGCTCATCTTCTTTGCTTCTTCCCATGTTTGGCTCCATACATGATTTGAAAATTCTTGTGTGGACCTTCTACAAAGCCTGCTTCTGCCTGCCTTCTCCACTCTTCCTTTTGCCTCTCGCACTTGCATAATTCCCTAAATCACTTCCTTCTTTTCATTGAGTTCTTCTTAAGATTATTCACTTGGAAAGCACTATGCATAGGAGAATTCATGCAGCAAAACAAAGATTATTGGCTTCCCTTTGAATCACAAAGCATTCATTATGTTTATTTGGAATAGGCTGGAAAAATGTTCAGTTTAAATACTATGTGTTAAATATGCTGATTCATTCAAACTCAAACTTTTCAAAATCCTTATATGTTATTTTGAAACATTGTGTTCTGACCTTTTCTGGGTAAAAATCCCCATTTCTAGGCCAAAATAACTGATTGCTTTGTAAGCTAGACTAATTATACTATAAACTTTTGTAAAAGTCTGAGATGTAAAGGAAATATTTTAACTGCTTTGAGACAATTTTTTCCCCTGATTCTTAATGTGGGAAAAATTTCAAAATGCTGACATTTGTCCCAGCTTGAGGATGAAAAAAATAGAAATCTAGAAATATTTTGCTTAGCAATAAAGCCATATGGTTAAGAGGAGCAAAATGCACATATGGCAACAAGATCATCTCCTGTAATTCAGCCCATTAGTGCAAGAAATTTGTTCAGACAGGTATGGAGTTCGAGTCTCGTTTGTGCTACTGCCACCTCATTCTTTTCTGTCTATGAAAAAGGCCCTGAAATACTAACCGTAACTGTAGCATATGCTGCCACTACAAGATGTCACAGTCTTCTCGCTTCCTTACACCAAATTAGGCTATAGTGCATGTATGTAATTTATATGTATTTGCTAAAAAGTTGAGTCTCTCTTTTTGATTTTGTTTGTTCTGAAATGAAACAAATGTAAAAAAGCCTTATGAGGATATTTTTACACCAAAACAGAATGAAAAACAAAGTATTCTCAAACTTATTTTTTTGTTCTCTCATGTCTTCCCTTCTCCTAAATTAGGAGTGGAGGGTATTTCCGTAAGGCTATATCCTACTACCTCCCTTTCTTTCCTGCTATCATGAAGATCACTCTGGAAACCACAGCAGTGAGAACCTCCATGACAGTTCCCACACCTTTTTTCTTTGGGCCTGTTGTGGATTTATACAGCTTCAAGAGTGATTGAGTGGCTGTAGCCTCATTAATTCCTGTTCTTGCTACTGTGCTGTGGTCCTGGCCAGACAAATACTACCTAGCTGCTTAGGAGTGTTGTGGCTGGAAAGCATTGGAGCACTTAACTTTGAGGGTATACAATTCCAAAAGACTACCTTTAACACAACCTGGTAATGGGATTTCCTTGGCGCAAGAGGAGGGACATTGTGCATATTTCTGTTTTCCTACTAGACAATCTCCATTTTGAAAATTTCTTATTGGGCATAGTTGATCCCACTGGATGTGGAGAGTTCATGATGAAGCATAAATACAACTGTAGATTAATGTGCTTACTTTCAAAGAGTTGTCCAGTAAGAGTGGTCAGTAAAACAAGCAAATTATATTAAATTATGTTTATATACTTAGCCCCCCCTGGCTTGGAGAACATTTCAGTAGCTTCATCATCATTTCTATGCATGTTTATTCCAGTTTACTAGAATATGGCTGACTTTTACTTGGGCTAGCATGAAAGCCTTGCTAGTTCAACAGCCAGTCAGCTGAATACTGTGCATATGGAAGCTGTGTGGCTGAAGGGCATACCTCTGGTCTGATTAGGGGTCTTGGGTAAATACCTTCACCTCCTTGTGCTTCCGCTCTTTGTATGATACTCTCTGTCTCTCTAAAGTGCTTACAAAGCTGAGTAACATTAAGCAGACCTGATATAAGGTCACAGTTGTTAGAGCTGACTACTTCAGTATTGTTTCCCAAAGTATGTTTTCAGGCAAAGTTGTACTGGCTGCTGTTTTGATTTAAATGCTGCTTGCTTATATCAGGAAATACTTATCTCCAAGGAAACTCCCATAGATTGTAAATTCTAAATATTCTGTCTTCCAACTTATGCACAGTCAAGTTAAACTGAGCTTTTACTGTTACAAATATAATATTAGCATGTATTAGCTAATTAGCGGAAAAGCCAAGCAGGAGAAGACAGAAGACTTGATAAAGTCAGATATAGAGAGCAAAACATGATGATACCAAACACCTCAATAATTATGGTTATCATATAGAAAATTGTGAAACTGATAAATTATAGTAAACATCAATATCCATTTTAATATGATATTTTTAAGCATCATAGAGTGGCATCTGAATTGGCTGTTAGTTCTAGTGACCGTGTATCTTTGTGTATTTAGATCCAAGGACTAACCTTGCTTCTGACTTTCTACTCTCTATAATAAATTCCCTGTCCATGGCAAAATTACAGACTGAGCCAAAAATAATATGGCTTCCTAAGCCCTTACTCAGAAAATTCTCTGTATAACCTAGTCATTTTATTCTATTTTTTTTAAAAAAAAGTAGCTGCAAAAATTAAAAGCAAAGGCATTTAAATACACTGCCAAATTGGTCCATAGATTTATCTCATTTCCTTTTGTTTGTTATTTATTTTCACATTCAATAGCTTACTATCATTCAGTCTTTGCCCTCAGGTTTGTTTGGGAAAATGGATTAAGTATTGTCCCAGGAGTAGATTTTTCTGTCAAAACCATCAGGATCTGTGCAAAACCATCGCATGTGTTTTAGGGGAAAAATTAACAATACTATCTAAGTCTTTTGATAATGTAATAGCTAGCAGGTATGCATAAAGAAGACTAAGAACAGTATCTGATATTATCTGATATTATTCACTGACATTAAATGGCTGTTTAAACTTAAGAAAATGATCCCAAAGTCTGGCTGACTTTAAACACCTAAATCCACAGGACATCTGAGAGAGTAAGTGAATTTTTTTCACTGGATGAGAAGCTTTTTCTGAGCACAAAGCTAATATGATAAAGTGAATGCATTTTCTGTGGTGGCAGAAGATTTTGCCTGGGAGAGATGATGTATATTACTTGTATTCTCCATATGTTTCTACCTCTGTTTTCACCTTCATGCGGTGTTTTGCAACCAATAGGTTACTATGTGCTTTAAGATGTCAGAAGGTTGTCTGCAAATGCGCATGTGAAAAATCTCCCTACCAAAATATTTTCAAATATGTTTTCCTTGCTGTCAACCAAGAAGGAGAAAATGACAATAGAAACATTCAATATTTAGCCTTTTATTTTATTTTATTTTATTTTATTTTATTTTATTTTATTTTATTTCATTTCATTTCATTTTATTTTTTTCCTGTAAACTAATACCCTTCTGACTAAGAATGTCAAGAAATATTGCCCATGGTCCTATGATAAGTCACTCTGAAGGCATTTATATAACACAGGTCTCTGACTCCTTCTGTAGCCTCTGGACCATGCCAATTCAATGTTACTCTGCTTTCTCCTGTTTTCAGAAAGCATCATCTGTATTTTGGCTTGCTTCCCAGACAATGTTGTTCCAGAGCAGAGATTTTAACCCTCACTAGAGACAGAGAAATACGAACTAAAAATAATTAAAAAAAAAAAAAAGAGGTAACAAACAAAACACTGGAGCTGTAGACATGTGAGGAAATTCATATGGCAGACCTTATCATTAGTGTGACCTTAATACTTGGGTCAAACTTGCATACCTCCAAACATGTATTTGCTTGTGCATGGCCTGTGCTTACCCTTGGGATATTTTGGCTTTGAATACCAAATATTCCTGTCAGATAAAAGTCTGGTCACTCGGGTTGGTGGTGGAATGGTCACTCGGGTTGATGGTAAAAGTGACTATAGCAGTATATCAGAAGCATTGCAGTCAGTCTACTGAATCTATCCTAACTAGACTTAGGATAGACTTAGTTTAACCTAGACTTAGTTTAACCACAAAAGTGCCTATGTTTTAAAGTGCCTGCTTCTGGAAGGACATTTTATCAGGCACTCGGGGAGCTCTTCAGTCAGGCTGTAATGTGCTTGGATTTACTTATCAGGAAACCTAAGCAATACTAGAAAGACAGTTTGGGACTGAGCTGAAAAGTGCCTTCCACCTCAAATTTAAGGCCTAAGTTATATAGTCTCTTACAGGCTCAAATTTGCCCCATTTATACCATGAGACAACAGAGAATACATTAAACCAATGAAAAACATTGACTTAGAAGCCCCTCAGGAAACAAAGGTCAACATAATTAGGGTGAGGGGTGGCCTTCCAATGACATTTAATGGAAGCCATCGCTGATCCCACTGCTCAGGAAAGCAAAGCACATCATGAAGCATTTTGTTTAAGCTATGAAGGTACTATGTGTATATGTCTCTATTATTTCCATCTCCATCAAGAGAGGCCTGCTGGCACTGCCAATATTTTGAAGCACACACGTAGAGATCAGAGACTTCCAGGACTTTGCCTTCTCCTTGTATCTATGTTACTAATGTTAGTATTACCAGTATCAAAACTGGCTGATGTGGAACAGTACAGTAGATGGGCAATCTAAGCAACTCAACCACACACTCTGGGTCTTAACATGTACTTTGGTGCAGGAAGATTGGAATCAGATCAGGACTCTGAATTTCTAATTGCTGGATAGCAGTGTGGCATGAAAAGACATTCAGTGTCCTGTCATTGTTTCTTCATTAGGGAATTGCCTCTTATCTTGAAATGGATTACCAGCAGGAGATTGAATGCTGTGAAATTAGTGCCTTTTATAGGGAAAATGAAGGCCTTTGGTTAAAAGAGAACAAATACACAGTGGAGAATGGGCTGGCCAAAGAGTGCGATAGCCTGAAAAGCACAGTGCTGTTGGTTCTCCTCTTCTCAAGTCATGCTGCCGGCCCTTCATTTTCCACCTCTCCATTTTTATTCATTCCAGTTGTCTAATTCTTCCCTTCCTCAATGTCTTGAGTCAAGCACGTCAGTCCCTTTTGCAGCCTTTTGTGTCTGTTGATCGGATGCTGTCATCTCCTTGACTATCGTTATCTGCAATTGAACCCTCCAAACCTAGGCCTCTCCACCCTCCTGCTCCACGAACCCCTCACTACCCCTTACCCTGGGCTGTCAGCATAATGAAGGCTTGATTTCAATACTTCCCCTCATTTCTCTGTTCACTGCTCTGCAGGTTAATGCAGATTCCAAACTTCAACAAGCAGCTGTTAAACATGTCATTAACACTGCTTCGGCTGCAAATGAAACTCTGCTATTGGGATTATTCCGGGAGCTATAGTTTTGTGATGAGCTTTGTCAATCACAGCTGACCTGCTGTGTACAGAATGAAACTCAGATTATCTTCTTTCTTCCTCAGACTCTTGTCATTTTTTCACAAAGAATTACTATTCTACTCCCCGAAAGATTGATTACTTGCACAAATAAGAGAGTCTGAGACATTAATACAAAATTCACAGGCTTTTCTTTATCTCAAACCTGCAACTCCCTCTACATTTCCTCCTGGTAATTATATTAGAATTGTGTACACTAGGAATTGCCATCTGATTATTATGAAACTAGTTTTGTCATGACAAAAATGAGCTTAAGTCTTGTTTTTTTGGAAAATGATCAGTACAGTGCACTGGATGAGAGAGAAGGAGATTAAATCCAACTTGCTTTCATCCATGAATGCTTTCATCTCTTTTTCAAACACAGGAAATGATTACCACTGCTATAAGCTGCAGTTCATATGAGTGAAAAAGGATAAGAAAATATTGAAAATTCTGTAACCAACAGTAGGACATAATATAGGTCCCTGTTACCTACTGAGAGATGTGTACTTTATTTTTCTGTACTGGCAAAGTCAAGGGTTTCACATTTTAAGAGTTGCCTTCCACTGAGGTGTCATTAAGTACTGGAGAATATGCTAATTAATTTGCCATTTCTCCAGGTAAGGATTTTCTTTTATGGTAAGAAAGCAAAATATGTTGATTTTTTTTTTTTTTTTTTTTTTTTTTTTTCTCTCATATAGCCTTTCTTCATCAGTCACTTAATGAACCTTACCCTTGTTTCTTCCAGTAATTCTGGAATATTTGAATTGCCCCAAACTGATCCCAGTATGTCCTTTGTTCATAACACTTGGAGCATATTTGGAATAAAGTAGGAAACATTTAAAATATTCTCACAGGCTGACTTCAGTTCTTTTGTGTCCTATTTTAACACATTGATCTCAACCTTGGCTTGATTTGTTTTTAATTTTAAAGTTGAGGAAATTGCTTAACCTCTTACAGAGCACTATTTTTCTTTTAGTGGAGCATCAATTCCAATGAGTGATGCCTCTCTTGATATTAAACTCAATATTTGGAATAGGATGAACCTTTGGGCAGGGCATATATTTAAATTTGAGCTCACCTTCTCTAGTACTGCAATCCAGTAAATAAAATCATTTCAGTAAATAAAACCATTTCAAGTTTCATTGTCCTCGCCCAACAGATTTTCTATTTACAAGGCCTGTTGAGCTTGTGTTGAAAAGTAAGTCCTGGCATCATTTCCTCCGAATCACCATTCAAAGCATTTGGGTTTGTTAAATGGCGTGCCCAAGTCAGTAAGAAATTCAAACTCTCTTAGGCACCTAAGCCAACAGAGCTGCTAAATGTAAGGTCACGTTCAAAGCCAGATCATCGCCTCATGAATCATGATCACACTCTGAACAAGCAAAAAAGAAAGACTGAGAGGAGATAGAGTGTGTTCCTGGAAGAGGGAAGGAGGAAGCGAGCAAGCAAGCAGCAAACATAAGGTTTGAATCAATAGGAGAGACCAGGATGACGAAGAGAAAGGGGATAGGGAAACATGCGTGCCTCTTCACCCCTGGAGCTGAACTGCTAATTGTCTTCTCTTTTAACCCCTCTGTCTAGCAGAGAAAGAAAGAGGAAGGAGGTGAAGTGTGGAGTGAGTGACAAAATGCTCACCAAACAAAACCTCACAATTATTAGTAATTGAATATTTCATATTTTGAGTCATTCAAGCTCTGTGAGCCCCAAATAGCACTTTTAAGTATTCAATTTTTTTCTCCATTGACTTTAATTAAGCTTGCCCCAGGCTGGCAGTCCTGATGAACGTGGAAAACGTTTTTTATAACAGGAATAAGCTTTCTACCAGTGCAGGTTTTTTTTTTTTTTATTATTATTATTTTTTTCTTATTTTTTTATTCCTGAACTCATCCAGCTGTTATTTAAACTCAAACCCTTATTATGTCATCAGGAACAATCTTAGAAATATAAAATACAGATATATTAAACTGCTGCACCATAAATATTTTCCACTTGGTGACTGTGAAAATTACCATATTATTTCCTGATTCAGACATGCCTGATGAAGCCTAGTATTAGTGATAAGTGACTGTACATATAGTAACTTCTGCGCAGGGACTGGCATGAAATGCTTTAATGATAGGATTCACATACATACCTGCATTAATGCACCCGATCTCACATTTCCTGCTTCTCTTATTTAACCAAACCTACAGCTTTAACAGCAAAATGTCCTCACAACCATGGGGTGAGACCACTTGTAAGTAACATTTCCCCTGTATCACAGTGCCACTCTTTTACTGGCATACAATGACTTTATTGTGTCCTCATATTGTCAAGCTCATGGGCTAAATTAACCTTGATGGCAATGCACTGATGTCATGGAAGGCACACAAATCCATGCTAACTGCAATTATCCCCTTATTTATCACTAAAATACAATCGTAGCTTTTGTAAAATACATGGTAGCTATCTTCTTTTCCCTGAGATGTTAAATACTCCAGTCTTAAAGCGTGGCCGTTTCTTAGAGCTCATTGCAGTCTTACAGAAGCAGTGGCACAGATACATTGAAAAAGCACTTTCTGTAAGTCAGGGAGTTGGACTTACTGTCTGGATGCTCTGTCAATATTTTTTCCTGCAATAGTTTGACTTCATTCTTGCTATACTGATTTATACTAGTGGTGAGTTAAGATTTAAAAAGTGAGGTGATGTGACATGCTGATGAAACGATCTTGACAGAGTGAGACTTCAAAGGGGAAATAATCCCTGCAATCATGCAAAGCCCAGTGCAGAGACCAAAGGCAGGCTGTCTTGCAATTCCTGAGACAGTGCCAATCCCAGTACTTGTTAATTAAGTAGGGGGGGTTGTCTTTGGGGGCTCCTAGAGACCCCATACTCTTGCCCCCATGAGGTCAATAGTAGTCAGTGATGTTATTATGCATGCTAGAAAACAAGACTTCTGAAGCTTGAGAACATCCAGGGACTGTGCAATATGGTGAGGGCTTCCAAGATGGTGGTGGTGGAACCAGCTTATTCTGCTGACTGTTCTGTAACAGGCTCTCCAGGTAAGCCCCAATATTTTGCAGCAAAAAAGGCTTGTTATGAAGAACTGAATTGCCTCATAGCCTCCAAAATTATTGTTTTGCCTTGCTTTCTGTTGGGGTAGCTCCTATAACACCACGGCAAACGAGAAAACTATAGCTTCCTCCTGAGATGCTTGAGTTTTACATTAAAGCTTATCAGAATAACTCTGCTTCTCTGCTCTTTCCAGTCTCAGTCCATCTGCTGCAGACTTTCAGCTCTTTACTGTTAAGTGGCATGACGTCAGCAGCCGGTTCCTTTGGAGCCTAACCTCAAACCAAACTCACATCATTTGTGACCATATTTGAATAACTTCTTTGTGGTCCTCCAAGGATATGACTGATTTGTAGCTCTGTATTTCCATGATTGGACTTGTCTTTGCTAACTTTCAGCAGGACTCTCTTGGCCAGATTTATGCCTGACGATGTCCAGCACTATCTGTGATCGTGAATCACTAACTCCTCCAGCAATTACCAAAGATTTTGTGGTCAAACCTTTGTTACAATGGACTAGGCAAATCAATGGTAGGGTACTGTGCTTCCAAAATGTGGGCTACAAAGGCTGACCAAGCAAAGATGGCTTTGTGCACAACCTCACATAAGTGCTTTTCATAGTCAGGGTATAGAGATTGTGTGTGGGGCTTCTGCTATAAATGGTGATGATGCTACATTACCAGGATACAATATTATTAGTAGTATAATGCAAAATCAGCTTGGAGTACGTGGCTGTGCAGTTTATCCATACCAACTAAATTTTGGCTGTATATCAATTCTATCTAATATGCATATTGTAGTTAACACTAATTAATTTTCACAGGAAGGAGAGTGGTCACAACAAACCTGATTTGGGGCTGCCTTGTTTTGTAGTTGTCTATGCAAGTCTGTGGGTGTTTTGCTCAAGGACGCAGGGTCCTTGATCGTGAAATGCTCTGGGTGACTATGAAAGGTAGGAAATTCTCAGCTTATATTATCTCTCTCAATATATATTTTTTTCTTTTTATTTTTTCATTTTTTTTAAGTCTTTACTCATGGAAAGGGGGTTAGTTTATTTCCCACAGTCAAAATAAGAGAAGTGCGTGATCCAAGAGCCCTCCTTGCCCCCTTTCTGAAGATTCTGGGAGCCTGAACACCCAGTTTCTCATCTTTGCCAGCCTGCAAACTTCTGAAATAGAGTGGCATAGTCAGCAGCAACTCATCTCCTGTATATTAGGGGGGGAAGGCCAACCAACATGAGGGTCTGAATTTCTGTTGAGCAGGCAGAATTTAAATGGCCCTGCCCAGGCAGCAGACAAAAATAGATACAAATATATTCAGTGTGAGAAAATGTTGTGTTTTTGTTTTGTTTTGTTTCTCTTACCCCTGTGCTAAGTTTGGCTGTATTTGGGGCTACCCACATTTACAGATCTTATTATACCAAACTTATCAAATACCAAATTATTTGACTATTTTCTGTGTCGAAAGGACAACATATTAAAAACAAGTCACAGACAATTCTTTTCCTGTAAAGGTTAGGGATTCTCAATGTACATTCAGAGCCATACACACAAGTGCAAATAAGTCAACTACCACAGCTATTTAATCAGGAGCGTTTGTTGATTTGAGCAGAGCCCCTATGCTGTGAAATGAAAAAAGAAAACCAAATTTTCTTGAGCAATCTTGCTGTTCCTGCTTCAGGTGCTAGGCCATTTCACTAAAGCAGCTCAGACGAGAATGTCATTAGTTCTTAAGCCCCAGGTGAATTTGCCACTGTTCCACATGATTAAGCCAGATAATTGTGTGTTGATAGCGAATGTGGTTGGTGAAATACAATTTCTAGGACCTTCCTAAACAAACACAATGTAGAAGTGAGTCAAAGTGCTGTCATTTCAGTCCTTTGTCACAGGCTTTGCACTTGCAGACATCTCTGGTGAGGACTGGCGAGTAATTCTATGGCATGTCACTGTGCTCTTAAAGGTGACCTGGCTCAGAAAGTGGATCATACATCTTTTGGCATTCGGTTTAGGGGAGGAGGGGGAAAGGGACCTAGTTACTGTGCCTGTGAACAATGCAGTCGTCTATGTTCAGCCTGTTTTAGACTATGCATTCTAGAGATTGCTTTGTCTTCAGATAACTTTGCAATTCCAGACAGTACCTTCAGAAGTGATTAAAATGCCATGAGTAATGTGCAATTATATGTCCCGAGAAGCAAGCCAGTGAAAACTTTTTAAGGGCTTTTTCAAACAGGATTTCTCTATCGGAGCAATGCAGACCAGTAAGCATGTGGGCATGGGGACTGTATCCTGTCTCTGCTGACTTTCTCTGTGACCTTGAGCAGGTAACTTAATTTTTTTGATCCTAATCTGAGATAAGGCAAAACCTTAGATTTTATTTATTTATTTATTTATTCGATAGATGGCAAGTAGATATTCAGTGGCAGTGATAGCTTCAGCAGCCACAGCGCTCCCTTGTGTTCTCCTAGCCACTTGTTTCTACCAGTATGGATTTGGTGAAGCAAAGCTGGGGACTGCCTTGGCTGAAATATTGTCTCTTCTGCTCCCAAACAAAGATATATACTTTTTTCAGCATATCTGCATCCCTGTTCCTGTCTACCACGTGGCTCACCAAATATTTGCACTGGACTAGTGCAAGTTAAAAAGGTGGAAACAAACATGTTTAGGGCCTGGAAAGGGAGAAGAGGAAAACAAGTGGGTTGCTTATATTGGCCCTGCTGCCAAAAAACAGTTGTGATTTTATTTATAACCAAAGAGCTCATAATACTCAGGCTGGCATTAAGGGGATCGTACACTGTAGAAGCATCCTCCCAGATCTTTGTATAAAAGTCACAGTAGCAACAGAGGGCATGAGTGAGCTGATTCTATCCACTTAACACTGGTCATGAGATGTTCGAAGTGATTAATCCTTAATAAAGGCATTCATATTTGCAAAAACAAGCATACAAAAAGGAAGAGACATAATCTGTTGAGAAGCCAATTTCCCTGATTTACCAACATTCCATCTTCTAGCTGTGCCAGGTATACCCTCTGACTTTTAAGCTACACTTTTTTTTTTTTTTTTTTTTTTTTTTTTTTTCCTGGTTACCATGTTTCCTGTAAGCTGGCAAAGGTGGAATCATTTCCGGGAATGAGAAGCCCCTCCAAAACACAGAATGAGTGTATGATTATCCTGGAGATGCATCTTATGAGTCCACCAGACATTGCACAGTAACCTTTAAAACAAATGCCATGTTCAAATGTGTGTGTGTGTTTGTGTGCACACATATGGGTCTGTATGTATCTAACTTGCTAAGCTTTGTTTGTCAAACAAAAGGAGAATATGAGCAGAGAGGGAAAGGATTGGAGGTGTGGGATTAGAAAAAAAAAAACAACTCCTTGCCTTTTTGAGTAGAAATATTTTCAGATTATTTTTAACTGTCTCATTTCATTCAATAAACAGATGTGTATTATGCACAGCCTATAATATTATGTGGCAATCCCCACAGTGGAAGAGAAAAGGAGTTTTGTGTAATGATCCATGGTGCCATTAACTGTCGGTTGGATATTTGTGCAAGCTAAGTATTTCCAGTGAGTGTTCTTCATTTTGATGACCATTTTTTTCCCATCCCTTTTCCTACAAACTCACTTTCTTATAACACATGGATCATGTATCTCCTAGGCACTGAAGAAGTCCCTTGAAAGACTGTTTCAGCTTTGTTTCTTGGCCTGGCTGTTTCTCTGGCTAGTGTGGCTATTATTTTAACTTCTGAAAGCATGGGCATTTGTGGGGCACTGCTGGTACCGAGAGTCAGAAACTATTCTCATTTTTCACCAAAGGCCAAAGCATTGACTAAGAAAAATGTTCTCACCTGGCTTCTGGGTAGTGTATTAATATTCAAAGGCGAGTGAAGAAGCCAGAACGTGTGTACCTTTAGCAAGCAGGTACAGCTTTATCTAGAATAAGACAAACTGATTAGGGTGACAGTATGGCAAGCTGGTTTAAAGCATGTGCCTTCAATTAATTTTAATTAGATTGGATTAAAAGGAAATTTTAATTCTGATGGCTGTTGCAGGGCTGAATCACAGAGGATTTATAGAAACTTTGTTCTGTGCATGCTTAACTGTCTTGCCTGAATCAAGACACATGCAATTTGGAGGAAAATATTGTTGCATCCATTTCTTTCAGTGAAGGTACTCAGAACTGCCACAGAGACTGATAAACCTTGTAAAGCACAGAAAAACTGTGTTACACAGCAACTGAGGGTATGTTTAATTAACTTGTGAAGAAAAGAATATGTTAGTTTTCACCCTGATCTAAACTTTGTGATCATCCCTCCTGCTGAGGAGAAAAAAAATCTAACACCATCTTTTTAAAGACAGCTTTTTGGTTGGTAAGAGTCTGGAGTGTAAGTATACTCATCAGTGTCAAAAGACAAATAATTTTCCTATTCTTCACAAATTAGTACAGATAATATCTGTTTATTAAGGGAACAAGAAAGCTTTGGTCCAAATGGCCAAAATAGTCCTTAAAGCAATTCCAAACAATGTCAAAATAAAAAAGAGAAAGAAGAACATTGTCTACAGTCCTGTCAAAGCTGCCATAATGGAATCACAATGTGCATTTTAGAAAAAGCAGAGGCAGTTTTTAATAATTTTAAACAATTGTGTGAAAATAGCCTTGATCTGCCCTTAAACTGCTAAATCTTTTTAATGCTTCTCTCTCTCTCTCTCGCACACACACACACACACACAAAGAAAAAAGGCTCCAAATGGGTTTAAACATCTTTGATGAATGTGAAACTTATCTGTCTGCTTGTAGTATTTCCAGAAACTGTGCTATTAAGTTGATTTGTGCATGGACACAAATCATTAGCAAATTGGGCCTTTTATATTAAAAAGGTTTCAGTCAGTGTTTAACTCTTTGGATGAAAACCATGCTCTAACCAGGCTTCTAGAAAATAAAACTTGAGTTCTATAAAATGAGGCATTGATCTCTCTTACCCTTAATATTCAGTGTCATGGGCATTGCCTGTCAGAAACTATGCTGGTCACTGACACAACCTTGCTTTTTGCTTATGCCTGAAGGCAGGTAGCATCCATGTACTGAATGGTCCTCTGACACCTCCTGGGGCAGATAGGATTTTTCCATCTATCACTTTCTGTCTTTTCTGCTTATTGGAATTGATCCTATTCCTTGAACTCACATGGGAACTAGCCACAGGACCATCCACAGCTAAGATACACAAGCCTGCAGATCTGGTCTGCAGACTCAGTGTGATGTAGCCAGCTAGTACCCTTCCCTCTTAATGTTATTTTAGTGAGAAGGTTTTAACTTTGGGCACTCAGAAATCTACTATTCCCAGAATACAGGGTATTTCAATGCCCATCCATATCAAGGGACTAGAGAATGACACAGTCTACAGATGCCATGACGTTCTCCTTCATTTTTGTTTAATTAGAGTTTTTCTTTTCTTTTTTTTTTTTTTTTTTTCAGTTAAAGAAAAACAATTTGGCTTTCATAACATTTCAACAGTGCTCCATACTGAAGACTAATGTCACAGTTTCTTGAATATAAACTAAATGAGCTAGAGCCACAGATCTAGTCTGCTACCCTTTTGTCTAGCAGATTCAGACAGATGGTATCAACCAGTTGGAACACTCTTAGTTATAAGCCATTAAGATGAGCAGCGGGTCAGAGCCTTAAAAAATAGGTAAGTACGTATTTGCTTATAAAATGAGTTTCTAACTACTGAACAGTATAATTTAGTAAAATGGAGGCAAACCAATTTCTGTTCTGAAACTGTTGGAATACCAATTTCTGACTCTGGTGATCAGAACTATTCTCATTTTCAGTTAGCTTTATTGTTAAAGGAACTGAATTAGCAGAGAATGCCTTCCTTTCATTTATAGTAGGATATTCCTCAGGCATCTGGGTAACTGGATTTCAGCTTTTAAGGGGATACTTCAAAACTTCCACAGATTTCAAGAGGTTTTGATTGGGCCTTCAAATATCTATCCTGACTGCAAGTTTGCTTCAGTTTGAGTGAACAGCAGAAAAAAAGAGAAGCTTACAAGGAAAAAAAAAAAAATCTTGTTAAGCTATACTTTCCTCTAGATCTAAAATATTCTAAACCAAGCTCTTCAGGACAAAGGCTGTCTTTTCTTCTCTGCCTGTAAAGTGCACACAACAATGAAGTCCTATGCTTGAGTGGGTATCTGGTTTCTAAGACAAATAATGAATCGTACTTGGTTTAAATCTCTGACACATCTTGACTTGTTCTTGCCTTTTAGACTGCAGGATCCTTGAGGCAAGGACTGACTTTATGATGGATAACATGATGTATGCTGGTGGAGGTTAATTATAAAAAAGAAACCCAAAATGTAATAAAACTCTTCATAGTAAGGAAACAATTCTATGGGAAATTCTGCAACAGTTTTAAATGCTGTATGGTAATATCAGTATTAACAGCTTTATTAGAGTCTTGTATTAACAAGTCTTAGTGCCGTATATTAGTAGCAGCTGGCTCTGCATTAATTATCTACTAGTTTAAATGTGACAGCATTATGTATTTATAGTGGTCAGAAAACTTGTCATTAACTAACTTTATCTCAGTAAAGTAGCTCAAAGTATTCTAAATTGTAATGATGAAGTATTACAGGTCTGCAGTGTATCTACTCAGTAATGAATATTATTTTACCTCAATGAAATCCAGAGTATCTTTAAGAAAGACCACTATGCAGAAACATGTCATTCAGTATAACGGTGAACAATTACACTGCCAGCCTTTAGAAACCTGGCAGAGTGTCTTGCTTGAGATTGCATAAACAAAATTCAAACCCCTTTGGCTTGTTGAACTTACCTAAACACTTTTTTTCAGATCTGTTCAACATTTGTCTGTGTTGCCCTGTAGTGTTATGGCACCTAGCATCCTGTTGACCAAGTTTTCTATGCAAACATCTCCTCAGCTGGGTTGCATTTCAAAGGATGCAGCTGGATGTCTTATTTGAAGTGAATCTGGGGATCTGTATGGTGATGTACCTTATGGCACACTCAGAAAACCTATCCATAGTGAAAAATTAATAATACAAGGCATTTAAATGCTGGCATTTGTGGGATATCAGGATCATTTCAGCAGGACTTACATTAGTACTGAACTGAGTTAAAATGAAATGTTTTGGCTTCATTCAAAAACTGTTATTCAGTGTTGTAGTTTTGTAATATACAGCATTTCCTTTAGATCAGAAATACTAAAGTGGCATGTTTTGACATTTCTGAACTTTGTGATTTTCAGAAGTTTCAGTAGTTGATGTTTGACTTTCTGTTCCAAATTGGGATAAAAGCAAATATGAAGACAGTGAAATTTTCAGTGGGACTGAAAACACATGTTCTTTCAGCCCTAGCTGTAGCCTCATTCCACATAAAAAGAGTTTCAGATATTTGCCAGAGATACTGAATTTTGACTAGTTTCACTTTATTTCCTTACCATATGAAACAGTGGGGATGTAACATTTGTACAACTGTAATAGGTGACTTTGTTTATTAGCCAGCTTTGTCAGAAGTGGAAATTTTAATATGAAAAACTGAAAATTCAGCATGTGTTTGAGTTTCTCTGGAGATGTGCGAACCGGAGCCTTTCTTCTTGCAGTGATTCTGTCTCTTTTTCCCCAGGGGATTCAGTGTGTCTGCTTGATGTGCCCCTCTCCCTGGGCGCTCCTTAAACAGAAAAGAAGGAAGTGGAGACTGACTCTTCTGATAGGAGTCCCTGGTCTGTGTTGGGGATATATGAGCTCCAGGCCTCTTTGACATTGTCCTTGGGAAAGGTTCAGGCACAGTGATTCCTTCAGAGACTCAGGCAATTGAAAGTCGCTGTCTTTAGGGACTCTGTCGGAGCCTTTATGGCCTCTGTCATGCTCAAGTGCAGTGTGTAATATGGTCTTCAGTGTCTTCAACCATTATGGAAACGTGTATATTGGGAAACTGTGGCAGTTAAATATCTGTCATCTGTCTTAGTGAATAGCAAAGGAAATTAACCCATGGCAGCCTATCTGGTGTGTCCCATCCATGTATACAAAAAAGCATGTTTGCAGATAGTCATGGTGTTGTTCCAGTTGAGAATGAGCTTCTTCCCATGCCTGCTCAAAAGGTTGGAAAGTTTATCTTACTTCTGTAGAAAGAAGGGTGAGTACAATACATTTAATTCCAGTGAGCTCTTATCTGTAACATCCTCCATATCCTGACACTATGACACTGAAAAACTGTATCACCTCTCTAACAACACCCTCTTCATTCACAAGATTTCAAGATACATTTCAAGATGTGTTATTCTTTGTCTCACACGTAGCACAGAGTCTCAAAATGCCAAGGGACACGCAGCCATGCACAGCATTTCACAGGGAAAAACCCTTGTGATTTGCTGCCGGGGGGGGGGGGGCGGGGGTCTAACCACATCATTTCCCCCAGGGACTTTGCTTTTTCAGAACAATTCCAACTCCATGGCAGCAGGCAAAGTGATTTCCCCTCTCCAGCAGGGATGCTCTCTCTCACACCTTGGATCACGTTTTAGTCATCTCTCCAGCATGACAGGTGGACTTCCTATGTACAGGCAGCTCTCAGGCTGCAATAATAAGGGGAGAGGGTGACAGGCCAAGGGATAAGCCAGCTAAAGCAAAATGCAGAGCACGTATAAATGAGACTGCTTGGATGATGAGATGCCTTTGCCTCCGAAAAGCTTAAAGACTGCTTTGAGGAGAGCAGAGTCAGCTTCAAACAATCTTGGGCAGTGCTGGTCCTGGTGTGAGTGGCGTGCTTTCTGCATCGCTCACCCTTTGCCACTGTGGTGAAGCTGAGGATGCTGGGGGAAAAGCCCTGCAGTTTAGAAAACACACACATGGATAGCTGAGAATAGTCTTTAGTCATCCAGTGCTTTTTGTGATTAAAAAAAAAAATACATAGTTATTTGTTTATTTATGAAATACACAGGTACACTGAGAACCAATGCTTGAAGGCAGAAATGGCCGTCTGACCCAGCCAGGCAAGAATCATGCTGTGTTTCCAGCTGCCCTGGTTGGGAGCTGCCCATACAGCTGATGCCCACGTGCCAATCTCCTAAAACTGCATTCAACGAAAAGTGCTGGTGGCCTGGTTAATGAATCTTGTTGCTGATGATATCTTGTACTGCTGTGTTTGTCCTAACACACACCTCACATCTCCTATAAAAATGATGCTAAATCTGTGCTAATGCAGCATCACCCCTGCAGAAGTTGACCATGCAAGCCTTTCTTTTGCAAAAACTGCCCTGAAACACCCCCTCCTGCAGGACCTGGTCAGCTTGCTTTGCTCTGCGAGTACCTGGAAAATTCATTACTCAAGCCAGTGGCATTCAGATATTACAGGCTGCCTATTTTTTTTTTTTTTTTATTATTATTATTTTTATTTTTTTCATTATTTTACTCAGATTTTTAGTGTTACAAGGGTTTTCCCCAGGTTTAGAGCACTGGTTCAGCCAAACCTCAGCCTTGTTTGGAAAGTAGTTTTTAATACCCACCTGGAATGTGGGTGAAGGTGAAAGTTGTCAGGCTGTGAAAAATGGAATTGGTGTTGGCTGACCTGAAATAGGCCGTAAAGTTCTATTCCTCACAAAGGCAAGATATATTATTGCTGTAACGCCATTATTCCGCTCCATCACTTTTAAACCTTGTTCCCATTATCTGCAAGTTAAATATAACCCTATGTAAAAACAGGAAGGACAGCACTAAGTTGTCCAGCTTAACAGCACACACTTAAAACATAATAGAGCACTTGTTACTGTATTTTATGGAACGGAAACTCCAAATGTAAAGATGTATTAAGGAAATATCTCAAAGTTATTAGGGAAGGATATTTACAATTACAGATTGCTTTATATTATGCTTTTATGAACATCTCAGGAAATGAAATAGCCCTCAGCTGTAGAGAGTGAAGAGGGAGGTAATTTTCCTTAATACGGGTGATAAAATTAATCTGATTGAAATCGCTAGCGATTATTTCGCAGAATACTGAGTGGCAGTACAATCACTTACACTCTTTTATATTTTTTTAGTCAAAGCTCGTGTAGATGAAAGCTAATTACAAAGTAGTGATGTGAAGCGCTAAGGAAATAGTTTGTATAGCATAGAACAGGCACAGCTAATTGGGGTTTGTGATTACACAGATTGTTGTTAGGGAGAATTAACTACCAGCAGTCTCTCCTGCAAAGCTTCTCATCAAGGGAAAGTAAAAATAGACACTGGATCTGTTATTTATCTAATTATGCTATGAATATTTTCACAAGCATGTTACACACTCTCAAATGGTTTGTTGTTCAAAAACTTTCGGTCTCATGTTGCTTCTGATCAAAGTATCAATATGAAGTTTCTGACATTTGATTTTATTTTTATTTTTTATTTTTTTTCACTTAATATTGCACACCCAGTCCTTCCACTCCATGAAGCTATTCCTGGAAACAGAGTTGCATGGCTTCAGGCATCGATACAGAGCACCGTGGCGGCAGGGGCGCATCAAAATGATTAGTGGAAAGGTGACTGGACAGAGAAGATTGCAGTGAGTGACCAACCTAAGAAAAGCCAAGATGGGTTTGAAATAGCACTGAGAAATCCTTGTTTAGCAATTATTGTTTAAATCACTGTACATGCCTATAGACCACTAAAGCCTTGCAAATAAGCAAGAAGACAGAAGACAGGCCTTTGTTTTACACTGCTCTGTGCAGAATGGCAAGGGGTGGAGGGAGGAGATGTTCCATATGGAGACCCTGATCTTGTAAACTAATCTGCATGGGAGACTCCTTATGCTGCATGGAGCCTCACTGAAATCATTAGGACTCTGTGTGGTGCAGTGTGTAATCAGGCTGATAATAGATGCTCATTGAATTTGTTACATGTTTTGCTTTGCTTTGTTACTGCCTTTTACTTGCTGACCTGGAGTAGCTTGCTGAGATTGAAAACTGTCATGTGACAAAGTTTCAGAGAAATCTGCAAGAGCTAATGCGGAAAGCCGCTTAGAGTCCTAATTTCTGATGGAATATTAAATTAATGGATTTTACTTAATAACATATTCAGCAAACTTTGGCCATTAGCAGAACAGCTGCAAGAATTTTGGAGGAAGGCACCTGAAGAATTTAGTGGTGGGTTGTTAAACTACGTATTAGTAGTCCTAACATAAACATTTGTCAGTCTCAACAGAAGTTCTTGTAAGGGGACAGAGGGAGTGGGAGCAATTCTAAAATGTTTAGGCACTATCGTTCAAACAAATTGGAAAGCATTATTACTGGTGAAAGGAGCACCACACCTTCCTGTGAGCAGTACTTCCTGGCATTGCTGCTTCTCGGTGGAAACCTTATATACTCCTATTTCCATACATATAGCATCGCTGTGTACCTTCCCTCAAGAAGTGCTTGAATAACACCCAGCTGCATTCTGCACAGGCACTGGATCCTCAGCATTTGTAAGACATCTTAGGAGATGACTGCAGCAGGGAAGTATTTTCCATCTGCATAATCTCAGTTTTCTGTATTATACGGTCTTTTCTTTATTATACAGTCTTTCAGACTCAGTATAGAAGCCTGAAGATGAATGGGTAATTCATAGCAGTTTAATAATTCATATAAAAAATAAGAGCAAAAAGGGTCAGAAGCAGCTTCTGAATTTGGGTGGCCAATTTGAAGCATTTGGGTTTGCTTTGTAAAAATGTTGAGTTCCCACAATCTCCACTCTGACTTAAAATTGAAATGCCCCAAGTCAGAGGACCATTTTAGTATAAGCTCATATGTTTTTACTTTTTTTTTTTTTCTTTTTCTTTTTTCTTTTTTTTTTTTTTCTGAAAAAATCCTCAGGCCACAGCTTGCTAAACTGTGAGTTGTCCTATCATCCAGTGGTTCCCAAACTTGAACTAGCAGCACTGAAAACTTCTCTCAGCAGTCCAACAATTAGTCCTGGTGTGGAAATTGTTCTGTTCCCAGAAGTATTTCTAGATGGCTGGATTCTGTGGAGAGAAAGAGAGCCTATAACTTAGTGCAGGAATGGGCCATAACCAAAGCTCCTGTGGTTTAAGGACTGGGTGACCTGGGACAGTCTGTGTACCAACCCTCAATGACAAGTCTCACCCTCAGCACAGCTTAACTATCAAGAAATGTTGTGTGGAGCACCCAGGGTGGGTGATTTATACATCCTCCATGCAGATAAACCCAGAAGGATTTGAAATGTAGTGATGTGAAATGTACTAACCAGCAATACAAAAAATAAAATAAAATAAAATAAAATAAAATAATATTATGTATTCACAAGAAAAGGATAGATGTACCAAAAAGATTGAGATGGGAAAGTGCTGCTATACCTTAATAATAATAATAAAGTTGGCAAAAAAGTGTATATACAGAACTGAAGTAAATTTTTTCCAGAGAGACTTTTTGCTCTGGATACTCAATTTAAGACAGTCTGGGTCTGATTTTCCAATGTGTTGAGGCTCTGCAGCTTTCACTGACTTCACACTGAGAGGCCTCAAATCAAAGCAATAAATATAGCACCAAATGTCCATAACAGTGCTGGTTCTCCAGCCCCTTCACTCCCCCCATCCCTTTAGAGACAGGGGGAGGCAGCCCCTCCACTCCCCATCCCCTAAACAGGGAGGTGAAGAGGATCCTCAGTTGTGATAACCAGCGCTGGGAGGGGAGCTAGAGGAGACTTGCAGTCTTGCAGACTGCAGACTTGCAGTCTGTCAATGTTTCTGTTCTACACTACTGCCAACAGGTAATGAAGGGCCTCTGTTGAGCTATGGATATTATTCCCTGATGCGGTGTCTGCCTGCAGAGTAAGGAGGTGGCATTTAACAGCCCTCTGCAATAGGGAGAGGAATAGGAAAAAGGGAAAGAATATAGAAGAGGAAACCTTACCTACTGTTTGGTTTAATTTACATTTGGAAAAGGATCAAGGACAGAGTTACAGCAGACAAAACTGTTCATAGCAGGAATAACATATAAGAGGCTCTCATATTTCATGTGGGTACACAGAGGACATACTTGATCAGACAAGCTGTCCACCTCCTTCAGTAAACTGTTTATAAAATTGGCTAGCTTCAGATGAGTATGCCAGAAACTCTGTGTTAGGCTATAACAAAGGCAACTTACCCACAGGGAAAATTTCCTTCTAATCCACAGACTTACGCCCTGAAGCATAAGAATTTACATTCTTTCCCAAAAGTCTTGGAATCTTTTTTGTTTGTTTTCCTGCTCTTTACTACAAGAAATGTAGATATTTTGAAATACTGAAGTTCAGATTTTGCACTATTACAGTATTGTAACACACACTCGTGAATAAATATTTGCTATTTATTTCAACCAGATAACCACTACAGATATAATGTAAAATTATATACTTTTCATACTATTATTAATGGTTTGCTGCTAGCAACACACCGTATTATATTTATATATATATATGCAGTTTCACTGCCATTCTGTGTGAGCAGAAAATAAAAATTATATTATATGGATGTATGCAAATGATTAAGGGTCTGGACCTGTGCTTAGTAATTTTCCTGTGCTCCTTTACTTTGTCCACCTCAACTGACAGCCGCTGAAAATTAAATGGTTTTCAATAAAAAATCTGTAACCTGAAATGAATCCCTACAGGATAATTAGAGTATCTTGCTCATAAAAAGTAGTCATGTGTCTTCCACTCGTGAAGAATCCTCCATAGCTGATCAGCAGCCATGTAATGCCAGTCAAGCCAGATCTTTAATGCCTATCAGAAGCAGCACTCAGCTGAGATATGTCACTGTGTTACACTGCTCAAGGATGTATCCTTCCTCGAGCACACAGTTTGGTTTGTTACTCCATGCAAACTGTACTGTACTGCTTTCTGCACTCCTCCTGATCTTTGTGGCACTGACTCCACTGTGCCTCCTGCTTTCCTATCCCACCTGTCCAACCCCTCTACAGCACTTGGCCTAGGACAAAGTACGTCTTTCACTGCTTGGCTTCCTATATTGAAACTCCTGCCACCACTAAGGGTCTTAGGGTTCATTTGGTGGAGACAGATATTATTCAAGTCAACTCAAGTCCCAGTATTTTGAGCTACAACTTTAAGCACATCTCAGCATACACTTAATTGCCAGGCATCAGGTCTGGCAGAAAATTGGGCATTCCTGCACCAAATGCCATGTGGTCACAGAAATACTATACCAAGCCTGTATCAGGGTATAGTAACTCTCAATAACACTGATTTCCTTGGGTTTGAATATGGACTTTCAGCTCAGAGCACAAGCCAGCCAGAAACAAATCTTCCATCAGTCTCTATTGCAGACATGCACCAAATGAAACAACCGAAAAACAGAGTCAAAAATAACTTTGACATCTATGCATTTTAAAGAAACTCTTTCCTCTTAGCTAACAGGCCAGAACTCAGTAAATCTAATGAACTGAGATATTGATATTAATTGTCATTATTTCTGTGTATTACATGGGCACCTAATTCAGATCTCCTTTGCAATATAGTAAAGGTATTCCCAGAGACTTACAGTCTACAAAGGACACACATGAAGGACAAAGGAGAGAGGAAAAAAGTCTCTGATTTTAAGATGACAAACTGAGGCAGAAAGAAGCTTACATTTTCCTTCAGAAAGGTGAGAGATGGAAGAGATGAACAATGTGAAAAAAAGGACTGAAATGCTTGTTTTTTTTAGTCGCTGACTTTGGGAGTCAGCTTTCACACCCAGTGATAAATACAGAGCTTAACTTGTGGTACAAAACTTAAAGAGGATCATTGGCTTGATTTATTTTCATGTGTGCTTCTAAATCAGCATTTTTCCAACACTACAATGCAGGTAAATGGGGAAAAGAATTTCCTGTCCTATGTAAAGTTCTTAGTGTTCCAGATTTGCAAGGAGGTGACTGTGAGACCAGCTGTGTTGTTTGTTTGTTTGTTTGTTTTGTTGGTTTATTTTTATTTTTTATTTTTTTTAAAAAAGGGGGGGGGAGGGAAAGTCCAAGGCATTGCCCAAAGAGAAGTACAAGGGAAAAGTCCAAGTCACTGCCCAGTCATCTATCAGGCATGTAAAGGGTGAGAGGTTCTGACAAATTGGGTAGAGGAGTGGCTAAAGCATGTAGGTGGCATTTCTTCTTTTTTTTAGTCAGATAAATTCCCTCAGTGCAAAGTGATATATAAATCTGAACAGATCAGTTTACCCCAACCTAAGAGAGACATGTAAGATGAATCACCTTCTGGAATAGCTTCTCTCAGCCTAATGCCA
Organism: Oxyura jamaicensis; assembly: GCF_011077185.1. Classification (NCBI taxonomy): domain Eukaryota; kingdom Metazoa; phylum Chordata; class Aves; order Anseriformes; family Anatidae; genus Oxyura; species Oxyura jamaicensis. The sequence goes on from NC_048893.1 coordinate 138,557,242, forward strand.
TTTAGATGTCTACAGATATGTTTGGAGGATCCCAACAGCTTAGCAGTTACATTGCAATGAGTCACAGTCACCTGAATGGGAGCTACTCTGGTGTATGCAGGTGGTGAGGGACCTCTAGTATGGAAAGACTGACCAAGGCTGGACCTCAGACACCTGGTAATCCTTGGTCTAAATTTTTAAATATTCAAAGCTTTATTGCTTCATCTGAATTGGATGCAAAACTCTCCTCACTCTGAGTGAAATGGCTGCCACATTGTGTTTCCATAATGCACTTCTGTTCTGTTTTGTTTTCTGAGCTGGCTGCCCTGCCTGCCATAAAAAACCTCTCATCGCTTTAGGGTGGTGCATGGGAACCTTCCTCTACCAACAGCCACCCGGACCCAAACAAAGGAGTTCAAGGATAAGAACATAAATTTCTTTAAATCCTGAAAGCTTGGCATGGTTTTACTGTAGCTACTTTACTGGTAGTAACTGAGCCGTTATGAGCATGATAGAAATTGATGCATATTCTTGGAGACTGACAGACTATATCTTAATGTGGGTCTTTTTATGATGCATAATACTGACTCTATGAATACATGAAGCTGCAATTTATTTACACCTTTGGTTTGTTTATAAAAAATGCCTTATGCATTTACTTTACAGTGGTATTGCTTTTAGTCCACACATATAAATTATCTAATAACTAACATGCACCCAAAGCTCAGTGGGATTCACATTAGTGATGAGAAACATTTCCAGTTACATCCCCTGAAGGTCTGGGTTTGCGACAGGCTCTGTCCTGAGTTTTTACCATGACGCTTCTAATACAATAAATATTCAGTAAAGAGAAAGAAAAATGGAAGAAGCTGTCAGTGTCTTGTGGGAGCCTCTCTTCAATTCCTTGCCTGTGGTGCACTTTGCTTGAACATTGCTGTGGCAAGTTTTATCTACAAGTTTATCTATCTGTCTGCACCAGTGGATATATTGACCAGGATATTATCCCCCACCCACCTCTAGCTTTGTCCTCTCTCTTAAATTTCCATTGTTACCTAATCCCTCGACAGCCTCTACAGTGTTCAACTCCTGGGTGCATCAGTACTGCAGTGCACAACAGATTTGCGTGTAGCTAAATCACCCCATGAAAAATTCCCTTGGTGCCCATTTTCTACTTAAACTAGTGATTAAGTGTCTCTATCTACTACAATTTGAAAAGCATCAGAATGCTCCTAGGTGCCCATTTCAGCTAGTTGGAGAAGTAATTTAGTTTTCATGGGGAATGTCAAATTTATTTTTTTTCTTTCCCTTCCGATGTTCCCCATGTTGTTTAGTTTTTCTTGAATTAAAAAAAAGAAATGCAAACTCATATATTTCAATGACATCAATAATTATTAAAAAGATAGGTATAGAAGGGATGAGAGGAATGCCCTTTTTTAAAAAGCAAAACAAAACAAAACACAGTTAGCAAAAGAATTAAGTAAATCTAAGCATTTTTTTAAAAGATAAACATTTTTTCATTTCTTTTATCTGTTTCTGGTTTCCTCATCAATAATGAGCACATTTGGTGGGAAATCTGTATCTTGTTAAAAATATCTTCCAAGAAGAAAAAAGTTTAGCAGCCCAAAAGTAGAAATGTGTATCTATATACAGAGACATAGTATTACTTAGAAAATCACTTATAATGAAGGGTAAGCTTCATGGTTAAAAAAAAAAATTATGAACCATCTGAATGCTAGAGCTAAGAGTGCACATTCAGTGTTAATTGAATTCTCTTATGCATTTGCCTAGCAAGGGATACTTAAATTCACATACACTCTTTGGCCTTTGTACTTATTTGCTGGAACAAAGCAGCAATAACTGTGGTAGATCTGGACAGATGAACATTTTCTTTGCCTTGAGGGAGATAGAGTCACTGTTCACAGCTGCTCCTACCCCACTTCCCCTTCTGGTTGATAGCATGGGCAGTGTGTCTGCACAAATGGGCAGCACTGGGACTCTGCATTAGCTGATGGCAGTGGGTGGCTCAACCAAAGTGAGAACAGCTTTGGTCTGAGATGGAGACATACATAAATGGCTCTGGACAGGACCATGATAAGACATTTCCATCATATTGCCATGCCTCCATACCATTTTTAAGGATGGTATAAAATAATAACCAAAATTAATTATTTAATTAATTGCTAGGTAGTATGGCACCTTGGATATGAGCTTTTCTGAAAACTCAGTCAACTTGCTTAAGTGTAAGCACAATGATAACATGGTTGTTGTGCTTTTAGTGCCTGAAACAGTACCCTGCATGTCTCTATCCACTACTCTGTCCCAGTAAATATAATGATCACTACTGCTTTCTGACACCGAGTGGATGGCATACTCATATCTACATGGCTAAATTCCCTTCTCCCTGAATCGTCACTGTTGTCTCCTGGGGTCCTTGATCCAACCCATTACCTGAGCAGTGCCTGGGAGACTGCTAGCTGGCATGTGCCCAAAATGTGCCAAGCAGTATACTAGCAATTAAGCACCATGGATGATCATAGGCCTGGTCCCAAACACTGATTAACTCACGAGGAGAGAGGCAGCTGTTGTGAGCCATGCAGAGCAAAGGCTAGTTCACAGGCAGCTCACTGACACAAAGCTGTATTACAAAGTGTAAGCCTGTCTTCTGTAAATTCTGCACATTTCCAAGGCTCAGTAGAGAAAAACAAGATTATGACAAAAAGTGAATGCAAAGAATCAAGGCAATCTGCAGTCTCATCCATAATTCTCGTCTACCTCAAAATTTGAAAACAGATGGCTTTAGTCTCATATGTTGGCCTTCATTAGATAGAAGCCATTTGCAGTTGAGGGAAGTTGAGGGTAGTTGAGGAACCAAAGGGATTTCTCTTTCCTTCTTTAAGGAAATAGAGAATCCTGAACATGGACCTGTTCAGCAGCGCTTGTTGTAATAGCAATACATAAAGAAAAAGGTGTCCTCTCCCTTATCTCATCCCCCTTTTTTTTTGCTACATTTTATGCAGCTGTACTGTCTCTTTTATCTGCCTACCACCCACTCCCCCCTTATGATTTTTGAGCCTGTTACGTTTAACCAGGTTTTTGAATGAAGCAGATTCAAAAGATGATGCCTCAAAGTAAGTGAAGCATTTAATATTGTCATAAATATTGGCAACTGAGTAAAAGAGCACCTATAACCCCTTGTAAAAATAAAGCAGGTAGAGTATGGTTTGTCCCATGTGGCAGCAACTTGAAGCCAATCAGCAATGATATTCAGTATAGTGGCTTTGCTGTGCCTTGTCTGGGATGGTGTTGTAGAGAATGTGAGGGAAAACTGGGTTATTCCAGGCAGAGCCTTTAAGGATTAAAAGACACAAATCTATAGAAAAAAATCATTTAATTAATCTGTCTGCTCTTTGACAGCATCTGGTGTAAGCTCACAGGTGCCTGGCAGAGACAGCCAGGCTGTGCTGGACATACCTGTTTATGACGCAGTGCTTAATTTCCTGATCTCGATGCAGTGTACCAAGTGGCTTCATCCTAAAATATGTATTTAAATGATTTCTCAGAAAACATATCTTTCTTCCCCAAAACCCCGAAGAACTGCTTAGTTGCTGGGTATATCTCCAATGCAATGTTGCTAGCTTCAACTATTCTGAAAACTCCCATATACAACTGTAGAGTTCATACTTAAGCTATAGAAGAAAGTATACTCTAAATACAAATCACTGTTCAGTTAGGATAGAGATGATTTTCACAGAGTATTTCTGCCACATCCCAAAGAGCATACATTACACCTAAAAGATGCAACACTTGAGGATCTTCTTCATTTTATTCAAATCAGCTGTATACCTGCACATCATTTCACCACTGCATGCATCAATTTAGTGAAAAAAAAATCAACTGCATGTTCTCAGTCTTCATCTTGCTCATATAAAATCAGTTTATCCAGAATAAGGTTATGTCCTGCTTCTTAAAAAAAAAAAAGATTATTTTCGGGCCAAATTTCCATTTCAGATTTGAAGCATTTAAGGTAGAGGACCAAAAAATAAAATAAAATAAAACAAAATAATAATAATAATAATAATATATAAGTTTTACACAAGGGAAAACTTGATTTTCTCATGTTCAAAGATGGCACAAACCTCCTATGCTAGAAAGATGTTTAAAATACCAAACTGTTCATACCTGACTCAGTCAAATGTGCAAAAAGGGAGGCTGTTGTCATTTTCTGAATGGTGTGGATTATTCCAAACTTCCTCAACTCTGTTAGCTCAAGAGCAGCTAAGACTTACACTGGTGGCTGCAGCCTCAGTCATTTCTCATCTCCCACACACATTTGCTCATGTCAGTGGGAGGCAGTGTGGGCACTGGTTCTGACAGTTTTAAACCAGAATAAATTTCATTTCTCCTAGATTAATTATCTAATGCACTATTGTGAATTAAAACCAGCTTATACAATCTTTGAAGGATGTAGATGGCAAAATAGCAAAAACCAGATTTGACCTTCAATAATGGAAAATTTCAGCCCACACATAATCATTTCAACATACTCCAGTGGTTGGCTAGAAAACTACAATTCTAATGAAAAAACTTAAGTCTTCAGACTTATTTGGTTGACTTTGTATTGTGGTGACACTGAGACAGCCAATCCAGACAAGTCAGGGGAGAGCAACTACAGTTCTGAGCTGGGGAGGTTAGAGAGGAGCAGGTCTGGAAGGAAAGAAGGGTTTCTTTCCATAGTCTTCTTTATAGCCACAGGGTGCTAGGCTCATTCAGAGATTTCTGCTTTTGGGGATTGAACCAACATTACATCCTGGACGTGGGACCATTTCTACGCCAGCTCAATGCATGTAAATGAAAACATGAAGTTAAATAATATGTAAATCCCTAAATGCCTCTTAGTGTGTCAAGTATAAGCCAGGATCCAAAACAGTAATGGTAGCCTAGATATGCAAAAGAAAATTTCTCAGTTAATGAATGGGTTACATTTTTCTGGTTTTGCATATGCATCTATGATACCTATGTAAAATACAAACTCATGGCTGTGAGACATGCCTGTAATGTTTAATTCTTATCCGTTGTAAAATGCTATTTGCTGACACTAGAGATCAGATAAAACACATATTCAAGTAGTATTTTGTTTTTCTGTTAAAACAGTTAAATAATAGATGTTTTAACCATCATTTTTTATTATATATGTTCCATGCTATTCTTTAACTTGCAGTCAGGCCTCAGATTTAGAAGATTACCCACGTACATATTAAGAAATGGTGTGTCTGTCAGGGTATTGTATTCAAGTTCTAAACTATTTTTTTCCCCTGACTCTACTCTTATTACTTATTTTACAGCCTGTTGTTTTGTCAGTTCCCATACTGACTGTGACCACAGAGTATCCTTCTGATAGTGCATTATTAATAGCTATGCATTAATAATAATAAAAAAGCAATAGCAGAAATTATAGTTTTTATCTTTATATTCATGCACTAGCAAAGTAGAAGCTCAATTCAGAATTAATATGGGAATGTTTCAAGCAAATGCAAATAATTATACAAGCACACAATGGCAAAACATGAGTTCTCTGTGGGTGCATGGAGAATTTGACATAATTTGTCTTATTCACAGTCTTAATATTTTAAATAACCAGAATTCTGAGTATGTATGCCCACTCCTTTTAACAAATGAGTTGCTGAGTATTTCCTCATTTACTGTATGGTGCTTATCCAGAAAAAAAACAAAACAAAACAAAACACAGGAACAACAGATGCCAGCTGCTGAATGTTAGGACTATATTTCACACAATGTTCAATTGCTTCATACCAAGACAATGATCAAGAACAATAATTCTATAAAAATGAAAACTATTATATTTCATTTTGCTTTTTTAAATGAGGGAAAAATGGGGCATAAAGAAACTGCATGCCACAGAATTATATATATATATATATTTATTGTCAGCCTACCCAACCCACAGTTTTCTTCACTGTATGTTACAGGCAAATTCATTCCTTCAAAAATATGTAACTTTTTTTTTGGCTGTGGAGTGAAGTATCCCGGTTTATCTTGGTATGATACCACTTGGGTCTAACTGCCTTTAAAAATTCATGGGTCAGGTTGAGCTGGCTTCCACAGGGTTATGATTAGGGTTTCACAGTCCTGGAAATTAGTCCTATTTGGTAATGATTTTAAAAGATTTTCTTGGTTTACTATTCAGGATGGAGACCCAGTTTTTATAAGAAAATAATTATTTCCATCTTAACTAAGTTTCACAAACGACTGTGTGAGAGCGCAATAATTTGGTAATATACCCTATGTTAGTTACACTGTTAAGAATTTGGATGAGGTTAGAGGTGTTGTATATGGAGAAGATTGCTATGCTGTTCAAGGTCCACATTTTAAAAAATCTGATATAGTGCAGGAGCCCCTCAGTATGAATGAAAGGAAATGAAACCCATGTCATAGTAGTTGATTAGGAAAGTTAAAAAAGAACAGCTAAAGTGCACATACACAGCCATTGCATCACGGTATCTGGAAACTTAAAATGAGCCATTATTGAGAAAACAGTTAATGAAATTATCATGCAGCTAAGTTGTATCAATGAGAAGACTCTACTTAAAGAGTAATAATATATAAAGTACCATTGTATATTATTGCAAATTGCACAACAGAGAAAAGAAATGGTTAAAAAGACCCAGAAGCTTCTCTTCTCTGTTTTGCTTAGTAGGGACATTTGTGTTTAGGTTTGCATGCAATGAATATGCATAATGTTTAGCTTTATTCTTGTCATTGTTTACAACATATGTTGCTTCTGCATTGGCAAACCATATTTCCCATTCGGGACAAAGTACAAGGCATACTACAGAAAGAAGGGTCAGTCTGGGTTTACTGTTATCTTTCAGCTGGGAAATCCCATGATCCAGTTCTTTGCAACTTCCTTGGGTCTTCTACCAAGCAGCAAATTCCATTAAGCCAGGTAGAGAATTTGAAGGAAATCCTCTGTTCCTCTGGCACCAAGTTCAGGTTGCTGGCTGGTTATGGGGTATTTGATGGGAATTGAAAAGGAGCTTCCTTTGGAAACTTTCCATATACTTGTGTATCTGCATGTATACAGATTGTGGAAACTCTGGAGTTCTCCATATTTTCACTGGCTCACAACAAGCCAGCTCTGCTGTGACTCAGATTTCCTTAGGTTACAGCTGGAGAGGGCGATATTTCTCTTATACTGCCCTAAATGGTTACATTTCAGTAGGATGCAAAATACATCCCCAGATCAGTCCATTGATTCAGGTGGTGGAAGAGATGCTTTTGCAGATGGGAGGCTTCTGAGTAACCTCTTAAATTACAACATCCTGACTGCAAACACTTGCAAGTCAGGGCAAACCAGCACAGGGGCAACACCACACTAACCCAGCCACTGTGCTACCTGCTTCAGATCAATGAGGCAGCCGGCTCATGGCTAAAAAGACTTACAATCTATCCAGACAAAATCAACACAGATGAGAGTGACCATGGAAGCAATTTGCTCCAAAATCACATTGCTGGTCCATGTGGAGCCAGAGAACTGACACAATGGTCAAAAGAATCCTGACAGCTAGGTCACACTGTGCAAGGAGATGGTGGCCATGTTTCCAAATTCTACTAGAAGTACTTTTTTTTGAGCACACGGTATTTAAATAATAATGTTCTGTCAACACATACCCTTCAAGAAGCTGAGGAATTTGCAGCCTGATATTTCTGATATGGACAGCTTAAAAATTATACTAAACTTCTATTGGTTTAGATTTCAAAATTGTATCTTTTCCTCAGTTTTCAGAAGAGGTAATTGATAGAGATTGCAAGTATTTCTAGAGAGACATGTAGTCTGAGGAAATATGCTTTCCTTCTGATGGCATTATGCTATAAGGTGCCACACTTCTTTGCATCTCAGTCGTGCACTTACGCTTTCACTATTTCCACAAGCAGCATGGCTTCAATAAAAAGCAACCAACAAACTCACAATTCCATTTTACTTAAACAAAAATACATTTCTAATTTCTACATTTTTAATTTTCAAGAAATAGTCAATATTCTCTATTGGAAGGGAAGATGACCTTGTAAAAGCATGTAGATACGTTATACAAAAGGGCTGAATTTCTCTCCCTTTTCCTCACATAATTCAGTGGAAAAATACAAACTGCTGTAATGAGGTTTATAAACTACCAACTCTCAAATCTGACTTTAAAATTTGGTTTATTTAGAACATAGAAATACACATGAAATTTAATCAGCAACTCAAGTCACATTATGTACTCTCTGTTCGACAGGAACTGAGCACATAAATTAGCTGAACTGGGAGCTAGTCCCAGATCCATCCCTACTTGGCTACAGCACCTTTTGCTAGGAACTTCCAGCAGGGGAAGCTCTTAGCACATCAGTGTCTTCACACTTCAGGAGAGAGCAAAGTTTAGTCACGACAGAGCAGGAGGTTGTGTGGGGAGGGGGCAAAGAAAGGGAGGAAAGAACCTACAGTGCCATAAAAAGTCGTGTTAGCAAATTAAAAAAAAAAAAAAAAAAAAAAAAAGGAAAAAAGATTGTATTCTGATCCAATGTCTTTCTTGCACCATACAAGTTTGAATCACATATATACAGGCTATACAAGTGCAGGGGCAGGGAGAGCATTTTTTTGTATGAAACTTTGTGGCTCACAATACTCCTTCTGTGAGGGAATGGCATCCAGTTTGGGACTGACAGGCAGCCTACAAGCTTTGTGCTGGCACACTAATCCCTTGTCTGTGGGTTACTGAAAAAGTACTTGCATTTTTGTTCCCAGTTCACCTTGGTGAAAAAACCAATTCCACATATGATAAATCCAGTGTCTGCAGAAAGGCAGTCACCTAATTGCACAGTGAAGCAGAAGAAAGCCTTGCAAATGGTATACAATTTTCAAAGTGTTCCAAGCCTTAGGCAAAAGCCTTTCAACTGTGTCTAAAACTGAATGATAAAATATGTTGTACAAATTATCTGTGAACAGGAAACATGTGGTAGTGGCAGGGGACTGAAATGTAACACTTGTAAAGAAATGGGAACTGCCAGTCATTTATACCCTTTTACTTTTCTCTCAGTCACAAGTTTCATCATATTTTTTCACCATCAGTTGATGTTCAAGTTTATAATAAGACATTTATCACATCTCACTAGGCCAATTACAGCGTTGCAGCAAAAACAACAAAAAGCAATATCCCATAAGAAGCTAAAGGTTTAGTTTTGTGTCTTTCTTCATATTTTTATAGAGCTTCCGTTTTATCATTCTGGGAATATGTGTGGGTAGAATTTTGAAAGAGGTTCAGTACCGCAGAAATGCCTGGGATGCCAGTCATCGGCACTTTAGACTAAAGTAATCATAAGTTGAGAAAACTTTCTCAAGTCCTGTCTATGAAAAAGTATTTAAAATGAAATAGTGAGAGAGAAAGAAAACAGAAATGCACAATTATTGTTCAGCAGGAATAAAAAAATAAAATAAAATAAAAAGACACAAAAAAACACCCTTTTATTCTGAAAGCTCATTTCTGCTTCCTTGCTCTTGAAGTTCCTGCAGTAATGGTGTATCTTCTGTTTTTTAAAGATGTAATCTTTATCACCAGTACCAACCACTGTGCACTGTGGTCCTCATTGATGGAATTTTTTATAGCTAACCTCAAGAAATCAAGAAAACACTTCAAGGGTGAAGGGAAGACAAAAAAACTTCTTTTTTTTTTTTTTTTTTTTTTTTTTTTTTTCACCTTACACTATAAAAAGCAAACAGTATTGCCAAATCTCAAGAAATATTCTGGGGGAAGAACTTGAGATTTAAATGTAATGCCTAATAATGCCAGTTACAAGCAGCCAGGAAAAAAAAAAAAATCAAAAATCCCACAGACTTTTATCAATGCCATTTTTTAGATAACTGGATATACTTAGGCCCTACTTTTCCACCAAAGCATTCAAATACATGAATGCATATAAAAGTGTGTGAAAGTCCATCCACTCAGCATAGTTCTTAACTGACACAATGAATGACACCACAAACCTGATTTAAGACAGTATTAGTTCACTGTGTATAGCTGTCCTAATTAGACCACATTAGGTGTCCACAGTTTACTGTAGAACTAGAATCATTCATGCCCATTGTGATAACATGGCTGGTGTAATTTGGTTAACTGGTGAACATGCAACATTAGTGTCTGTCAAATCGAATTCCTGCTGATATTGCCTGTTACATATACAACGCAGAGAAGTACTTGAGAAAATAATCAAAATTTTGATTGTGTCTTAAACAAAACGTCTTGCTTTCAAGCTCTGCTAACAAGTGTAAGAATTAAAGGTTTTCCAGCATTCTGAGAGACTAATGAAGAGTTTGTATGATTTAAAGGCAAGGTCATTGAGCTGGCACTCATTAATACAACTAGGCAAAAAATAGGGTTTATTTTTTATTATTATTATTCATTGATCAAACCCAGGCACTAGAAAAAAAAAAAAAAAAAAAAGGTTTCAAGCATATTTTAAAAAAAGTTTTGTAATTAATATAAACTCCAGACAAAATTTAAAATTAAAAAATCATGTCTTACATCAAACTGTACTTAAAAAAAAAAAAAATTCACTTTCCTTGGAAGAATGAAAATGTAAAATAATAATTTAAATTGAAAAGGATAAAAAAATATTTTGAACTATTATATATTTTTTTCAAATGAGGTATTTCCTTTAAAATATTAAAATGAATCTTTTGCAGATTAATTTTATGTTTCCCCTCCCTTCCCATTTTCTGGCCACAAGTATTTTCTGCTGAGAATTTGCAACTGGTTTTAGTTCCTGTATCTGTAAATCATGAAAAACTCCTCAGCTCTTTTTCTAGCTGTCCAGAATGGGATCTGATAGAGAATGTAGTGGCTGCTTCCCAGGTTGCATTATGGATTTACTTTACATGAGAACCAAGAAAAAAAGAAGCAATGGTAGCGTCTGGTCTGCTCTTACACTGAAGTAGACACAGATCACTGGGAAAGAGTGGGAAGTATTCCTGGCTTTCCCACTATCAAGATAATTACAATTCTGTGATTCTGTGATAAGTTTTGGAATATTAGGATTTTTGTTTAGTGGCTTTACTATTTGCCTAAAAAAATCCTACTTGCTAAGTTCTGAAATAAATGTCCAGTTTTGTTATTTGATAGCTATAGGACTTTTGGCAGTATATGTACATTTATGTACTTTATTTTGCCTATCTGCACAGTGGGGATAGTAATAATGGCTTTCTTTGAACAGAGCTTTGAAATCTTTACATCAAAAATACCATATAACTACATCCAAGTGTTCTAAATCATTTGAGCTTTTTCTCCTGCTAATTCTCACTTAACTCAGCTTTTGTAAAAGAACAAGGAAATATATCTGCTTCCGAAAACTTTCAGTTCTAGCCACTTCTATTCCTAACCTAAATTCCTAAATTTATGGAAGAAAAAATCCTGAATCAAGTTTAATTCCCAACTACTCGAATTGATCACCCCTTTCCATACAATGAAGTTCTTTCCTGTTAGTCTGACAGTCAGCCTTTCTGAAAAAAAAAAAAAAAAAAAAAAAAAAAAAAAGTTAGCATTTGGCATTTGGACCAATGTTGGTGCTTCCCTGAAGCACACAACTTTCTTTCGGAGTTAAGGAGGTTCTCCTAACTCTGCTAACTAATGATGTCAAAATAATGACATCCCCAGGTAGCAGTCTGTTAGTCTGTTTTCGTTTTCTGCTAAGGAATACAACTATGGAACAAGATCAGTTTTCAAGGAGAAAAACAGCTTTGTGTAATACAGGGATAAACAACAGAAAAACTGCATATGCAGTGCAATTGCTAGTGATCAGTTTTTTGAGTGATTTTAGAGGCCCAAAATATCTTGCTTGGCTTCTGGTGGCCTCCGTAGAAGAGTATAGTGTGACGCTTTGCACTGTCTACCAACCTCATTAGGACATTTCCAATACGCTTGGAGGGGTTGTTGTTTTTTTTGTTCTTTGGAATCTACTGTTTTGGAATACAATGTTTTAATTACAATGGGCATATGGACCAGTTGTGGTCTACAAATCACTTGTCAGTTATCATAATGGACCAATGAGCTGATTGATGTCGTCTCTTGACCTTGGTTCCATATGGCAAATAGCAGTAAAAAGCTCTAAAAACTCTAAATACCTAAGATTGCAATTGCTACAGTTGCCAGCTAGGTGCTATGTGATCACAACTGGGAAGGGAGCTGGTTCATGAGTCAACCTCTCTAATAAGATGTGTCTTCACTATGATAAATCCCTGAATGGGGTGCCATGTGTCTAGTTAAGTGAAAAATATTATGAATCTATTTTCAGGGGTTTGCAGGTGTGAGGAATTTCTGTCTACTTTGGTACTGGTGAATATGGATTAATGCAAAGTTGCTAGAGGGAAAAAAAAAAAAAAAAAAAGGTGTAGAAAAAACCTACTTGGAGAGATATTCTTTGAATATAAAGATAAATCCTATCTTATACAGGCTCTGCTGAAGGAAACCCAATCAAAATACGTATGATGCTGGAAGGGCAAATCACTATAAAACAAAGTCAAAAAGTGTTTTTGTAAGGATGTGCCATTGCTCTACCTTGTCTCCTTGTCAAATGAAAAGCTATAAGTCCCTTGGATCCTTGTGGGAGCCATTCTAGGCCATCTGGTGTGTATCTCACGCTATCCTAATGATGAGCAGCCAACACTGCCACTAGTAGAGAATTTCTCTTTACAAGTTATCTAATTGTCACCTTGCATATACCTGAAACTTTGATCCAAACTATTTCAGCAACCTGAAGGAGTGTTGTTGTTGTTTTTAGGGGGAAAAATGCTCTCCCAAAACCCAACAAAAACCATTTAACAGCTGAACTAACAGGCCAAGATACTGCTAATTCACTGCTTCAGAGAGGAACTGAATTCAGACCTGTTGAGGCAGATGTCTCATGCTGTGGGTACTATTTATTTTTCCTAGGTGCTCCTTTCAGTGCATGGAATATCCTATGCTAAATTTAAGCAGCCTCTTTTGGTTGGTTTACACATTGCATCTAACAGGAAAAGCTCTTGCTCCAAGCTCAATAGGTGGCTGAAGCATTACAGGTCTTTGAGAGTGAAGGAAACCTAAGAAATGGGAAAAAATAGTATCTCTGCATAAGCAGGAACCCCCATGTGAATACGATTAACTAATGTTTTCCCCAACTTCTACCAAGTGGCTTCAGTAAATGACTAAATACATAATGCCATTTGATTCAAGATAAATTCTGTGCTATTTTTCAAATCCCATTTTGAAAGAGTGTTGCTCCTGAGAATGTTGCATGGCACAGTGGGCCAACATGTTTTTACAATAATAATAATTTGCATTTTTATTAAGAATTTCATTCTGAAGTATCCCAAAGTGCTTCATAAAGAAAAAAATATATAGAGGGTGGCAGATTTGCTATCAGTGGGAGCAAGGCAGGGCAAGTAGAAAAAACTTTGTGAATAGGTTTTGGCAGTCCTTATTTTATGGAAAGGTTGTGTGGTCTTCAATGTTTATGTAGGAGAGCTGAGGCCTCATCTCTTTAATGACCTAATCTAAAAAAGTAGTCCAATGGAAGACAGCAAACTAAACCAAATCCATCTGTTAGGAAAGGATGAGCCTCCTTTAAAATTGCTGTTTTGAGAATGGGAACTTGTGGTTTTAAAGGAATATATATTCAAACTTGAAACAGAGGCTTCTGAGCTAATTTTTATCTGAACATTCTTGATACAAACTAACAGCCAGATCCTCAATCCTTTTGTTTTGCAATGCTGCACTGAAGGGAGAAGAAAAACAGGTGTAGCTGGTTGTTTTTTATACTTGTATGAAATGCTGGAGAAGAGACACAAGCTTATCTGATGTGGTTTTAAGGCTCAGTCTCCTGCTGCTTGCTGACCCCATAGAGGATGCAGTGAATTGATATGAAAATATATGCATGCTACCTAGGAACTTCATCAGGAAAAGACTATATTTCTGTAGTGTTGGCATCATTACTTCAATTTCCCTCAAGCAACCCAGGATACTTCCATGCTGTTCTGCTCTTTATCCACCGTGACAGTGACCCAGAATACCTGCCCCATTCTTTCTGCCTGTATAAGATACCTGGGATATCCCCAATCCTACACACAAGGTCCTCCTTTTAGATATTTTTGCCAGTGCTGTTCCATCTTTATTCAGATGAAATCCCACTGAAGCCAGAATTCACATAAGAAACAAATACAAACTGGTAGCAAAACAATATCTTTCTAAGAAACAAAGTATTTCACAGTCCTGAAGAGAATGCAGATCAGTGTCGAAATTTGGGGATTCTTTCTGACAATTCTCCAATGGAAAAAAGACAACACAGTGCTGGTTGATTTATAGGATTGTCTGTATCTTGAAGCATCCCACCAAGCTGGTATGGAAAACCTACTCCCAGTGTATGGCTCCAGAGCTTCATAGCTCCAACAGAACAATTGTCCTTATGGTGATTTCCATGGCACAAAATGGAGAAAGTAACAGAGACCTAAGCCTTCTCCTGCTGACATGGACACCCATGTTAAAATTCAAGCTGCAAGGTTATGTTGCACCTACGGATGGTATAACACTCCCTGCAATTCCAGTTGAAAACACTGATCTCATTTCCTTATGCTTTAAATACAGGTTGTGAGCACAGCAGATAGAGCAAGCCTGCTGTGCCCTGTCCCAGCAGTGGCTGCATGACAGTCCTCTGTGAGTGATGCTCCTATATGTATCACCATTATAACTGGTGGAAATAGGTATTTCCATTACATTTATCAGATTATTTTCAGAGTAGATATTCCACTGTAACTACATAAGGTTTTTAAAAAATAATTTAAAGCTAAAGACTAGAATCAAATTTCCGTCTCCAGCTTTTGCAAAGAGTGTCAATTAGATAGAGTCACTGAAATCAAAGCTGAATTAAAACATAGATTTTTCTGCCTATTCAAGAGCTGGAGAACATATTTGCTATTTTGCAGTTGGCATAACAGATTTAAAGGGTCAAACTATTGCACCATTTATCAATAGCTGAGAAAGTTTATATACTGTATTGACATATAATCCTATCCCAGAGAACCAAAGTGAAGGTCTGAAGGAAATATCCACAGACATAAACATATACTAACCCCATCACACCATATTTGTTTCATGATTACAAGCTGATAAGAATAAAATCACAAAAAGTTCCACAGACTGGAAAAGGGGAAAAAATGCCCATTTTTTTAAAAGGAAAAAAAGGAAGTCTTAGGAAACTACAGGCCAGTCAGTCTCACCTCTGTGCCTGGCAAGATCAAGGAGCAGATCCTCCTGGAAACTCTGCTAAGGCACATGGAAAACATAGAGGTGATTGGTGACAGCTATCATGGCTTCACTAAGGACAAATTGTGCTTGACCAGCCTGGTGGCCTTCTATGATGGGGTTACAGCATTGGTGAATGAGAGAAGAGCAACTGACGTCAGCTATCTGGACTTGTACAAAATATCTGGCACAACATCCTTGTCTCTAAAATGGAGAGACATGGATCTGATGGATGGACCACTCCAGTGGATAAGGAATTGGTTGGATGGTCTCACTCAAAGAATTGTTTTCAATGGCTCAATATCCAAGTGGATAAAGGTGATGGATGTCATTCCTCAGGGGTTGGTATTGGGACTGATGCTGCAAAGATATCTTTGTTGGTGACATGAACAGTGGGACTGAGTGCATCCTCAAGAAGTTTGCCAATGAAACCAAGATGTGTGGTGTGATTGATATGCTGGAGTGAAGGAATACCATCCAGAGTGTTTTGAGAGATGGGCCAGTGCAAACTTAGTTCAATAAGGCCAAGTGTAAGGCACTGGGTCAGAGCAATTCCAAGCACAATCTAGGCAGAGAATGGATTGAGATTGCCATTAAGGAGAAGGACCTGGGGGTGTTGGTTGATGAGAAACTCAACACGAGTAGGCAATGTATACATGCAGCCCCGAAATCCAACTGTATCCTGAGTTTCATCAAGAGAAGCTGTGCCAGCAGGTAGAGGGAGGTGATTCCCCCCTTTATTTTGTTCTTATGAGATTCCACCTGGAGTACTGCAGGGCCCTCAACATAAGAATGGTATGGACCTGTTGGAGCAAGTACAGAGGAGGGACATAAAGATGATCAAGAGCACCTCTTCTATGAAGACAGGCTGGGGGAGTTGGGCTTGTTCAGCCTGGAGAAAAGAAGGCTCCATGGAGAACTTACAATGACCTTCCAGTACCTAAAAGGGACCTACAGGAAATCTGTAGAGAGACTCTTTATCAGGGAGTGTAGTGATAGGACAAGGGGCAATGATTTTAACTGAAAGAAGGTAGTATTGGATTACATATAACAAAGCAATTTTTCATTTAGAGGGTGGTGAGTCACTGGAACAGATTTCCCAGAGAAGCTATGGATACCCCATCCATGAAATTGTTTAAGGCCAGGTCATGGAATTGTTTAGGGCCAGGTTGGATTGGGCTTTGAGCAAACTGGTCTGGTGGAAGGTGTCCCTGCCTGTTGGGGGGATGGTACTAGATGATCTTTGAGGTCCCTTCCACCCCACACCATTCTATGATTCTACAACTCTATGATTCTATGGGTCTTTGTAATACCTTTGTAAAGGTGTGTGGTTTTTTGTTGTTGTTGTTGTTGTGGTTGTTTTTTTTTTCTTATCACATCAACCTTCTTTCTCTGGCTGTATCTACTGTTTTTTATCATGTGTGTTTACTAAGACTAGGTAGAAATGCAATGTGCTACATACTAATTCATGTAAAATACTTCTCCGGAAATTATGATCTCCCTTTTTATAGGCTGTAGCTTTTGGAAAACTAGATAAACTATTCTAGACTAGACAGAGCTGCATTCATTGCCCAGCCATTATTATTTTAGCTCCATCATTACTTTTTTTTTTATTATTATTATTTATTTATTTTACAGCTTTCTTTGAATAAGAGAATAGAAATAGAAATAGAAATAGAAGTAGAAGCAGAGGCAGAAGCAGAAGCAGAAGCAGAAGCAGAGGCAGAAGCAGAAGCAGAAGCAGAAGCAGAAATAGGAATAGGAACAGGAACAGGAACAGGATAGAATAGAATAGAATAGAATAGAATAGAATAGAATAGAATAGAATAGAA
>NC_048893.1:138574382-138602362 GCF_011077185.1 Oxyura jamaicensis
AATAGAATAGAATAGAATAGAATAGAATAGAATAGAATAGAATAGAACAGAATAGAACAGAATAGAACAGAATAGAATAGACAGAACCATTAAGATTGGACAAGACCTCCAAGATCATCTGGTTCATGTCCTTCACCAACTTTGTATCCCTTCTCTGGACACATTCCAGGGCCTCATTGTCCTTCTTGTTTTGAGGGGCCCAAAACTGAACCCAGTATTCAAGTTGCAGCCTCAGCAGAGCTGAGTACAGAGGGACAATCACCTCCCTGGTCCTGCTGGCTACACTATTCCTGATACAAGATAGGATGTTGTTGGCCTTCTTGGCCACATGAGCACACTTCCAGCTCATGTTAAGATGAGCATCAATCAACATTCTCAAAACCTTTTCCTCTGCACAGCTTTTGAGCCACTCTTCCCCAGACACGGAGCCTTGCATGGGGTTGTTGTGGCCAAAGTGCAGGATCCTACACTCAGTCATGTTGAACCTCATCCCATTGGCCTCTGCCCATCTACCCATCCTGTCCAGGTCTCTCTGTTGGGCCCTCCTACCCTCCAGCAGATCGACACTTCCCCCCAACTTGGTGTCATCAGTAAGCTTACTGAGAGTGCACACAATTCCCTCATCCAAATCATCAATAAATATATTAAAAATATTTTTTCAAAGGTAGGAAGACTTTGTCATTTACATAAACTGAAGTAAAATCATATTATTAAGATTCATGCAAGGCATATGTAATATTTATACTGAAATAATGCAAATGTTTCCCAGATGTTGCCAATATGTTTACTACAACGTTTTATTTTTTTTTTAACTTGAGAAGAGTACAAACAGAAGTGTGCTAGTGCTTAACATATGCATAGCCATGAAAAAAGCCTTGTCCGTAGAAGAGAATAGAATAGGATAAGTAGTCAGCCAGATAGACAGACAGAGTAAAACTAAACTGAGCTGTCCAAGGGCTATAGATAAAACAGCAGCATTAACAAGCAGCAGAGGCAAAGCTCTAAATGTTTAGGGTCTACATTTTTTTACTTAAATTGAGAGGCCAGTCAGCTCTTGAGGAGGAAAAGGAAGCCATCAGGGTAGTAAGTCCTGATTCGAGTGATAAGACACCAGGACCAAGAGCTCTCAGTTATAAACAAGACATGAAAGTGTTGATTCATGCAAATTTTGAAGGGCAGACATTTGCCAGTACCATTTGTGGAATGGAGTACTTCACTTTGAGGAAGAATAAATTTTTGGAGGCTTTTCTTATATAAAGAGAAAGAGAGAGAGAGAGAAGGAGGGAGGAAAGGAGGGAGGAATACTCACACACAGCATTGCTAATGATGCACTGTTGTCAGAATAAGAAGAACCCTAAAAATAATGTATTCTGGGGACCCCAGTGGCAAAAGAGGTATTTCACTTAATTTGAACCATGAACACTAAAGGATCTGCTAGGCAGTTACTCCTGTGAATGACTTTAAGTATTTGGATAGTTCCACTTGCTATATTGAAATGAATCACATGAATGATGTTACCACAAGCACATTTAAAGACATTGATCCTAAGGGTATGTCGTTAATTATTTCAGTAATTCATAAACTGATCATTAAGAGGTAAGATTCTTAGAGAGATATGCACATAAGGGTTTTGAAACACATCTTATGAGTCAACCTTGAAGTAAACCATTATTCAATCTTAAATCCACATCTTTTTTTTTTTTTTTTTTTTTTTTTGGGTGGGGGGGAAGGGAACAAGTAACAACAAATAAACAAAAACAATTACCCACTGGGCTTCCTCTTCCCTTCTTTAGTGGTAAAAGCTTTCAAAATCTTTAGAGTACCTGAACATTAATGATATAACCCTGGGAAAGCTATGACTAGACTTGTAGTTTTTTTCCAAAGCAAAATGGAGAGGCCTGCCAAGACATACGTTATTTAGTATGGATGAAATGTGCTGGACATTACTTAGACTGATCTAGCGTTCATCCAGAGTCACTACATTGGAGAGGTAGTAATCATGAGCACTGGTGCATGGAGAACTCGTTTATCACTACAGAACCACAAAAGAAAGAGCCCATTTGAATCTTATTTTCAAGTGTGCTTTGAAGCGCTAAGGTTAACAAATCCTTTAGTCACATACTGTACAGTCCTAATCGAAGCTTTTTCTACTCGGTCCTGCAGAGTGTGTCTTTTGAGTGAACCCCCTACAGAAATAAAAGAGACAGTGGTAACTCTGAAACCACACTTCCGTTTGAAACTATTCTACCTACTTTTGTGACAAGTAGTCCAATGATGACTGCAAATGCCACAGATCATTTTTGTGTTTGTTCAACATTTGATAGCCCTTTTCATATAGCTGGTTTCACTATCTTCCATGTTAGTCTTTCACTCAGCAACCAGCAAGAACAAACTTTTTTTTTTTTTTTTTTAAAAAAAAAAAGAGCATTAATTCAGGAACACATTAACAGCAAGACACCAGAGAAAGGGGGAGTCTTGCCTGAAATAATTCTTAGTTATTATTCACACAAACCCTTACCTAAAACCAAATCCAAACCTCTAAAGATTTGCTCAACTTAATTTGTAAAACCATATTTGATTTCATCATGATTATAAGTTTTGCTTTAGTCAGGACAGATATAGTATTTTAAAAACTCTGTAATAGAAACTTTTTATTTAAATTCCCTCCTCAGTTCATTGGGATCAAGTGTACTGGACTAATATCTGATTTTCAGGGCTTGAATCCACACCAAACATCTAACTCATCCTCCAGGCTCCATCCTACTTTTGGCACTGAAAAATCATTTGGTATCAATGGGGGGAGGGGGGGGGGGGGGGGGGGGGGGGGGGGGGGGGAAGTGAGGGGAGGCAGCTCCCATAGGTTAAATTTAACATGTAGATTGAATTTACTAGCTGAGAGTGTTATCAGTCTTTGCCTTGTATTCTGTTACATACTTAGTACCTGAAGATGACCTTACACATTTTATATCAAATAAAATTTCACTCGGTTAACCATACAGAGATATAGTACCATGGTCTCCCTTTTCTTTTCTCTCATTCTTGTCATCACTTTCTCCCATCTCATTATTCCTTTTTTTTTTTTTTTTTTTTTTTTCCTCTCTTTTCTACTCCATTACTGTTTTTCTTCCTTTTACAGACATTCTGTCATTATTTCATGTTTTTCATGTTATTCTGTACAGATAAGATAGGTATCTTTGAACTATTTATATATCTAGTTTGCAGGTAGGTCAGGTGAAAAGAGCACTAAGAGTACTGTATTTAATGGGAAACTTTCAAGTCTCTGGGAGCAATTCTAGCAAGATAAGCATGAACGTGCATGTTCAGAAGATTTGGTTGGAGTTTCCACCTGTATAAGATGATGTGGTGCCAAACAACCAAGAGCCTCTACAGAATCACTTCAACTGAATTAATGTATTAAGTTCAAGATCAGGATTGCATTATCTGGGGAACTAAAAACAAACAAACAAACAAACAAACAAAACAACAACAACAACAACAAAAAACACCACTTTCATTAAAGGATTGAAAACCCCACACTTGCAGTTTCATGGAAAATAGGTTGTATGAACATTTGTACCCTGAAATGATGCCACTTTACAAGTAGTAATGTAGTTAATGTTAGCTATGAAATTTTGGGCTGTACTTTGGAAAAGTAAAAATCTACTAGATGCTAAGTATTATTAAGTACTTTTGGAAACATTTATTTTCCCAAGGGTTATCTTAGTTTCTTGGGCATTATTCCAACAAACATCTTTTAGGACAGCTAGTTTAGAGAATAAACTAACTGTAAATTTCAGAGCTGTTAAGTTCTATAGAGAAACATTTTCTAAGGAGGAGCTCTTTATTAATAGAAAAGGAAAAGAGCATGTCTGGCCATGTCCTTGCCAGGACTGTAAAGCCAACATCTCTAAATAAATATAAAAACAAACACTTTGTGAATTTTCATTCTGTTTTCTTTTCAAACCAACAATATACTCTGACCAAAAGCAAACCAAACCAAACCAAAACCGACCAACCAACCAACCAAATAAAAACAACAACAAAAATTCAACAGCCATCATTTCAGGCTTCAGCAACCACAATACCTTTTAAAGATGGAAGAGAACATTTACTCTTATCTCTTATGTATTACATACCACTAAATTTCACATAGCTGTAGTGGTCCCTTCACTGAGTCCAGCAACCTGTTGACAATGCAAAGTTTCCTGCTCTTCTGTGAAGGAAGAGAATGAAGAAAGAGATTTACAGATACCTGTTGGTATATAGCAAAGGTGAGTAGATAAAAACACAGCCATATCATTAGAAAACCTAGGCAGCTTTTCATGTGGAAGTGTTATTCAACACTACTCTTTTGAAAGATCTACTTTGAAAAATTCCAGGCAAAGGAGACTGTACTTAATTCCTACTAAGCCTGACTAATTGTAATCAGTTTTTAATTCCCTTTTTTACCAGGATAATGAGTTTTATTCCAAGGCTGAATTTTTCTAGCATCATCTTCTAACTAATAGATATTTAATATTAATTAGAATGAAAAGCCTCTCATATATCCTAATGTCTTTTTTGCCTTTCTATACACAGTGTTCTAATACTTCCTCATCTGCCTTTTTGATAAATTAAGTAGGTTGAACAACTTGTTTTCCTATTGTAAGAGTTGTTTTCCAGGTCCTACCTGTGTAAAAGAATTCAAGAATCCATTTTTTTTTTAATTTTCTTTACATTATTACAAACAATTACAAATAACATGTTAGTATCATTTTCAGTTTCTGAACATTGGTGTCTGGTTTTGCTAGCTTGTAAGTTTTTATGTGCCTATGATATTTATTAAATTTATCTGTATATACAATAATGCATACTACAAAACAAATGTGCTTAATTGCTGACATGGCTTTTGCATCTATATTTTCATTGTGTAACAAAGCAAAATTATGATGTATTTAAGACTCTGGTAAGCTCAATGTGTAACTATGGACTGTTGCATTCTATATATGGAGTAGTTTTATGTGAAATCAAAAATACTCTGTCATTGAATTCTACTGAGGAATATTTTCTGTGTTTATTTTAAAGGACTTGAAATCAAAAATAAAAATCAGCATGTAAGTCACTTTTATTTATTTTAAAATGTACTATGTATTTTCAGCAGCAGTAGCTGAGATCCCGGAGATTTTTCAGATGGTTCAGGTGAGGAGAAAACTAATTCAAGATGAGATTATTTTTATAAAAATTTATTTCCTGATGTAGGAGAACCATAATATCCACGTTCCTCTCCCAAAATATCAATTAATTACCACTTTTTTTTTTTTTTTTTTTTTTTTTTTCTTTTCAGCTCTATAAGTGATTGAGTAATTTAGACATTTGGGAAGATTTAGATATGTGGCACACATACGTTAGACTTGAATTTAATTACTTCAGTAAACTGAGTCCAAATAAAATAATCTGCTTTTACAAGATCTGTGAACTAAAGGGCTGGTTCTATTTTCAGAAGGCTTTTAGTAATGATAGAATGTTATTGACCCAGTTCTGGCCTCTCTATAGAATATCTAGATGGATATTTCCTTTCAATTTTGCATCTAGGTAGAAAGAGTGTGAGGAACAGTCAAATAAAAATTAAAGAAAAACATAGTGGACAACCAAGCAGTAGTTCAGTCATGAAGCTATTACCTGACTAAATAATAAAAACATATTATTAGAATAGAGGACAAATCATAGTCCGTTTTTTTTTTCATACTTTGAATAACTAAAAGCTATTCAATGTAGAGATTAGGTACTGAGTCAGAAAAGGAATATCAGACAACTGTAAATTTGTTTATCAGTTTTCTTCATAGTCAAGAAATTCAAAAACCTCCATTTTCATACAGATTCCAAGTCAGTCTGATTTGCCAACATTAGGAACCTGTAAAATTGTAATTAAAAGAAAAAAAAAAGACTAATGGTACATCTCTAACAGTCTGGTCATGATTGCAGAAATACCCATATTGTTCTTGGTTGTTTTTGCCAGAAGTTCTAAGGTTAGCATGGACAAAAGCAAGGCACCTCACTCTAACCCCACATAGAATTTGGTGGATTTATATGATCATCCATTAAAATTATCTGGCTACTTGTAATGAAATACAGAAAATACATATATATGCCATATATAAGTTCAAAGCAAGTACGGCAAGTCTAAGAGTTACCAGGGTGTCTGTTTCTAGAATAGCAGTAAAGACACCATCACAAGTACTATTAAAAAACACTTTAGGTTAAGCCTCAAGTACCAGTCTTGGTATGCAATTGTTATTTCCAGTGGTGAATAGCTAAAGTTAATGGTGGAAGCAAATTTATTTATTTATTTGTTTGTTTGTTTGTTTCCCAAGGAACAAGATATTTCTCATTAGGACAATACCAAAAAAGAAAATAACTTTAAAAAGTGCCGAGGGACACAGAGAAATACATAATATGAAAATCCTCACATGAAAAGGATTTTTAAAAATACTCATACAAGTTTAGAAATGCACATACAATTTATAGGAAGATTAAATTGCTGTGTTATTCCATAGAATTTCATCTCTGCTTGTCAAATGGCATGCCTTGGGATAAGTTAAAACCAGAGCCCTGGCTAGTGTAAATGACAACATTGCAGGAGTAGCAGCTTTCAAGACCCCTCACAGAGGACAGCACTGACTACAAAAGTATTTTTTGTGGTCAGAAGAATACAACATTGCTGAGCCTGTGCAAATAATAACAGGACTACAAACAGCTTCATAGTGTAAAACAATCAAAAGGGAATGATAAAAATAATATATTGTGACCTCAGCTTAAGAGAATTTGTGCTCAAAAACCTGTCTTAGTGCAATAAACATAAGTCCTGTCTTCAGCTTCTCAGTAATTTACTAGGCAAAAAGTAAAACACTACATTTTAAAGGGCAGATTTTTTTTGGAAATTTTTAAGAAAATATTAAAAAAATATTCCAGTGTTCTGAGACTTGTGGCAAAAAATGCCATCTGAGGTTGAACATTTGATGGGACCTGGTGAGATCAAAGAACTGGAAAGAAAAAGTTATGCTGCATAAATAGGAATGAGCTCCAATTATGAGCTGGACTCTCCTGTGCTTAAGCACGGTTGGAGACAGTATTGCTGCTCCTTACTTTAGGAGAAACACCATCAAGATGGCTTGAGTCAGAGGCACAGTCTCTTCTGGTTCAGCTTCTTTGGCCTGAGAACAGGCAGTACATCAGGAGAAAGCCTACAAAAATATCATAAAGTGCTTATTGGTATCGGACACTACAAGTTATACCAATAAGCACCCAAAACCCGAAAGTGTAGTTTCATATTATGTCTTAACTACTGCAAATGCTGCTGAAACTGGCAACCAGCACCCCTTGTTTTAGATTCTCATTCCCTGAATCTGTAGCAAACTAACTCCAAAATGACAGTGGGTGATCCAGCTCATTTTCATGATCACCAGAGGTAAAACAGAAGAAATGGCTGTCTAGAAGAGAAGATTGTTAGAGGAACAGGACAGACCATTCTGGCAATGGTCAAAGTTATATCACATTAAATATAGTGAGGTACTGCAGCCTATTTCCCTGCTTCCTTAAAAAATGAGCATTATTGCAAGCTCATTTGTACATGCATAAATGATGGAGTGATCTTGAGCAGAATAGCAAGCAACAAGTAGCTTAAGTGACTGTTACAGATTTGTGCCGTGTAGGCCAAGAGAGTAGCTGAAAACTGAATCTGAATCTGAATAAATTGCCTTATAAATATATATATTTTGTTTTCTGTGTGTAGTACGGGAAGATTCATCTCCTTTCTAAAGGAGTCTCATATGGAGGATTTTCAAGTGCTCTCTTCAGATCTGTTGATTGTCTCTGGTGTCCTGTTCAGTGGAACCAGGTGGACCATCACATTCTGCTATGTTGAACCTGGCTTTGTCATGAGGAAGTTGACTGGAGGTGTCACATTAGTACTTTGATGTTCAGAAACTTTTATACATCAGAAACTATTAATTTACTTGTTGGGATTTTTATATCAATAAAAATCTGCATATGAGGTATATGCAATACATGAGATATATCAATATCTAAGACATACGAGGCTACCAGTATATTTGTAATTCAGGATAATAACACATACATCAATGTGGTAAAAAATAATGTCCATGGGCTCAAAGGGTCGTGAAGTTTTTGTTACCCTATTGCTCTTCACCATCAGAAAGACCAAGAGCCTTCACTAAGAGCTAACGTTACTTTAGAGAAAAAATAATTTAGCAATGATTCTAATACCAATTAAAATACACAATGACTCAAAATAAAACTGGCCTAGCTGTAAAGGATAAAAAAACATTGTGCTGAATACTGTAAAATTATTATTTATTTTTCTTCAAGAAAAGCCATTACCTTTGGATGCCAGCAGAATTAGACCACCTGATTGCATTTCATTTTATAAAATGTGAGGAATTTACATAGTTGGAAGATTGCACATAGAACTCAATATAGTGTAATCTTGAAATGTTAACTTTTTCAAGCTTTGTAGTCACTCAGTAGAGAAAGGTAGGTGATATTTCTGCTCCAGTAACCTTCTCAAGACTCAGCAAATAGACTCGGCAGGGGTTAACCTGCAGGATGTCCATAACTGAGCAGAATTTCTCCTCATCCGTAATGATAAAAAATCAGCAGACTTTTCTTCTTTTCATATGTAAGGGAGACTGTGAAGCCTTTAAAAATGCATACGGACAGAAGAAGCTAGAATGCAATAGTCTTCGTTATAATTTTTCCTCCTGTGCTGGCTGAATATAGTGCTGAGTGACTGGGAGATATTTTAAGATCCACTTCTTCCATGTTTTTGATTAGAAGAAATTGTGCATGGCCTTCCCTAGTATACAGCCCTTGGCTTCTAAGCTGCTTACAAACTCTTTATCAGAGATTAACTTCTTTTTAATAAAAGTTTTTGGGATACCTCACTTGTAGGCTAATAGTAACCTTTATAGTGAAGTTGTCTGAACATTCCCTCCTATAAGCACATTTTCATCTCTTTCATTTTGCTAAAGTTTCAGTTCAAATTTTCCGAGTTTCCTATCTAGCTTAAACTGGTAGGTGACACGTATATCTGCATCAGTGTATACTGGTGGAAAATTTACACTGCTTATGAAGGAAACATATTCTCAACTTTGAAGTTCAACAGCAAGCTTCAATCCAGAATGCTGGAGAAAAGGTATATTTCTCTGTAGCCATGATTCTCCCAGTGAGTTCTAATGGGCTATGAAAAAAAAGCTATGAAACTTTGCCTAAATTTTTCTATTACATTATCATTATATTTACTGCTTCCTTTACAGCTGCATTCTAGGTTGAGACTCAATTACTACAAATACAGACACACCATAACTCCTATTATCCAAATATATTTGGTTAGACCTAAACTATTACATAATGACAGTGTAAAATGACTAACAGAGTCACTAGCATATTTCTTAGCTTCTCTGTAAATTCTATTTGCTAATATCAAAAGTCTCATAAATTGTTATAAGCCAGAAAGTCTCTTAGGTGTGGATTATTTGCTAGTTAACAATTTTCATTTGCTTTTTTAAAAAGTTAAAGTCTCCCAACAAGAACAGAGAAACCACAGCATCTGCTTTCAGTGGCTAGACATACATTATAATTGTCTGAAAAAAAAATCAATTTATGAGCCAGTGTTTTTCTAGGTCAGAAAAGATTTGTCCAAATATTTGTTGTATACTTATAAGTCAAGAATATATTTGAAGTATCCAGGATTGCCTCTTGAATGATTTGTAAGCAAAATAAAATAATAATTAAAAAAAAAAAAAACAGCTAAATTCACAATGAATATTATTTGCAATGAATAATTCAACCAGTACTAATTATTTAACACCTGTAGAGGAGAGAGAGGGAAACAGATATGCTAATATGATGTTGCCTCTTTTCTGCCTAACTATCAGGTATTGATGTAGAGAAGGGTGAATGTCTGTCACACAGCACACTTGCTGGCAGATGTGTTATCAGCAAGGGAAGAGGATTTAATTTACCAAAATTATCCATCTATCTGTCTAGCTATATATATACAGAAAGACTCATATAGATGTAGCCATTATCCTTATATATTTAATAAATCTGTGGTATGTGGATGCTTTAGCATTGTTCAGACAGCTCCCAAATGAACACATTGAATGTGACATGCAGAACACAAATATATGAAAGCCAATTGCAGAAGTATCTTGTGTACCTTCCAGTACAAGAGAGTAAGGGCAACATTTCTTCTGAAACCCAGCAGTTTTTACACATGCAAAGCAGAAGTAGAGGATGGATCTTTCATTTGCATGAGTCACTGTATTGTAGGTTTCCAATAAGTGTTTGCATATGAAAGCATGATGGTTAATTTATTTTAAATACTGGCCTTTATACTACACTCAGAAGAAAAAATGTAAAAGACAAAGATCCAAAGGCTTTATGAAATAATAAATAACATTTTGCATTTCTATTCTTTTACACTTCCTTTATGCAATGTATATGTATAATTATATGAAAGAACATGCATATATTCTACGTTATAAAACTTAGTCCCTTTTATCCTATAATACTGTCTTTTCTAGAATGAGATAAAATTTCAATAGTTTATTTGAAAATCGTTAACAGTATTGTGATAGGCAATCAGTGGACTGCAAAGTATTTTATTATGGTTGCAATTGATACCAATTGCTCCCTGACATTTTTCAACATTTTGCATTCACATAGACTGGTGTCATACATTGTTACTAAAGTAACATCTAAAGAGTTATATGTTTGCATTCTTCCTTATTAATAAAATAATTATTTTATCTTTTTACTCAAAAAAATGAGAGGATATTTTGAGTATTTGTCATTTTCATTCTACTCCTTATAGATGAGATTTCTATTTCCAATAGATGACCTTTTCTGTTGATGCGAGCAGGGCAAAAATGGGACTGTGCTTCTTTTGGCACCCTATTTTGAGAAGTCATAAGCTGTAATTCAATGTTAGGAGGGAGCAGAACCTGGGATAGGATATTCTAAACCAGAAAAAGATTCCATTTAATGGCAGCACATAGCTAAATAAGCTAACCAGATTTAGTTGATAACTTTTTTTTTTTTAATTTTTTTTTTCTTTTTTTTTTTTTTCTTAACTAGAACATGAGATTTTGAAAATGTATCTGCGAAACTGAGAAAGTGAATATATAGGCAGAAAAAAAACCTTGGATGTCTTTAGGAATTATCTGAAAAGCAGATACAGATTATCCATTTCCATGTAGATCTACAGAACTGATTTCCACGGTTCCAACGTCAGAAAATTAAATGTAAACTGCAGTCAAGAGAACTTGTTTTATTCTAACATCATTTTCAATGTGTTTATTTTTTTTTCCTCTCTAAGGTTTGAATCTTTGAGAAGAAAAAGTCAAGGTTCTCAGGCCAAGGTTCTCAGCTTTTTGCAATACGCAGCACTTGAAATTCAGTGATCCTGCACTGTTGTTCACTAGCTCTTAATTCTGAGCTTCTCTAAACTAATCTGGATATTTATGAATCCAGAGGGAAGACATAATGCTTGATGAATGCTGAAATACAGAGTGTGCCCCCACAGTATATATATATATTTTTCCAGATCAAAACTCTTAGGAAAATACAGTTTAACGTTTCTCCAGTCTGGCACACTGGACATGAATGTCTCTGAAATGTTACCTTTTTGAAGGTAATGACATAGCACTCATTGGTTTTCATGATTTAGTAAAGAAGTCATAGCTGTTCTGTCAATAACTGACATGCCTGAGTATGACTGGCCCTGAGTTTAAATTCTTTCTTTTTCTTTTCTTATCTGTGGCCACCGTCTTAATATATGACATGGTTGTTTCTTGTTTCAATAGACAGTCAAACTTTTCCAGATGCAAAATGAGTTCAGAGAAAGCAAGTTCTCACTGTATTGCTACATCTATTTGGGACCAAGGATAACCTCATGGCTATTTTGTCTTTGAAAAAATCTTTAAATGCAATGATTTAATCTGTGGAGAAAGACAGAAAGCACATGAAAAAATATTATGCATTTGCTTATGCAAGCTGCTTTGTTTGCTGCTCCAGAAGTCTTAGTATAGACATGGGTAAAAAAGGTGTTTATGAGAAATCTTGATACAAAATAAATATTCATTGACATCTTCCTTTCCTGTTATTTTTGTTTTGTTTTGTTTTGTTTTGTTTTGTTTCCTTACTGGCATATCATAGCTATGGACAATTGGGGAAGTTTCCCTATGACTTCAGATTTCAAATGTACAGGTGGTCTGCAAGCATGGAACTTCAAAGAGTGTTTTGATTAAATGATACAATGTTTGTGTAATATGGATCCCAGAACTTTGAACTTTTTTCAGATCAATTCAGCCAATGAAGATTCAATTAGATGAGATCAGAAGACCTGCTTCCATCCTTCGTTTTCATCCGTCATTCAGCCTTGTCTTTTCAAACAGCTCTAATACAAAAACAAGGCCAATCTTTTATTTTAATGAAGACAACAATTATAATGAAGGTGGTGTTGATAATCCTTGTACTAGTAGTAATAAAATGCATTTACAGCTGGCAAGAATATTTGTTAAAATAATAATAATAATAAAGAAAGGCTAAGATAGCCTCAGTAGTATTTTAACTGAACTAACACACGTTGGCACAAGCCAGGTCTGTATCTGCTACTGAAGCTTATTTAACTGTATGTATTTTTTTTTTTTTTTCCCTTCAGTGAAAGAAAAACTGATCCTAACAGTTTTAAACTTGTTAATTCAAACCATATGTCATAGAGCCAGTCTCCATATGGTGCAACACCACCTTATATTTACAGGGTGCTGCTTTTCCAAACATTATTCTAAGAGCTTTATTTGCCCCAAATGTAATAGGTAGCACTGAGCTACTGGATACAGCTTTTAAAATACCTCAAGTGTCTAAATCACATGCTGATATAGCAAAAACAGACTGATTATTAAAAACAAATTACAGTCTGTTTTATTGGCAAAAATGTGCTAATCATGTCCTTGACTGAGAATGTACGTTTAAGAGTAAGTAAGGCATGCTGTCAATCTTCTGTCTCCACACATGGCAACAAAAGGTAGGTGTAGAAGAAAATTCCATTAACTTGTAGAAATACTTTTACTGTTTGATCTTATATAGTTTAATTGTCCAAAACTGTGTAGGAGATAAATAAGAGTTCTAGACTGACTTTTTTTTTTTTTTTTTTTTTTTTTTTGTACTTATTCCTTTTTTTTGTTGCTTTCTTCTCTTAAAAGCAAATGAAATTGAAATATCCTTGAGATGCCTGTCATTGGTATGGAAAATACTGAAGAGTAGTGTAGGGTGCTTTTCTGGTTCTTTGAAGACCATTCCTTGTATAGCACTTTGATCTGTTTACTTGATTTCACCCTTCCTTCTATGGTACTAGAAACTGCCTGTTTTCTTACCCACCTATCCTGAAACAAACCCACTCCCCAATATGGCAAACACTAGGGAAGAGGCACAGGTAACATGGACACTTACTCTTCATAAATTTTTCTTGGGGAAACTGGTGGAGGGTTTAGGCAGGCTTATCTAATTGAAAAAGTCTGAGAGAGCTGGGGCTGTTCAGCTGACAGAAGAGAAGGCTCCGGGGTAGCCTCATTGTGACCTTTCAGTACTTAAAGGGCACTTATAAAAAAGATGGAGAACAACTCTTTGCTCGATCAGATAATGACAGGACAAGGGGAATGGTTTAAAACTAAAAGAGGGGAGATTTAGATTAGAGACTGGGAGGAAATTCTTCACTCAGAGGGTGGTGAGGCTCTAGTTGCCCACAGAGGTTGTGGATGCCCCATCCCTGAAGGTGTTCAAGACCAAGATAGATGATTCCCAGAGCAACCTGATCTAGTGGGTGGTATCCCTTCCTATGGCAGGGGGCTTGGAACTATATGATCTTTGAGGTCCATTTCAATGAAAACTATTCTATGATTCTATAATCTGAAAATGGAGCTTCAGCAAGATGGGACATGATTATTTAAATCCAATTGTTTGCTTGTAGGGAAGAGGTACGGTGTTGAATCAGAGGGCACCAGAAATTGTTCTAGATATGTCTGGTGTATCCAGTGACAAAAAGTACTCCATTTTACTGAGTCTTACAGAGAAATAGTATATAATTTCTAGATCTTTCACATCCTGCCAAGTAAAGGCTCAGTCCAGCCCCTATATAGACTGTTTATGTTGGAAAACATAAAACAGGCATTGATCTGAAAGGAATTCTGCAGTCAGGGTGAGGATGGTGGTTTAAAACTGTTCTCACACAACTCTCTCCACATGTTGCAAGCCTGTCTCATAGTCAGTCTCTCTTGGCTTGTTCTCTTTTGTGCTTTCTGGTTAAAGGGAATCTTCCTTGCTCCTGTTAGGAAAGCTCTCAACTCCATGATTCTTAAAGCCATACAGTATAACATTTGTTCAAAGAAAGATCCACAAACCATGAACAAGCCTTAAACTATTGACATATGTGAAGTCAAATTCTCTGATCATTTATACCACAGTAATGAAATCTACCATAGTGAATCTAGAATAGCTCAATTGGCATCAAGGGATTTACTTCTGGCTTCTCACTGCTGCAGCTGGAGGAAGAATTTCACCATAGAGAGAAACATTATTATTTAGTTCATTAATCACCAAGGAAACTTGCTAGCAGAAAAGTCCTACCAGTTTTCATTATTTCCTTGATAATCTTATTAAAAATGGAATTCTAAATTGAATGCAGTGCATTTAGCAAGCAGTCCAACCTATTGCCAGCCTAATAAGTTAATAGCAACTTTCTTACAGAAGTCCATGCAAATAAAAGCAAAATACAATAGCATCCTGAAATGGAAAAAAAAAAAAAAGAGAGAAGGAGAAAGGCATACACAAATGAATGAAATACTTCAGTGTATAATACCACTGGTTGAAAGAAAATACTTATTGTCTTCAACAGTCTTCCACTTAGATTTAGCAACCAACCAATTAACCTATTCAGAGCACACGTTTTCTTAATACAATAGCCTGTGAATGGATCAGTGTAAGAAAGATGCATTGGCTATCATCTGAATACATTCTGAAGAGAATGAACGTAAATGTATAAACTAAACTCAAGATATAAACTAAAGATAAATGTTAACATGTGCCTATTTGTTCATAAGAAAACCGAAGAGTCCACTATATGATGCAGTGCCATAGTTATTTGAAGACGACCTCTTGCAAAGGCCAATAAATAGTAAAATGTTATGATTTATGATTGTAGATTAGCTGGGAGATTATTTTAGTCAGGAAAGGTGTCCTTTCTGATAATAGCCCAAACAAGTTTCTTCTTGTGCAATACATAGGTTTTGTGTAAGTTTTGCTAGTTTCAATAGCAGTGAAATTAAGAGGTTTAATGCTTGTCATTACCAACAGAGAAAAACTCAGTGCAGTAATCTTCTACAAAAAAATAATAATAATAATAAAAAAATGCTTTCAATATTTTAAAGCATTTACTTAAAGCTCTTGCATTTTTTTTTTCATATTTTCTTTTGTAGTACTCCATTAGTATGATGAATATGTGAACCTTGCTAAGCTACTGTGAACATATCTGGATTCTAAACCCTGATGCCTTTTTTTATTGAATTTTTTTTATGGAAATGAGTATTTTTCATATCACATTCAGACTTTATGCCATATCATTTCCCTGCATGATAGTTAGTTGTCTGATAAGTTTTTGTCTTGAGAAAGGATGGTAAAGTACCCCCCAAAATATAATAATCCTGGATTTCAGACCACAAACTGCAATGTGAGACAACATGAGTGATTTGCTGCCTCTACCACACACTTTTCTGCACTTCAGCAACTCAGTTAATATTTCAGACCCTTGGGTAGCCATTTATGGACGAGGAATAATAATACATAGATTATGCCAAGTTTTGTTTGTCTTGTCTAGAAAGTTGAAAGAGTTTCAAGATAGTAGATGGGTCTGTAGACTGTCTATTAAAATACAGGTTCAATTTTAGCTGGAGCCAGAAGGAGCTGCTGGAATGCAAATAGTGGTTGTAGCAATAGAAGTAATAATAAATAGGGAGGGAAAGAGATTTTCAGCATGATTTTCACATAGACAATTTATCCCCGACTGTTACATATCCCATATGCCTTTTGCTTTATCACAGCATGATATTTCCTGTGACTTTCATTCTTCAGTCATGGTTTTACTGTAAGTTGAGGTATCTGCTTGCTAGTCTGCAGGAAAAAAAATATATATATATATATATATAAATATATATTCTGCCTGTTGTATTTGCCATTGCGGTTGTATAAATTATATCCTTTACAAAACCCCAAAACTTTGAGGTTTTACAGGGTAGTTATTACAAGAGAAATGTGCAACTAGGGGGAGACGTTTTTGTCTCTTGTTTTGTCAAATGAGAGTCTGGGGACAAGGAAAGCTATGTTACATGTTGCTGGTGGATTGGGCTAGGGTTTCTACAGTCTCCTTGACAAGCAGAATTTGCCAGATTTACTGGGAAAGTAAACCATGTAACTTGTCAGGGCAAATGGACTTGGCAGCTAACTCTCCCTGTTCGTGCAGTGCTGCTCCCTCTCTGTCTATGGAGTGCAAGGCACTGGCAGGGACTGAGCACCTTGCTGGTGTCCTAGGAGTTGTGTCCAGAGCAGCTGGCTTGCAATAAAACTGCTTTAGGCTTGGGACTCCCAGATAGCTCAGTGTGAGACACAGCGATAGACACAGCAAGACCTAGGGATTTGAGCTGAGAGCTGTGTCATGCAGAGTTCCTGGGACTATTCAGCTCTTGCTGGAGAGTTGATTAATTCTCTTAATAAATTGAGTCATTTAAATCATATTAGGTTAACTGACCATTGGCACTTATTTTATAATATAAATTACTTGTATTGAATTGTCCCAAAGGATTTAGCATTTGATAAATAATTAATAATAGAACATAAGAGAAATGATGAAGTTGTGGACCACTTAGTTTTTTTGTTTTGTTTTATTTTTTTATTTTTTTTGAAACAATTTCAAATAGCAACTGTTTATGTATTTATTTATATATCTATTAATTTATTTTTAAGCATATGCTCTAAATTTCATTATAGTTATTAATGACAGGGATAATAAAACAATCAAATCTTTACAATTATAAGAAATTGTGTCTCAGTAAAGTTAATAAAAATCTCAAATGCAGTGTTACTTTTAGGGCTTTTATTTTCTCTTTTATTTCTTTTTTAATTTTAATTATATTTTCCTTTTAGGAATATAAAATTTCATAATATATAAATGAATATACTTGCAAGCTCTTACTGTAGCTTAGGCTTTTGCTTCAGAGATGATTGTGGTGATGTGCAGTTTTCTAAAATAATGAAACAAATTAGTATGATAAATGCTACAATGACCTGTACAGCAGCTTTCCATTTTATGGATATGGAAGTAATTCTACATAGTCCAACTAGTGAAACTATGGTTTTATGTAAGAATAAACAAGACCTTTGTTTATTCATTTTTAAAATAACATGATTTTTAAATAATCAAGTTAAAAAGGTCACATATTTATTAATGTGTAGCACACTTCTCATTACTCTGGTAATATTATGCAACTGTTGCCTTTCAACTGTCAGTTCTCTGCATTCATTTAATGTGCCCCTACATTCTTGCATGTGTCAAATGTTACTATGCTTTTTGTTTCATTCAAACTGAATATTAACCTCTGCAGCACTTGTTAAAGGGCAATGCCTTTCCTCCAGAATCCAGAACAAAGAAAAATTTAAAAGGAAACAAAAAAAGAACTAAATTTACACAGCCACATCAGAAGCTTCTTTTTAAACTGACTTTAAAAAAAAAAAAATACACGGAAATATTGTTAATTATTAACTTAAATGCTTAAAGGACTGGAAAAAAATTATTTTTGAGTTACTATTACTCATTCAGAGACAAGCTTCTCTCTCAAGAGACTATACAGTTTTGATAAGGGATATACATGCAAACACTACATTTCATTTAGGAATAAAAAATTCCCTGGCAAGGTTTTGGGTAACCTTAATAATAAGATTATGCTATTTTATTCTTAGCTTATTTCCAGCACAGTTAAACATCTGTTTGATTTATATTTCTAATGTCTATTTTTCAGGGAGTCAAACATCTCAACACTTGGTATCTCTGCTTTGGCATTGCATTAAATCCAAAGGAAAGTGCTTACTCATGGACAGAACAGTTGAAAAGAGTTGAAGCTCTTGTTTCTAGACTCTTAACCTGAAATTGAGGGAAATATGTATTGTAAGTACGCTTTCAGACACAATGATGTTGATGGGCCTGTAGAAAAAGATGCTAATGGTGAAGCATATCATTCAGGTAGAGTAATTCAGTAGTGTCATTCAGGTGTAACTCATCAAAGTGATGAATTGCATAATTTTCCTTTAGAACATGAGATAAGACAACAGCATTTAGGTTTGCTGTGATTCTACTGCAAAGAAGTTGTTAATATTTTTTAGTCAACCATTTTAAAAGACAAGCTGGCAATGATAAGGAGGCTGATTAATTCACTCTGGTTGTTGTCACAGAGATATTAAAACTTTCTGGAATAGTGGTGAATATTGCTAAGAAAGGGGATACATTTCCTCAGTGTTGGAATGGTTGTTGACTAGACAAGTACACATTTATGACTGCTTTTACAGAGGCAGTTGGACATATCTTGGATTTCTCCTCTCCTCAACTTTGCTATCTAGATTTAATATGGTAAGTGTTACCACAGTTTGAATATCATAGACTAATGGCAAAAAATGCATAGAATGGCAAAAAAGTATATGGATAAGAGGTGCTCAGATTTTCAGGTATAAGGAGGAACAATATGAAAACATACTTTAAGTCTTATATGATGTATTCTACAGAATTTAATGTAATTTTGCTCTAGGTTCCATATCTTTTCTTTGAACAATATCATACTCTTTTGGAAGCAGTCAGGCTTAGATGAAAGCTGTAAAGTACAGAAAAATCCACAACATCTTCTGTAATTTGTTCCAATAGTAAATTAGTCTCATTATTAAAGAAATTGGTCTTCTTATCCACCTGAACTCAAAGGAATTCAACATCCAGTGCACTCAGGGCTTCTCTTGCCTTTTGATGACAGTTCTTCAAGAACTGTCTTTGGGTTGGATATTAGGAAGAACTTCTTTACTGAACGGGTTGTTAGTCACTGGAATAGGCTGCCCAGGGAAGTGGTTGAGTCACCATCCCTGGAGCTCTTTAAAAGACGTTTAGATGTAGAGCTTAGGGATAGGGTTTAGTGGAAGATTTGTTAGCGTTAGGTTGGAGGTTGGACTTGGTGATCTTGGAGGTCTCTTCCAACCTAGACTATTCTGTGATTCTGTGATTCTGTGAAATGTGGAGATTTATTCCTAGGTAGATAGCTAGAGGTCTCTGGACAGGGATCCAGATGGCTGGCTAAATACAGAAGAAAATTTTGGATTCAGCAGGTGCATTTCTTTTTCTTATTCAGGATGTAGATTGTGAGATTGTAGGCTGTAACCTGATTAAACTACTGAGCAGCATTTCCTGGTGGTATAGATACCTGGGATTTTCTCTGTAAATGTGAAGTTGTCAATTTTGTTGCTTGAGCAGTCACAGACTGTGTACTGTAGTGGACCAGAATGTGCAGAAAGATCAATACCTGGCTGGGGTACTTGTTTGATGAGAGGTGTTTATTAAAATACAACAAATATTAGGTAAAATAAATGAAAAATAATATAAGAAATTAAAATATTTTTTCTTCATTAAGAAGAAAGTAATAGGAAATGGGTTTTAATTATTAATAATACATAGAGACACTAATTATAAGGAACAAAAATGTTCAGTTTATAACTATATAAAAAGAACTAGAATTAGCCGGTAGGTCAATAATGAATATTTTAAAAGTTACTGTTCAAAATGCTTATATTTCTATTAACTACAAATTTCAGAAGTGTGCTAATGGTATACAGGAATAGAAGTCAACTATTTAAAAAAAAAACTTCATATTTTCATATCTTATATCTCATTAAAGCAAAGAAGATAGATGAAAATGCAAATTAATATTAGTAATATATATATATTTATAGGAAGCATGCTATTGTTTTAATTGTCAAATTACACTAAAATGGTTTTATATTAATAAAATATCAGATGTGCCAAATTTAATTCCCTAAATTTACAGATAAAGGCAGATTATTTCTAACTTCTACAAGACTAGCTCAAGCTTGATGTTTAAGCCATGCTCTTTCTTACATCACTGGCTGTTTATAAAAAAGAAAACAAAAGCACAAAACTGCACACAGAATTTGGTTTAGACTCAAACAGATGTACTTTGTGATGTATTTTGAGGGGAAAAATGGAATAAAAATGGTAGTCATTGTGGTACAATAAAAAATGCAGAGAAAGGGTGTTCAGAGCAAGAGAATGACTTTCTAAATAACTGCTTTACTGTGGAAGATGGTATTTACAGTGGTTGGAAATTTAATAGCTCCAGAGACAAGCAGAAACTGTGTGGGCCAATGTTTATTGGTTCTGTCTTGGTCTTTTCTCCTCTGTATAGAAGGAAATAGCCTTTAAAGCCTTCAGGAGGCAAGCGCTGCATGTCCAGCTGAGCCACACAAATGAGATGGTCAAGAGCTCCTTTAGAGAACTTTGTAGTTACTTACATCTCTCATTTGGCTGTGGAAGCAACACATAGCACATAGTTTAGAAGGATTAACCTCACCGAATTATAAATATTAAGTACAATCTAGGCACATTCATCAGCCAAAATGATTCTACCTCCCACAATGGTTTACAAATTTGTTAATATTTTGGTATGTGCACATTTAATTTAGTTGTCTGGAGATTTTGTGACTCCTTCAAAATGTG
The DNA here is from genome assembly GCF_011077185.1 of Oxyura jamaicensis. Classification (NCBI taxonomy): domain Eukaryota; kingdom Metazoa; phylum Chordata; class Aves; order Anseriformes; family Anatidae; genus Oxyura; species Oxyura jamaicensis. The sequence goes on from NC_048893.1 coordinate 138,595,252, forward strand.
CATGGAGGAAGAACGAGATCGACAGACTCTTTTCCTTTTGTTGATCCATGGAGTGCAGGGTGGAAAAAAAAAAAAAAAAAAAGATATTACATGGGGTATGCCTACTCCTTATTACTTTCTCTTAAGCGCTTGTGGTAAATTAGAGGGCAATAATGTTGGAGACCAAAAATTAATTAAAGTGGAAGTCTAATTGAGCATTATCAAATTCTGCTAAAAGTAAATCAAGTGCCAGCATTGTTGTCGTCTTGAAAATTAAGTGAGGTAGCTGTGTAGTGGATGTAAAGTCCAAGTGTATGAGACAAAAAGATCATTAGTATTAATGCCTATCATTTATTTTGCATATGCAGCGAAATATCACAGTCAGGATGAAGGTTCCATTTACTTGGCAAGGTACAGATACAAATGAAAATGTAATAGCTGATGTAAAAGCATTATGGATTTAGGCCAGGAGACCTGAAAAAAAAAAAATCAATTATGTCCAAAAGTTTTTACTTACACGAGTAGTCCCAGAGACACTGAAGAAATGATTCAATTACAGAAGGTGAACCAAAAGAAAAGTATGTGCCAAACTGAATTATAATATAAAGCAAAAGGTAAGTTGGGGATTATAAACAGGAGGAAGAGACTGAGGGCAATGGCATAAGAGGCTTGTTTCAGAAAGAGTAAGCCTCCTGTTTTTGCAAAGGATGCAAAATCAAGCCTTCTCATTACCTACCTTGCACTTAAATTCTTACCTGAAATAGAATTTATAGCCTGCTTGTACCCTATCAGAAGGTGAGTTCCTCTTAGCAGAACAGACTAAGCTTCAAAACCATTCAAATCTCCATGGGGCTATAAACAGCCTTGAAACCACAGAATAACAAAGATCAAAAGGGACCCTTGGAGATCATCTGGTCCAGAACCCTAAACAAAACCGGACTGATTTCAAAGAGCAGTTTGACAGGGCCTTTCCAGGTGAGCTGTGATTATCTTTAAGGATGGCAATACCTCCAGGTCTTGGAGCTTCTTTTTCACCACATTCCTTTGGAAAGTTTTTTTGCTTGTACCCAGTGGGAAACTCAGTGTAATGTGTCCTTTGCCCATCTTCCTTTAGTTATGCATCTTCAAGAAGAATCTGGATCCCCCTTTTTTTTTTCTATTTTTGCAGTTGAAGACAGTAATAAGGAACCCCCCAAAGCTGTTCCTTCTCCAAGCTGGCCAAGTCCAGATCCTGCAGTTGCTCCTTACGGTGCAAGTTATCTATTCCCAACCATCTCCCATTCCCAATCATCGAAAGATCATCTAGTCCAACTCCCCTGCCAGTGCAGGAGCACCTAGATGAGGTCACACAGAAGCCTGTTCAGGTGTGTTTTGAATGTCTCCAGAGAAGGAAACTCCACAACCCCCCTGGGCAGCCTGTTCCAGTGTTTGTCAACCTCACTGTGAAAAAGTTTTGTCTCATATTTAAGCAGAACTTCCTATGTTCCAGCTTGCACCCATAGCCCCTTGACCTATCAGTAGATGTCACCGAGAATCATAGAATCATAGAAACACAAGGTTGGAAAGGACCTACAAGATCATCTAGTCCAACGGTCCTCCTATCTCTGATACTACACACTAAGCTATTAAATCGTATCTCATAGCACTTCATCCAGGTGCTTCTGGAACACCACGAGGGATGGTGACTCCACCACCTTCCTGGGCAGGCCGTTCCAGTGCCTGACCACTCTTTGAGAGAAAAAGTTTTTCCTGATATCTAATCTAAATCTCCCCAGGTGCAACTTGTGGCCTTCTCCTCAAGTCTTATCATTAGTTATCTGGGAGAAGAGGCCAACCCCGAACCTTTCCTCATAAGGGCGATGCTCCAATCCCTTAATCATTCTCATGGCTCTGTGCTGGACTCTCTTAAGCAGTTCCCTGTCATTCTTGAACTGAGGGGCCCAGAACTGGATGCAATGTTCTAGATGTGGTCTCACTAGGGCAGAGTAGAGTGGGAGGATAACCTCTCTTGACCTACTAACCACACCCCTTCTGATACACCCCAGGATGACATTGACCTTCTTGCCCATGAAGGCACGGTGCTGGCTCATGGTCCACCAGGGCCCCCAAGTCCCTTTCCCCTTTGCTGCTCTCTAACAGGTCATTCCCCAACCTATACTGTTACCTGGGGTTTTTCTTTTCCAGATGTAGGACTCTACACTCGCCCTTGTTGTACTTCATTGAATTTCTCCCCACCCAACTCTCCAGCCTTTCTAGGTCCCACTGGATGGCAGCACAGCCTTCTGGCATGTCAGCCACTCCTCCCAGTTTAGTGTCAGCAGCAAACTTGCTGACAGTGCATCCCATTCCCTCATCCATGTCATTGATAAATATATTGAACAACACTGGTCCCAGTACTGACCCTTGAGGGACTCCACTAGATACAGGCCTCCAACTAGACTCCATCCCATTGACCCTCTGGCTTCTTCCCTTCAGCCAGTTCACAGTCCATCTCACCGGTGTCAAAGGCTTTACTGAAATCAAGATAGACCATGTCCACTGCTTTTCCATCACCTATCCACCTGGTTATGTTCTCATAAAAAGCTATCATGTTGGTCAAGCATGTCTTTGCCTTGGTGAAGCCATGTAACTGCCTCTAATGACCCTTTTATCTTTGATATGACTAGAGACGATGCCAAGGATAAGTTGTTCCATCTCCTTACCAGGGATGGAGTTGAGGCTGACCGGTCTATAATTAACCAGGTCCTCCTTCTTTCCCCTTTTGAAGACTGGAGTGACATGTGCTTTCCTCCAGTCCTCAGGCACCTCTCCCAATGCCCATGACTTACCAAAGTTGATGGAGAGTGGCCTAGCAGAGGCCAATAAGTATCCTTCTCTAAATATCTTTCACTGTAGTCTTATATATCTAACTCCTTGGAGCAACAGGCTATGCAAGACTGAAGACTCACAAAAGACCAAATAAAACTGAAAATTAGATGATATTCTTACATGGTAATTCAGGGTGATATTCAGCAGACAGATGAAAAAACAAAAGAAGTTCGGGTAACCTTTACTTAATTTAAGAGAGAAAATTCTTTAGATTTTAAAACATGTAAATAAACTTTCATATTTAAGTGGTACCTGTAGAAATCAAAGCAACTTTCTGACTTTTTGGTTAAGCACATACCCCTTTCTGTTTGTGTGCAACGAAATGCTACTGGGTTTGTCCTGTAGACAGCATACGGATGGTCACAGACACAAAGGTGAACAAATGAGAGTGTAATTGAACATATAAAGAAAGTGTGTTGGGAAGGTGACAATTTCAAGCACTTGAAAGTCAGGAAATAACATTTCCTGTAGTAACATTATCTCAGACATACTGCATATTTTATGGCATAGCTTATATTTTACCACACTTAAAGGTAAGACACATACTTACAAAGAAAAGCAGGAATAAAAAAGATTGCACTAAGAGGGTAACCTTTCCATATCCAGGTTTTTAAAAGCTTAAAAGGCTAACTGTAATGTATGACTTATTTAAGTTTTTGTGCTTAATATCCATTATTAAAAAAAAAAAAGGAAAGAAAGAAAGAAAAAAAAAAAGTGAGACAGTACAAGACAATCATTTGCAAAGAGCTTCAAACATTTCTGCTGTGGGTATATTATGGAAACTGCCTTCCTATAAGTACACATTTTTGAAACTGTGTTATAAAAAGCTATTAGAAAGAATTTTCAGAAACTAAATCTCATTCTGGTGAAAAAGACATACTCAAATTTATTCAACTTTATTGATATTTAGATATTAAAATAGATATTAAATCTATCTTTAGATATTAAAATACTAGCCAAAATGTTTTCTGGAATACTGGTATTGAAAAAAAATTTGGAATGGTGGAGATTTAGAAGGATGTATAGGATTGCTGTACCAGTATCCTAAAAATTAATCAGAATAATCTAAATCACTACAAATTACATTTAGATTGATGGATCACAAGCTAAGTCATGATCAGGATAGACAGAAATTCAATTAAGAAAATGTAGTAGCCTAACTAATAAGCATCTATATGTCTATAAACAAAAAAATGTCACACCACACACATTTGATACAACTATCTGATGAGTTTTCTACCTCGTTCAACCAACATTATTACATTTTAAAAATAAACTTCTCCAAAATATGTATTTGTGCACTATATGAAGTAAGTTCATTAAACGCTTAACAAGTGAGAGATCAGTGGAAAACATAATGAATCAGTTACTTTCTACCAAGTGCAATCCAAACCTGAGATCAGAATTGCAAAAAAAGTTTTATCCCAGGAAAACTGGATGAAAAGAATTTTGAAAGAGAGGATAGATTTATTTTTTCCCCTTACCATCTCTCAACTACTCTGGTTTTATTCTTCTCCTAATCATCATACTACCTGAGAAACTTCTATATAAGAACAAGAGCTGTTAATGAAATTTATGGAGAGAGTTATATTTTCACTTTCCCTTGGAAAAGGTTTTATTAGCAATATTTTCTTTCTTTTTGTTGCTTGTTGTTGCCTATTAGTAGTTAACAGTCAGAAAAGAGTTCTACATGTGATGGTCATGTGAGTCTATCTAACATCTGGAAGAGGATAATTTTTAGTGAAGGAAAGTATTTTTGTCACCCTTGTTACTTTTGAGTGTAAATGTGTTCTTGAATTCCAGGGGAGAACTCCTTTAGGATTGAACAGTAGAAGAAGGAAGAAATCCATTTAAAATGTACATTTGATTATGTACAATTCTTATTCCTTTATAATGGATTTGTACAAATTTACAGCCACTATATTTGGATGTCTTTTTTTTTTTTTTTTTTTTTCCTTCCTAGTTCAGAATATTCTATTTAAATTTTTAGCTTTAAAATGGTTTAGCCAGCTTGGGAGACACTCTTTAATACAAAGAAAAGTACAAAAATGACTGAACACTATTATGGAATGAAATGAAAGGAAGAACATATTAAGGGGTGAAGGAGATGTTATTGATGTGGAAAATGAAATGGAGACCCTTTTCCAAAGATTTCTTAAAAGAACTGTCCTTACAATGCCTTCCTGCCATTTTCTCCCTTTCCCCAAAGATTTTGTAGGTAAAACCCAGTATTGTAGGTGTTTTTCTACCCATGAAATATTCATCAGCTCTGCAGACTTTGCTTAAAGGAAGGAGCCAATAAAAGAAAAGTACTTTAGATATTCTTATAAGAAAAAGAAATTCAGTGCTGCTTAACTTCAAAAATTAGGTACATTTGAGAAAGAGAACTATGCCACAATCTTTGATATATTAGCTCTCTCCCTGTAATAATCTGTAGCTAATGATGTAATGTGTAACATGAAAATCATATTGGATTTATATTCCATTACATTAGAAATATGTCCTTTCTCATTTGGAAAAATGTGGGTGCTATTTTTCACCTGTACGGGGCAATCTAAACAGAGTGGCTTTTGAACTCTAAGAGGCTGATGATGATTTTAGAAATATTCTATCAGAGGAATGCTGGTTATTTGAATTAAAACATTGTATGAAAATTCTGAAATAGATTCAGGTGCAGTGAAATGTACCAAACATCTTAATTTCACGTTAATCATTGCTAAAAGAATAATGATAATTCCTCCAAATAAATAAGTTATTATCATTAACATAATGGTTTGTTGTTGTTGTTGTTGTTTTTTCCAGTTGAAACTGGTTGTTTTCTGAAATATCTCCAAAGCATATTGAAAAATGAAGTAAAATACTATTATTGCAGCTCAAAGTGTGATGTTCAATGTAAATTTTATTTGGTATCAAAGGAAAATGAAAACAACCAAGAAAACAAAACAACAGAGAAAATATACCTCTCAGATAATTAAAAACACTTTTTTTTTTTTTTTTTTTTTAAGGACAATAAATAAAAAAAAAAATTAATTATTAAAAAAATTTTACTTAATTTTTTTCTTTTTTTTTTTTTTTTTTTTTTTTTTTTTTTTTTACTTTCAATGTCAAGAGTGGAACCAAACTTAGAAATGAACACACAAAGGCTACAAATTTATTTTCTCTCTTCATATCAACTCCTGCAAGAGCTCCACTACCCTGATGAAAAATCCTTGTGGCCCAAGTAAAATCAAATTGTCAGTATATGGGTGGTGCTGAAGAAGCAGAAGTACAGAACCTGTATGCAAGTGATCATGCCTCACAGGTAAATCTGGGAAAGACCCTTCCAAAATGGCAAGACCGCAGGACTAAAGTTGTCCCAAAAGAAGAAGAATGTGTGTTGGGAAGAAAAACCCTGCAGTGAGATTCACAGGTGCTCCTTCTTTACAAACTCAATTTCAACTTGAATTAGACAACACAAGACATCCAGGATTGGAATATGTGGACATTCAGGAAAATCAAAGTCCCTAGATTATCTGGGCTTGCTTCCTCATAATTTATTTCATCAAGCTTTTTTTGAGAAAGGCTAGTTCATCAAATATAAAGCATCATAGATAATCAAATTCATGTTGAGAATACTTATGAAAGGATACTTTTTTTTTTTTTTCATAAAGATAGGAGAGAATCATGAAAGCTAGCTGTTCTCTATGAAAAAATACACCAATTAAACACACAAACAAACAAAAAAAAAACACAACTGATTTCTCATCAAAGATGAAATATATGAAAACTGAAAAAAAACTTTTTTTTTTTGTTTAGTTAAGTTTTTGAAACTACTTTTGGTTACATTAGAAAATACAGTTTTGTTGCCTAACAATCTCAATAGCTGCCACTTGTTCTGGCTGAGCCAGCTCTTCTGTGGTGCATTTTGATGATTGTTTCTGATGTCTCATTGCAGAAAAAAACAGAAAAACATCTCCCAGAGAAGACTGAGAATATATGGCACTTGAAGAGCACTCTGGTTTATGATTGTAAGATCAAATCAAGATAATATGCTTTGTCAAAAGTGTTTGTGACAGCTGTGGGTGAGTTATGTTTGCAAATTCCATTTTGGGTTATCATTCAGGCAGGAATCTTTTCTTCACTGATCACCTTTAGTATGAGAAATTCTTAGGTCAGCAAGAATCTCCCTTGCACTTCTCACAGAACGTAGAGGAAGTGTCAAAGACTTACTTTATTTAGACACTTGTCTTCAAAAGGTTTCAGTTCAGTAAAGGGAATCCCACTT
>NC_048893.1:138602372-138603680 GCF_011077185.1 Oxyura jamaicensis
AATTATTTTGACTTGACTAAGACATTTGAGTCAATGTTAACTATTATCTATGAGCTTAACTATCTGGCTTTGGTAAAAGATATTTTCCATAAACTAAGGAATTTTTGATGGAATAGCCTGAATCTTTTTTTTTTCTTTCTTTTTTTTTTTTTTTTTTTCCCTATTTGGCTTGAAAGTAATTGAGAGATTCTTATCATCTTTCATTTAAAACTCCACACAAGAAGTGATGTGCATTTCCATTCTACTCATAGGGGAATCACAGAGAACAAGAAATTAATGCCTTAGAAAGGCATTCTTATTTAGGCTACTAAATGGTGTTTTACAGAGCTTGCAGTTATCTTCAAAATACCAAAATAAACAAACTAATAAAAAAAATTTTTCCTTATTGAAATCTTATTGAAAGCCTCACACTTTTCTTCTCTTTTCCTGTTCCTTCATGCCTCAAAGGAGTCAGAACTTTGAGCCCCCATTGTGTTTGGCAGTTGCTAACTCCTCTGTCATGGGTAAGAAGCATTTGCTATAGAAGTCCTCCTCCCATTTTTTCTGTGGAGTCTGAGTCTCTTCTGCCCTGGGATAGATGTTAACCTCTCAAGAAGACATGGAGATGCACTTGGAATGAGGAATGCTCCCAGACTGGCAAGGAGGAATGGACAGGTTTAGGGCACAGTTACACTATTAGGCTGCCTGAGTCTAGACCATGTTTTGGCTATAAGCAGAAGCTTTTGAAGACTACAGTGAAATCTATGCAATGGATATTTCTGCCATGCATGATCTGAGGTAGTTTTATTTTCACCGTGTCTGCCCTATTAGATTCTTCAAGATCATTTTCTAGATCAAGAATAGCATAGTAAGACCCAAGTAAGAACATAAATACCTGTTGTTTGGCAAACCGTTCTAAAGTGCCAGATGAAGTCTTAGATGAAAATTATTCTGAATTGAAAAATGAGTAAATAAATAAATAAATGTAGATTTGTGAAAATTGACTGCTGTGAGAAAACTACAGGATGAAGAAAAAAAGGCAAAACAAAACAACAACAAAAAAGCAGAACAAAACCAATAAACTTGCTTTTACTCATGCAATGCTCATTGAAAGAAAAACACCACACTGATATTTTGTACTTCATCCACTGGTACCATTATGCTTTCAACAGAAGCCTTCATAACTACATACCTTGGCAACAACTACCTTCAGAAAGTGAAGTCTGTTCTTAAAATATGTTCAGCATATAAAAAATATCTATTTTTTTATCCTAATCTTTCCTTCTTTCTTTCTTTCTTTCTTTCTTTCTTTCTTTCTTTCTTTCTTTC
>NC_048893.1:138603690-138628690 GCF_011077185.1 Oxyura jamaicensis
TTTCTTTCTTTCTTTCTTTCTTTCTTTCTTTCTTTCTTTCTTTCTTTTAATGTGTTCTACATTCTTTATCAAGGTAAATCATCCTCTGAACTGACTGTGGGACTGTGGAGGATGTGCTCCTTATGTGCTCCTTTTCAGAAGAACAGCATTTGCCTGTGGTAGATGATAAGGCAGAACACATACAGCTATTTCATATCCCTAAAAAAAATCATGATTGTATAGCACTATGATAGACTTCTTAGTATACAAAGAGTTACTGTACATCATTAAAAGAATGAGCAAGCTTTTGATTTTAATTGTAATTGTAATGCTCTCCACTGAAGCCTCAAATGCATCGTTTGAAATCTAGTGGAGATGTGAGTTTTCACTGCAGCCACTTTACGTTTGTGATACATTAAAAGGTGTAATCCAACTGAAATGTAAATCACTGTTCTTGAAAACAAATTACAAATGGAGATAACAGGGCAGCATACTAGCACTAAAGCATCCGAGAGCCCATCTGAGGTGGTTTTCTTTCAGACCCAAATTGCATCAACCCTGTTATCATGGGTAATAGGGTGCTGCTAAGGCAGGTTGATTACAAGGCTATGGTAAACAATCCTTTTAAATGCAGTGCCTCAGTAGACATGCACATACAACATTAATCAACTGAATTCAAACAGAGCCACAAAGGGAAGTGGTGAGCCAGCCCCTGTTGCTTTAGCTCACACAGTAAGTGGCCGAAGTTCAGTTCTTGCCACAGTGGTGTTTTCCATCCCTTCATAATCAGTATTAACTTGTGTGAAACCTTAATTGTGAGCCCTGTGGAAAACAAGAAAATGAGCCCTTGAGGTTTCCTTTCAGAAAGGGCTGTGTTTTCATGTTTCAAGGCATAGCAATTTTGCTTCACTTAGGCAGTGACCTCCCTGGGACAGGGCCGCCCCCTGTTCTGTATGTATTTGCTCTGCCTCTGGGCCAGATGAAGGTGCAGGATGGACTGGGGGTCAATCTCCACCCTGTGGTGCAGACACTCTCCAGCATAGGGGCTGGGATGCAGGACCACCATGCAGTGCTAATCCAGGGAGAGACCAACCTTCTCTCTTCTGAGGCCCTTCTACCATAATAAATCAGCCTTTCCAAAAAGTCTCCACCCAAATAGCCAACATTAGTGTTAAGAGCAGCCATCACTTCTCCCCCTACACCAATCACATTTTATATTACCAGCCCCCCTTTGAAAATCGTTGTAACTCAGGTTATTACACTTCTCAACCTGCTTAAAAGGTTCATGCATTTATATAGCATGTACTGCCAAGAAATCTCCTCTGTCACTGGAGATTTGTTTTAGAAGATCTGCTGTAATGGGGTGAGGAGATTAAGCATCTCTTGGAAGGATGTTGATGTAACATGGAAAAACAGGTAAGTTACAGAAAGAGCAAAGTGCAATAAATAGCTTCTATTTAAAATATAAATAGAGTAATTTAAGTCTGCCTGAAGATAGTTTAAATAATTCAGTAAGTGATAATAATAACATTCACTGAATGATAGCTAAAGAATACCTGAGAAAGTAACTTACAGCAATGCTGTAAGAGGCCGTATACGAGTAATCATTGAGCATAGACAAACAGAAATTCAATTCATTTTGGAAATTTTTAATTGAATACTTTAATTAAAACATCTGTAATTCTTTAAAACAAGGAATATCTGCTAATTCAGTTCATTAAATTAAAAAAAAAAAAAAAGAGCATGTAAATGCTGGAACTCTATAGAACATAGCAGAAAAAGCATTTTAAAAGTGACACTCATAAAAAGTTTGAAACCCAGGTGCTAGTACACAAGAAAGTGTTACTAATGGAGTCTGAGGGTATCAAGGTTTCTGGTTAAAATCCAGTTGCAACTTAGTGATATAAAATATTTCCACAATATATGATGGAAAATTAGTTATTAATCTTCAGATCTGGTTTCTAGGAAGTGTCTGTATAACCAGAAACTCAGGGCCGTGTTAGGTATCTTTCTGAAAACTTGGAAGAATGGATGACTGTGGGTAATGTTTTGCTGTCCTCTCCAGAACTTGATCCTCTGGGAGAAGGTATTTTCAGCATTCTCAGGGACAGTAATAATACATTGAACACTTTGAATGAGGACAGAAAACATGAATATTTGGCCATCTTACATACAATTGATATTTTTCCCCACTTTGCTTCTGTTCAAATTCAAATTTTTAAAGCTTTTTTGTGGATCTGACCAGTTTCATAGTAATACTTAGAAAAAACATCCACATGTGGGTTTGTGTATGAGTCTACAGAGTGCAAGTAAGTATGGGGTTGCAAGTGTGGTGCAAAGGTTGTACATACATTCATGTAAAATATAGTGAATAGATTATTATGAAATCTCATTAGTGTGAATAGACTGACAGACTTTTACTAAAAATGTTCTTTATTCCCTATACGAGTACACTATGGACATCAGTACAGCCATTTCCCTTGGGCTGCTTTGCCAAGGTATGTGATCACCATTACTTACAGGGAATAGCTCTAGGAATATAAAGGTAATTCACATCACTTAGTTCTTGGATTTACTTCAACCTCTTCCAAGAGGATGACAAACCTTGTTTTTTGGAGAATGGCTCTCAGGAGGGATATGACAGGAATATTAATCCTGCAGTAATAACTGAGATTGCATTTCCTTTCAGATAGTCATCTAAAGAATGATAGCTTAACTAATTTTCAGTACTCACCAATACAGACTGGTGACCTAGACTGAAATTCTCTAGGAGCACAGGTATTAGGAGATAGGAGCAAATATAGGAACACAGTTCTTTACAACACAGAAATTGAAATTTATCTTTCAGATATCATAGGGACTGTTTTCTGTGTTCTAGTATTGGATTCCTCACTTGGAAATTCCCATTCTAATGAGATGAAGTGGGAGAGACTATGCTAGTAGAAATATAAGTTTCTGACCATGGCCCAGAGGAAAAAGACATATCTGGAAAGTAGAAGAGAATCCTTCTGAATGTAATACTTCTGAATTGGAAAGAAGACTGTACAAAGAACTATCCTTGGAACACCTGGATATGGTGTTTCATAAAGAGAGAAGAAATGCTGTGATACTTTTCTTTGAACTCTGAGGCCAAATAATGGAAGAGAATTGCTGCCACTGTGCAACACCATAGATGTAGTTATTAAAAAACTAAAATGGAAACCTGAGTAGACCACATCTCTTTCACATCTTGAACAGTTGTCAGGGATGTCCTGGTACCTGTATTTTGAGCTGTCATAAAATAATTGTGGTGGTTTTGTTTGGTTGGTTGTTTTGCTTTTTTTTTTTTTTTTTTTTTTTTTTTCCTTGGCAGCAATATTGCCAGGGTGGTCTATTTTAACACATTATAAAAAATACTTACTGGTTGTCTGGATTAAAATTTCAGTGTTCAGAGAAATACATACTCTAATAAAACACAGATGTACCTTTAAGCATTTAAGTGGAATAATAAAAATCAAGATTTCATCATTCATGTTAAGCACAGTCTTTAAGGAGTTTCTGTATTAATATGACCTGTCATAAAATGATCATTAAGTTTCATTAGACAATAATAGAGATGGAAGGAATGGAAATATCATCAAACTGGTTCTGTTAATTTTAAAGTTGTATACTTTCCCTTCCACTCTTAAAAAAATAAATCAGATTGAAAATTTCTTGGGAATATAATGATTTTAAAGTATTTTTTAAATGTCTGTAAGAATAGAAATACTGAGAATTATACACAAAGTAAAAGATGTACCTGACAGTGAGTTCAGCTCAACTATACAAAAGCAGCTCACAGCACAGACTTATAACAAATTGGGCAATCCAAGATGCTGTAGTCAAGAACTATATGAAACACTAGGATCATTTTGTACACACAGAGCTGAAAAATACGGCTGTTGTTTTCACTCAGATAATAATCATATACCTGGGCCACAGGATAAGGCCTGCTTTCTTGGTTCATGACCATTAAGAAACAACTCGCCCATTGTTAACCTTCAAGCAGAGAGGCTGCAAATGCAAGGTCATACAGGAAACAAAGATGTGGGAATCATTTAGTGCAACCCTACACTTAGACAGGTGCCAGTCTTAGTCTTTTTAATTGATCTCATTTGTTACTTATACCTGTAAATCACACTGTTATCATCTCTGAACAAGCAATGGAAACTAGAATTTGTCACTGACTGAAGATATCAGACCAAGACCTCAAATGGGCTGGCCATATAGATTTACTGGCTTAATTACACAACAGTACATTAGATTGAAACAAGATACTTAGAAAAATCCAAATTACATGCAGGCCTCTTGTTTCTTTATCCCACATTGACACAAAACACAGTTCAAATGCTACTGCTAAGAGAGTAAGTTATAGTCTTCTGAGAGAGACAAAGCCAGACACAGTCGGGCTTGACATAGCCAAAGATTTTTGATACTGTGCATCAAAAATTATCTTCTGTTGATCTAAAAGCCTAGTATGCCGACAGCATGACACTCACATCCCAGAGCTGCAGTGTTATGGTGGGAACAGGAGAATTATGAAGGCAACCAACTGTGAACCTTTTCAGTGGGATAAATTCAGTTATTTAGTAAGGGGTAATGTTAACTGGATTTAATTTCCTCTCATTAGAATTACTCAGTCCTATATGTAGTCCATGTAAAGACTAAGAAGCATAAAGAGAGAAAAATCCTCCCCATGCTAAAAGAGTAATACAAATATTTAGACATTTTCTAGATACGATTGTGCATGCCTCTTAAATGCAAATGGAGCCCAAAGAGAAACCAATACTGAAGCTGTAGACAACACCATATTGTGACATCCAAAAAAACTACAAAAGCAGACTTCTGAGATGAGAGGTCTCCATCTATTGTTCCCACATTGACTGCTTCAGTGGCTTCACATAATCAGTCCCCAGTTCCTGGCAGAGACAGGGGAAGTTATGAAGACTATCCTGCTTCTATGTGATTTGCCAGCTTTCTGTAGACTACAAAATACCTGTTCCACAAAGGACATTTCTAAATGTCAATCCTTCAAGAAAGAAGAGTGAGTGAAAAGCAAGACTATTTTCTGAACAGTAATCTTATTTTGAGCCCTGCCTCTGCTGATCTTGGGGAATGGTGGAAGAAGGTCTCTAAGAAACCAAATTAATTCTCAATAGTAAGAGTGGCAGGAAAAGGAAAAGGGAGGATTGACATTGAATATATGAGAGTAATTGAGCAGCTTGGGGTCTTTAGCCAACTTGGTTACTCCCAGAGAAGAGGCACAAGACTGATCAGGGAGAGGTTGTAGGAGGTTGTTTTTATGCCCTGCATTTTCCATCAAATACAGCAGAAAGCAGGAACTGTGAGAAGAAATTGCATCAGGGAGGAAAGATGGAATTCCTCAACAGAAACTTGCATTGGAAATATGAGGTAAAAAGATGACACTCGAGGAAAAGGAATAAAGGAAATTGCAGTGTGAGATGAGTGATTTGATAAAGAAAATGCTATATAAGGAGAGCAGTGAGGATCAACAAAGAAAGATACATGGAATGAGATTTATGTACTCTATGTAGTACAAAGATATTTATATACTCTATGTACACTAAAATTGACTTGCACCATTCACTTTTAGAATGGAAGACAGAGAAAAAGTAGTGGAAAGAGAGTTGAGTTATAATTCATAAAACGAGGCAAAATTTAAAAAGACAACATAAAAATAACTGGGCAGAAGGGAAAACTTAAAAAGAAATACAGAGGAAATGACCCAAACAGAAAAAAAAAAAAAAAAAAGATGAAAAATATAAACAAAAACTTTACAGAGAGGTTTACCAGAGGGAGGGGTGTGGAGGGGGAGGTGAGTGTGAGAGCAGTAGGTGGAGGAAATAGAGCAATAAACAACAGCCATAATAATTCACTAGTAATAATTCATCCATTTGTTGAACATGACTAGATCACTACATAGTCATTACACTTTGGGAAATGAGATGATACTTTGTTCACATTGTTAAAAATGCATCTCTACAGACATTCCCCTTAGCTATTATCATTCTTTCTTTTGAGATATAACTGAGAGCAAAGAAAGCTATCCCTTTCCTCAGCTTTATTCATATCACTTTTTGACACACCTTTCTGCCTGCTAATAGCAGACAGGAATGCTGGTAGGCATGTCACAATTAACAGACATTTTAAAACCAGTGATTACAGAAATGAAATATATGAAGCAAAGTTGCCTGGAAAATTGGAGTCATACAAGCACCCAGAAGAAATTAAACTGTTTTTCAAAACTTCTGTGCAAAAAAGATTTAAAAGATTCATTTCTATCAGTAGCCAATGTCAGTTTGTGATTAGCTATGGTTTCGAATGAAACGGCAGTAACTGTTTAAACCAGTTCAAACATAAACAATAGGTGTTTTTTATAAAGTAGAATTCTATCATGCTTCAGATTCTTCCTTGTGATATGCCGACCAGTCTCTGACAAGTGAGATAGACCAGCACCAGATCTTACCTTCCTTTCACTCTCTTTCTCACAGAAAATTCACAAAGAAGGGTTACTTTTCCCCAGAGGAATGGAGACACTTCTTGGGGTTTTTCTTTTAGAAAGGAATGGTTTCTACAGACTAATATGAAAAGATAGTGATGCCTAAGGAGGGACAAAGATAATAAATCAAACAAATATTTTATGAAAGGTAAAATAAATTACAAAATAAAAGTGCAAAAACTACTTTAATAAAGGTCATCCTGTGCACAACTTGATTGTTATTTCTTCACTCAATTTAGCCAAAATCCTGGTCACACTTGAGGACCACCAATTACATTCCCTACAGACATCTCTCAAAACTAGCAGTATGGAGAAGCATAATTTCTCTGATCATTTTCAATTCCTTCTAAGTCCAGAAAGATTTGGTCTTCTGTTTTCCTAGCTACAACTGGAAAACCTGGTAGAAAGTAACTAATTTCATGAAAGACATTCCTCAGTCTGGATCCATGAGACCAGGACTTATGGAAATTTCAAGACTTCAGTTTCCTTCCTAGTCTCAAAGTTGCTCTCTGAGACCTTGGAATAATTAGGGAGTAAACATTCAGCTGTCCTAAACTCTGAAGTTATGTTACAATTTCAACAAGACTCACACGTGTTAGTAACACTACCAGCACACGGTCATGTTTACAGTACTGAGGAATGGCCAACATTTCCTGTGCCAGGTGCCCTGTTCTCAAGGGCAGGGGAGGTAGGTAGCTAGTGGATTTAGCTCATGCCTGGCAACAGCTTTGCATGGGTGAGGAATATGATGGACCAAACACCTCTTACAATGTAGCTGATAGAAAAATGAAATTTTTGTAGACATTCGTATAGCTTCCTCTTGAGTAGAGAGTTTATGGGGATCAGAGCCCAAGTTGTTCTTCATGGTGCTACTTACCTTTGGTCTTAAAAGCACTCCAGTTAATTAAAATCATTCCCTTTTTTTTTCCTAAAACACAACACCCATCAGATATTGAAAGGTACCATGTTGACGGTGAGCATATATTCATCCAATTTGCAAGGAGTTATAAGATTGTTCTCCTCATCAGCACAAGTATGACTATTGTTTGTTCCATTTCACGACAATATGCATTTTTCTCCAGCCTTCATAGAATGGTTTCCATTGGAAGGGACCTGAAAGATCATCCAGTTCCACCCCCCCCGACATGGGCAGTGATGCCACCCACCAGACCAGGTTCCCCAAAGCCCCATCTAACCTTGCCTTTAACACCTCCAGGGATGGGGCATCCACAGCTTCTCTGGGCAATCTGTATGAGTGCCTCACCACACTCATAGTAAATCATTATTTCCTTCTATATAATCTAATTCTACCCTCTTTTAATTTAAAGCTGTTACTCCTTGTACTATCACTACATACCCTAACAAAGAGTCTTTTCTGTAGCCCCCTTTAGGTACTGGAAGACCACTATAAAGTTTCTATCCAGAGCATTCACTTCTCCAGGCTAAACAATCCCAACTCCCTTGGCCTGTCCTTTGGGAGAGGTGCTCCATCCCTCTGATCAACCTCATAGTCCTTCTCTGGTATGGCTCCAAACAGGTCCATGGCCTTCTTGTGCTGGGCTGCCCAGAGCTGTACGCAGTACTCTAGTTGGGGTCTCACGAGAGCAGAGTAGAGGGGGAGAACAATCTCCTTCAACCTGCTGGTCATGCTTCTTTTGATGTAGCCTAGGATATGGTTGGCTTTCTGGGCTGCAAGTGCACATTGCTGACTCATGTTGAGATTCTCATCAACCAGTACCGCCAGGTCCTTCTCTTCAGAGCTGTTCTCTATTCATTCTCTGCCCAGCCTATATTTATGCTTGGGATTGCCCAAACTTAGGTGCACGACTTTACACTTGTTCTTCTTGAGCTTCATGAGGTTCACTTGGGCTCACCTTCCAAGCTTGTCTAAGTCCCTCTGGGTGGCATCTGCTCCCTTCAGCGTGTCAACCACACAAAACAGCTTAGTGTCATCAGCAAACTTGCTGTCATTGTTACTGTCCATGTCACCAACAAAGATGTTAAAGAGCACCAGTCCCAGTACCGACCTCTGAGGAATGCTGTTTGTCATTTGTTTCCACTTGGAAACTGAGCCATTGACTGAAACTCCTTCAGTGTGACCATCCAGCCCGTTCCTTACCCACTGTGTGGTTCATCTGTGAAATCCGTGTCTCTCCAATTTAGAGACAAAGATATCATTTTAGGACAGTGTTAAATGCTTTGCATAAGTCCAAGCAGATGAAACCAGTACTTCAGTACTTCAACTGGACAACCAATGTTGTAAGCCCACTGTAGAAGGCCAGATTAGTCAGGCATGATCTGTCCTTAGTGAAGCCATGTTTACTGTCATCAATCACCTCCCTATTTTCCATGCGCCTGTGATGGTTTTACTCAAGTGGGCAGCCGAGCTCCACCACAACCGCTCTCTCACTCCTCCCCTCCTCAAAGAGGAAGGGGGAGAAAAGACAACCCAAAGAGCTCGAGGTTTGAGATGAGAATGATTTAATTAAGGAAAGGGGAATGGGGAGAAAGAGAAACAAAAGAAACAACAAGGCTGCGCGGAAGCACAGAGAGAAAGAAAAAAAGTTATTCTCTACTTCCCATCAACGAGCGATGTTCGGCCACGTCCCAGGAAGCAGGGCCTCAAAACGCGTACCGGTTGTTCAGGAGAGACCCTCCCCCATGAGAGCCCCCCTTTTATTGCTGAGTGTGACATCAGGTGTTATGGAATATCCCTTTGGTTGGTTTAGGTCAGCTGCCCTGGTGATGTCCCCTCCCCATCAATTGCCCACCCCCAGCCTACTGGCTCTTGGGGGCCTGGAAGGAGTTCTGATGTTGTGCCAGCACTATGCAGCAATAGACACAACACTGGAGTGATACCAGTGCTGTTCCAGCTATGAGTGCAGAGCACAGCACTGTGTGGGCTGCTGCAGGGAAAAGTGACTCCATCCCAGACAGACCCAACACAGCGCCTTACAATAGTTTCCAGGAAAATCTGCTCTATGATCTTGCTGAGCACAGAGGTGAGACTGATGGGCCTATAGTTCCCTGGGTGTTCCTTTTTTTCTCTTTTGAAAAATGAGGGTTATATTTCTCATCTTCTAGTCAGTGGCTTTTTAACCTCATCTGGGAGTTCCCTCAGAACCCACAGATGCATCTCATCACATCCTATGGACTTGTGCACCCTCAGGTTCCTTAGATGGTCTTGAACCTTATCTCTTACAGTGAGCTGTTCGTTCTCCTAGTCCCTGTCTTTTCCTGCTGGGATATGGGCTACATGGTTAGAGCTCTTGCCAGTGAAGACTGAGGCAAAAAAGTCATTGAGTTCTACCTCAGTCTTCTCTGTATGCCAGGTGACCAGGTCTCTCAGTTCCTCCTGGAGGGCCCACAGTTTCCTTAGTCTTTGATCATATAACTCTAGAATCATTTAGGTTGGAAAAGACCTCTAAGATCAAGACCATCCATTAACCTAACACTGCCAAGTCTTCCACTAAACCGTGTTCCTAAGAACTCTATCTACACATCTTTTAAATACCTCCAGTGATGATTATTCAACCACTTCCCTGGGCAGCCTATTTCAATGCTTTAAAACCCATTCAGTGA
Organism: Oxyura jamaicensis; assembly: GCF_011077185.1. Classification (NCBI taxonomy): domain Eukaryota; kingdom Metazoa; phylum Chordata; class Aves; order Anseriformes; family Anatidae; genus Oxyura; species Oxyura jamaicensis. The sequence goes on from NC_048893.1 coordinate 138,613,790, forward strand.
AGCCATTTTTTCCTAACATCCAACCTAAGCCTCTCCTGGAGCAAGCTGGGGACATTTCCTCTTGTCCTATTGCTTGTTGCTTGGGAGAAGAGACCTACACTTACATCGCTACAACCTCCGTTGAGGTAGTTGTAGAGACTGATAGGGTCTCCTCTGAACCTCTTTTTCTCCTGTATAAATAACATCTGTACCCTTAGCCACTCCTCATAAAACTTGTTCTCTAGACCTTTCACCACCTTTCTTGTCCTTCTTTAGAAGCTCTTCAGCACCTTGTTGTCTTTCTTATAGTATGGACAGAGGCCAGTGGGATGAGGTTCAGCATGGCTAAGTGCCAAGTCTTGCACTTTGGTCACAACAACCCCATGCAATGCTACAGGCTTGGGACAGAGTGGCTGTAAAGCTGTGCAGAGGAAAAGAATCTGGAGGTGTTGGTAGATTAAGAAATTTTGAGCAAATTTGCTGATGATACTAAACTGGTAGGAGCTGTTGACTCTGTTGAGGGTGGAAAGGCCTTACAGAGAGATCTGGACAGATTGGAGTGCTGGGCAATTGCCAACCACATGAAGTTTGACAAGAGCAAGTGCCGGGTCCTGCACCTGGGAATGGGCGACCCTGTCTATACACATACAGGCTGGGTGATGAGATGCTCGAGAGCAACCCCACAGAGAGGGATCTGGGGGTTTTTGTTGACAGCAAGCTGAATATGAGCCAGTAGTGTGCCCTGGCAGCCAGGAGGGCCAACCATATCCTGGGGTGCATCAAACAAGTCATTGCTAGTTGCTCAAGGGAAGTAAATGTCCCACTCTACTCTGTGCTGGTGCAGCCTCACCGTGAGTACTGTGTGCAGTTCTGGGCACCACAGTACAAAAATGACCCGAAACGATTGGAGAGAGTCCAGAATAGGGCCACAAAGATGGTGAAGGGCCTAGAGAGGAAGACATAGGGAGAGCAGCTGAGGTCACTTGTCCTGTTCAGCTTGGAAAAGAGGAGGCTGAGGGGAGACCTCATCATGGTCTGCAGCTTCCTCACAAGGGGGAGTGGAGGGGCATGTGCTGATCTATTCTCTTTTGTGAGCAGTGATAGGATCCAAGGGAATGGTGTCAAGCTGTGACAGGGGAGGTTCAGGCTGGATATCAGAAAAGGTTCTTCACCAGGAGAGTTGTTGTGCACTGGAACAGGCTTCCCAGGGATGTAGTCATGGCACCAAGCCTGCTGGAGTTTAAGAAGTGTTTGGACTGTGCTCTTAGTCATATGGTCTGAATTTTTGGTAGAGCTGTGTGGTGCTGGGAGTTGGATTCAATGATCCTTATGGGTCCCTTCCAACTAGGGATATTCTATGATTCTATGATTCTAGGTGCTCACCTGACCCTAAGCCAGCAGTGTGCCCAGGTGGCCAAGAAGGTTAACAGCACCCTAGCTTGCATCAGGAATAGTGTAACCAACAGGACCCTGAAAGTAATCATCCCCATTTACTCAGCTCTGGCGGGGCTGCACTTCAAGTACTGAATTCAGTTTTGGACCCCTTACTACAAAAAAGACATTGAGGCCCTGGAACAGGTCCAGAGATGAGCTACGAAGCTGATGAAGGGCCTGGAACACAAGTCCTATGAGGAGCAGCTGAGAGAACTGGGATTGCTTTGTTTGGAGAAGAAGAGGCTCACTGCTCTCTCCAACTACCTGAAAGGAAGTTGTGGGGAGCTGGGGTTCTGCCTCTTCTCACAGATAACTAACAATAAGACTAGAGAGGATGGCCTCAAATTGTGTCAGGGGAGGTTCAGGTTGGAAATCAGGATAAATTTATTCTCAGAAAGAGTAGTTAGGCACTGGAACAGATTGCACAGGGAGATGATGGAGTCACCGTCACTGGGGGTGTTTGAAGTGGTGCTTAGGGACATAGTTTACTGGGTAATATTGGTGGTATGGGGACTGTTGGACCAGATGATCCTGGAGGTCTTTTCCAATGATCTTAATGATTCTATGATTCTAAGGGGCCCGGAACTGGACACAGTGTTCAAGATCATGTATTTAGATAACATACTATAGAAGATAATTCAGGTTAACTTTTCTCAAATCTACCCACAAAAAAATTACTAGTTATGATATGAAATTAAGACTGGATGAGATATGAAATCTTCTAACATTTGTCTAAAGAATATAATAGTTGATGCCATTTTTGTTTCATTTTAGGAAACACACAAAATGCTTAATATTGTTGAACAATGACTGTTGGTTTTGATACATAATGTTGCGCTTTCATCTTATTATTTGAAAATCCCCTTTCTTAATCTGCATGGAAAATTCAGTTTCTAGAAATTCATAGAATATAAAGACAAACTGAAATATTTTTGTTTTACCAGTATAACAGAAATGGATCACATGAAAATGAAGTTTTATCTCCCCATGCTACTTTTTATTTTCAGTTGTAAGCTTGTACCCATCCTATCTGGATAATATTTTTGTCAGCTGTATTTGATTCAGAAATTTCATCTGGTTTAACAATTGCACTTGCAGAGAAAAAACAGAAGTTAGTTGGCACTGTTACAAATAAAATATATCAAGGAATTATGACAAGTTAGACTTTTAAAATTTCTGAGTAAAGGTGACTAAGCATTTGTCTTGTAAAGAAAAAAATATATATAATGACATGGATTCATAACAACAAAATAAATGTTTTTACCAGACAGCAAATGAATATTACGACTTTTTTTTTTTTTTTTTTTTAAATCTGTAATTGTACTCTATTGAACATATGTAGCATAAAATAACAAGCAGTAGTTGACTCTGCTTCTAAGATAGCTATCAAAGCACAGATTTGGAAGCTCAAAACATTAAACGTGAATTTGAAAAGTGATACCTGACAGAATGGCTGTACATTTTTACAAGATCCTATAAAGTTTACAAATCAATCTTTTAGTTGAATTTTGATTTAAACACATATACATCTCAGTTTCATAACCTTCATCTTTTACCCTGTTAAAAATATTCAAAGAAATCAAATAATTGTATGCTTTTATTAGCTTTGACAGAGAAGCAACAGTTGGTTTAACGTGACCTGTTTAGCTCTCCTTTTTCCTTTTCTTGTGCAACAGTAATAATAATTAAAAAAAAAAAAAAGATGAGTCTCAATATTTTATTTGCTTGAATTAGAAGAATGGGCAAGTCTTTTTCTTCATTAAGCAGCTGCATAAGTAAGAGTTGTCTCTATCTTTCTTGCTTTAAGATCTCATGGTGAAAACTGATGTGGAAATTATTGTTCCCTGGCATTGCACTTCTGACTACACAGCTACATTTTATGAGGCTTGTGTGCAATTAGCCAGTTCGTTATTTTATCCTAATATTATAATAAATCACTTCACTCTTTTTCTCTCATCCATCATCAACTTATCTGCCCGCAAGTCAAAATGGTACCAATTATTAATCAAGGCCACAGGCACCCGCTCCTGCACAGGGGCACCATGTTTCAACTGTCAGGTGGCATCCATCCCAGCCTTTCTTTGTCAGCAATAAAGAAAATGAAATTGGACTAATATGAATCTCATTTCTGCCCTGATTAAAGGCCTACATTTTCCCTAGGCATTGCCTGACCAGGTCCTGACTTGTGAGATATTCAGTGTTCTTGTAATGTCATTCGGACAGAGCGCGCCTGTCTCCTTAGGTCATTGTTCTTCAGATTCACTTGTTTTACATGGAATATAGGCTAGAAAATCTAGACTTCCTTTGGGGTGTTAATTAAGAGGAGCATCCAAAATTAATCAGCAAATTCACTAGGGCGAAGGGGAGCTGTCTGAAGGCCTTGATATAAAATGCACTCTAGTACAGAGAAATGAGCCTTCGGCTATTGACAAAGAGAAAACAAGTGCACAGACGGCAATCTGACATAAAAATTCATATACGTATACAATTTTACATTCATTTTCCTTGTCAGCTTGTCACCTTTAATTATAAAGGTTGATTCGCTATTTGGCAGATCTGGAAATTGTAAACGCTTGGCCATTTGAATATCATCATATGGTCAATGTCTTCAAAAAAGAATGACACAATAATATACAAGGAAAGAAACATTGTAAAACCAAGTTCAACTTCTTTGATGATCACCTTGAAGTATCTTGCAGGTCTTAGAACTGTGAACTTGGCTATAAAAACAAACAAGTTATGACTATTTACAGAGAAAACGTATTGACAAGTTGCTAGCCCCCACTCCTTTTTACTTACAGTAGTTTCTAATCTTAATTTCTTTAAATCTTTTATTACTTACTCCATTCTAATGATATTAGTGTTTGGTGTGAAGGATTTTCATAGACCTTCAGGCTATTAATGACCTTTATGTGAAAACAGCAAATTCTGTTTGCCCAGTGAAAAGAAGACTCAAAAAAAAAAAAAAAAAAAAAAAAAAGCTAAGCTGCTAAGCCCATATCATGCAGACATCTCACAGACTCACAGAGAAGCCTCTTAAACAGTTAACAATTTTAATCATATAAGTTTGTTTGTTTTCAGTAGACACTAAGTCAGAATTAAGTTTCTGCAACTGGCTGCAGGACTTTGTTTTGTACCTTGAAGAGCTCAGGACTTTGCTTTGCACCCAATAGCTCAGCTTTCAGAGGCTACCTGTTGTAAGCTTTTTCTTGTTCCGCTCTTCTTATTGACCACCTCTTTTTGATTTTATACATTTCTTTCACAAGTTTGGAAAGACCAGGGATGACCTCTTTTTACTGTTACAAGAAGTCATAGTTTCAGACTAAGAACAGCCATATTGCTCTCAGTTTTGGGTATAACTGTTACTTTTTATGTACACTCATAGACTAATAACATAAAATCAGGCCTTAAAAATGCTGCAGAGCCATATAGCAGTACACACCAAGGAATCCAGCTTCCCAAATCTATTCTGAAGTGTCTTATATAGAAGTTGTTACTTGGACCAGCTATTGACTCATAGTAAAACTAAAATGGAGGCAGGCAAAGTGAGGAATTCAGAGAGGAGGGGTACAAGTAATACATTATGAACATTTTCCTAATGGTATGGAACAGAAAACACCAGCTTATGGCCAAATGTACTGAAACTCAGCACTGTCATTTTTACTTTAAATAACCACTCCACAATAAATAGCATATTCTGACCTGGAAGATGCTACAGTATACTTTATACTGTATCTCATGCTAACTAACTATTTAATTTCATTAAGTTAAGATCCTAATTTTAATTAGACACCTTCACCCCTAAATGGGTATAATAACTTAACCTTACAACAGTGACTTTTCTGTTGCTATATTTTTAATATTTTTCTATTGATAAATGAAGATCATCACAAAAACTGAGCCCACCTAAGCAACTATTTTCCTTACTTTCTTTTGCATTTTTATAAAAAGGGAATATTTATCGGGCAACTATACCTGTCTGTCTGAGCATTTGTGTAAATGGGTAAGGGAATTATCCTCATGATGAGGCTCACCATACTTGTGATTGTGAAATATACAAGAGGTGGGTCAAAACTTGCAAGAAAGGGGGGTTGTACTTATGTATCTGGAGGAAAGCAGTGTGAAAACAGCAGAATATCTACTTTTTTTTTTTTTTTACTTTTTTTTAAAAAAAAACTTTTTTGTTTTTACTTTTTTGCTTTTACTTTTTTTACTTTTTTTTTTTTTTAACTAATATCAGTTCTCATCTTAACTAATTTTATTAGGACTAATGGGACTTAATGCTGACACCTGTTAGGTAGCTTTATGTTAGTTAACGGTTGATAACCTACTGAGCAACACTAAACACTATCTGATAATTGCAGCTAGTTTCTTAGTACAGAGCATTAACTCTGTTTTCACATGAATATGCCCCCTATATCCTGTACTGCCTGTTGTACAGAGTCTTTCTAAATATCTCCTTAAAACATAGATTTTACAGAAATGAAAAGTTTTTTGCCCTATTTACTTCCTTTGTATTTTTTTTTAAAGTAATACCTAAATAGCATACCAAGACTGTTTTTGAAGCTTGTGAAAATATGTGTATATGTGTTTTTTTTTTTTTTTTTTTTTTTTGTTTTTGTTTTTAATCTACAAATTGTAGCATTCTAGGAGGTCGTCTCCAGTTTGTTATTGCCCAGTTAAATTATTTATTATTTATTTGTGGGTTCTTTACTTCATACATAAGTCAAAAAAATTAAACTATGAACTGTAAATCTTATCCATTAATTATTTACATAATTACAATGACTGCTTAAAAAATGGGATTTCCTCAGACATTTGTTTTCAAGGTCAAACATGTGAATACAAAACTGAGTTTTCTATGCAAAGAAAGATCCATGTTTCCCTTCTGCATGTGTATGTATGACTTCTTTCAATTTTTGAAAATTTCAGTCACAGAAACTATATCTATGCTACAGTGCAACAATGCCCTGAAACCTCAGCATGAAACCTGTTTCCCCAGTTTTCCTTGCTGTTACATACATACAGCTTTTGGGGGACCACCCAATCTGATACTGGGAGAAATGCTCTTAGGTGCACCCTGAGACCGCATGAACTGAAGAAAAATCTTTCCTGTAGTCTAGATGCACCCCATCTTCCTAACTAATAAACTGTACCTGTAGATCTCTGTGCTCTTGCAGAAAAGAACCTGGGACAAGCATATGAAATGGCCTGTTGTTCTTCCTAAACAGAGCAGGTGACAACAACATTGGGTAGTGATTTTGCTGAAACCATGGGATGATGACAAAATGTGAGGGAGCTGCATGAGGTCTGTCATCATAGTTCTGTGACCTGTTATTCATTTTCTTCAGCTGATTTTATCTCCTAATAATAAACACAACCTTCTATCTGCATTTCCTACATCTCTGGTTCTGAGGAGAAAAAGTTAGTCCCTCTGATCCCTATGATTTGATCAGGTAATCATAAGGTGAATAGAATTTCTAGCATTAGGTGGATAAGATTATGGTCTTGGCATTCTGTGTGTTCACTGAATATAAAAATAAACAAAAATAAAAAGATAAACTGTTTACAGTTATGCCATCAATTTTTTAAAGAATTAATTACTAATCACAAAATCAATCTAGTTACAAACTTTAACCTTCCATTAAATAAACTGAAATTCCAATGGGGGTCTTTTTTTTTTTTTTTTTTTTTTTTCCTGATATATTTATACATATATTACATCTACAGATAAATCTATGGTACGAAGAGATTGGCGGTGTCCTTTATCTTTAAAAACAAACAAACAAACAAACAAAAAACTTATCCTGTCACTTAATGAAAGAATTAAAATTATCAAAACCACCAAAGATCTGAATGCCAGTAAAACTTTGAGACAGAAATAGAATTTAATTAACCAATAATTAATGCATACTAAATTAAGAATTTTAGTAACTCAAGACATTTCCCTACTTGTTCCTTATCTTTTTTCAGAACTTCACAGGGTGATTTTTGTTACATTCTCAAGTAATCTAATTCTCCAAGGTGCTCTGTTTTACAAAGACTGCCGTAACTGCTATCCTCCATGCAGTGAGATGCCTCAAACATCTTGCAGGGCCATGCTAGATAGCACTGCCATCTCCACACCATGATAGTGGGTGCACTGTAACCACAGGAAACAGACTTTATTATTTTGGTATTAACTTCTTATTAACCTTATTAACTAGTACTCTTGATACCGTCAGGGTGACACAGCATTCAAATCTTCTGATAAAGAAAAGTGAGGCCAGACAACATTTGCATCTCTCAGGGTCTGTTTACAGTATATAATTTACTCAGAAACAGGGCATTAGCTTTCCAGTAAATTTAATATCTTCTGACTTGATTATTAAATTAATATTAATCAATAGGAATAGATTTTGTGTAGTTCTTTAAAATAAAGCATTGTAAACAACAAAATTTAGTTGTACCCTCTGCAAGTACAAGGGTTTCATTCAAATGGACTTATTTGTAAAGGAGAGTGAGTCCATGTATGCTTCTCCACTGTGGAGGCCTTGACCCATGGATGGAGGACAAGTGAAAAAGGGCATTTCCCACTTGAAAACAAAAATTTTAGGATTATACTTTCACAAAAAAACTAATCAGTGTTAAGGACACAGCCTTCCTAAGGATTGGGATCTTGGTTGGTGCTCAGCAGCCTGCCAGAAGTAGTATGGATTCATGCTGACATTTGTGAAGTGTGGGCAGATTAGACATATGCTTCATATGTCAAGAGTTCCTCTCATGGAAACCTCTGTAAAACACAGGGACAATGTAGTAGTTTAGATGATGGGGAAGAGACCACTGAATGTTGCATCATGCTGCCTCTGTGCCTGCCCCCTGAGCTGCAGGGACCTGTTCAAGGAACAGGGACAGCACAGTGGACAGGTGAGTTGTCCTTCCCTCCCTGAGGGGCAGTGGAGGGTCATGCTCTTGCCTCTGTGCCGTTAGCCCATCCTCTGCAGGGTCATACCAGCACAGCAGGAATGACACCTGGGGACAGTTAGAGATTCACCCTGGCTCACTGCACCCATTCCTGGCTCCTTCAAGGCCTGACTTCAATATAAAACCAGACACTGGCTCATTTGCAGTGTTTTCTCCAAACTGTATGACAGAAAACAAAGGTCGGAGTCTCCCAGACTGAAGGTAGTTAGCAGAACAGCTGCCTCAAAGCTTTTTTTCAATGGCTAAAGAAGTACCATCTCATTACACTACAACACATGAATACAGGAAGTTCTGGTCTCATCTGACCTGAGCATCCCTGTCACTTTTTGGGGGTGTTTTAACTTGCATAACTTGCATAACAACTTGTGCTCTGTATTATGTTGGTGACCTGTTCTGGTTATCAGTAATAACCTTTCCTTTGGCTTCAGTGCAGTCTCTATGTTTTAAGATTGCTTTCTGTGGTAGGCAAGAGCAGAAAAATGGAGCACCTGATCTTGCTGAGACCCTTAAAAAATGAATTTACAAAAACAGAGGTCTGTTTTTGTAAAAAAAACAGCACTCATTTTAAATGCAGTATTTCTTATTTTAAAACTGAGTCTTGATGCAAATTCAATGAAAAGACAGAACTTTTGTTGTTGTTGTTGTTTTCAGAGTTTGGTTTGAACCCTGATTTTTTACTCTTCGTTTTGTCTTTTCTTTGCAAAAACTGACTGACATCTACTCACAGAGCAAATGAATGATCAGCTAAGAAACTGTGTACATGTGTACATGTTATCCTATGTGCAGCAGTTGGATAAAATACTTGCCGATCCCACTTTATCCTTAAAAGATATCCAGAATGATATGGTTTTATTTAGGTAATGCTTCTATCACAGCAAGGCTCGGCTTTTAATTTTCACTCTTAAGTAATCAATGTTAAAGCAAACAGAAAAAGAAGACTGCTAGGAGGAACGCAGCCCTGATTCACACATGTTTTATTGCAACTGTTTTCATCACACAAACTAGTTGCCAATACAGAGTGACAGATGTGAGACCTTGGGATTATAGAAACATCAAAATATGTCAGATCCTACCAGATCTTGGAAAATTTAAAAACCACCGCATTGACATTATTAAGTATTATACGGAGTTATATGGTTGGAAATGAATCAACAAAGAAAAATTCCTGTAGGAGTTGAACTGCAAGTCAAACATAGCTAATGCCAATCCTCATGTAGTTAGAAACTGCTTTACTCTGTCACAAGAAGCAAATGTTTGAATTGGCTTGACTTGCTTGAAGGAAGCCTCCAACTAAAAAGCAGAGAACAGGATAATACGATTGGCCTAATGATCTGGAGAAGGTGCAGTTCAAACACTGACAGGAGGCTGCAGATATATCTTTACTATGAAGGCAAAAGTCAACCAGGTTGGCTGTTGGTGAACCAGCACAGGTCTAGAAGCAGTATATCTAAGTTTCAGAAGTACCAGACCTGAGCTAATAAACGCTACTGATTTAGAGACTCCTTGACAGGGCTTATCAACTTGTCAGACTACTGCAATAACTCAGCTAGACTTCCTCCAGAGCAGCATTGTGCAGTGGCTGCATGGCTTCATGCCACATGGACTGATGAGGGATCTTCACTAGGTTGGAAATCTTTCTTGAAAAGCCACTGTACCATAGCAGAGAATTGCCAACTTCCCCAGCTTAACTCCAGGTATTCAGGACATAATGCCTGGCAAGTCTAACATACCTGCTTACTTTATTTTATGGTATATTTTCCCCAGGATATTTCTGAAGCATCTGGACTGCAAGTGCTGATTTAAGGCTGGAATTACTGAAGTAGCCACAGTGCACTTTTTTCAGCCTGACTCCTTAGTCTCCTCTCCTGAGGGAGTTGCAAAGAATCACTTAAGTTACAAGAATTATGTTCAACCAGTTAGGTGGCAGTTTTAGGTTGCATTACCCTAACGTTTTGGTCTAGAGCAGCAGTTCAACTTTGAAATGAGTTCCTCAGTTTTCCTCACATTCAGTGCTAGATGGTTGCAAACTGGATTTCAGGTAAAATTAAATGGAGATCTCTGTTTCAGATATGCCCCAAGTGTGGTATGTTCCCTAAGGCAGCCATAAATATTTGGACATTGAGTGGGTGACATAGAATCATGTGTGATGGGGACATTCTGTCGAGGGGATCATGCTAAACCTGGTCTAAAGTGAAAACTTTAAACCATATAGTAAGGAGTAGGAGTTCAGCATCAACTGCTTTGATCTACTGGTTTGCTCCTATCATACTGAATTATTTGCTAATGTAGACACAGCCTTAATCCTCCTTTTCTAATCATATACTAGGTTTACCATACACTGAAATACAGATGAAAGTACTTCCTTACATAATATTAATAAACCTGGTTCTACTATAATCAATAAGAATTCAGCTTTATATTTCAGGATGCCAAGATTTTCCTGCAGCAAGATGTTCTCTTTCAAAAAAATCCCAAGAGTCTGAAAAACCTTGAAGTCTGAGAAATTTTGAAAAACAACCTCCTAAAAAAATGGGGAGCTACTTTTCCCTTTAATCAGAAAAGATTTTTAAAAAAAAAAAAAAAAAAATTTTTTTTTTTTTAAGATAAATATATATTTTACCCATTTTTAATGAGTTGAATTCACTAATATTTGAATATAGCTTCAATATTTGAATATAGCTTCAAATTTAAACTCATGGAAAGGCTTGCTGATATGAATGACAAATCCAACATTGTTTATGGATAATTCCATGCAAGCTCTTAAAGCAATTCCACATACTGCCCTTGACCAAACTAGACAGAAAGCAAACATGCTCCCTTTTCCTGTTTCTTATTGTTTCTTTTGTTGTTGTTTTGAGAATATGCTTACTGATTGTGGAGTTAACTGTAAAATATAAGGGATTTTAGAAAAAAAAAAAAAACAGAAATCCCAGTGGTAAATGGGAATATAAGATACTGATGGAGAACAATGCATATTAATTATAATCCTATTCTCCAGTTCAGCAAAGCCTGGGCAAGGGATAAGAAAACAACAGTACACTGAGATCTTGTTTAATAGGAGTATTTAATAACTTTTTGAATAGATTTAATAGGAAGAACCCATGTCAGAACATATAAGACCTTGGCTGAAAGCTTCCAAAACAGAAGATATTATGAACCTCAAAAAAAAAGATGATGTTTTTGGAAGTTTTCATCATCCCACCAAATTCAACAGGGATGGTGAGATTTCAAACACTTTGTCAGAGTCTCCAGCTAATAGGATCTGTCTTTTAGGGTTAAAAATACACTAATCATCGGTAAGACAACATCACATGTCTAAGAACTTAGTTATTAGAACTTACTTCACTGTTCATATCATAGAATCAATCATAGAATCATAGAATCATAGAATGGCTCGGGTTGGAAAGGACCTTAAAGATCATCTAACTCCAACCCTCTGGCCATAGGTAGGGATAGCTCACCAAGTTTACTAATGTTAAAAATTAAATTTATAAACCATCAGTTGATACTGTTAAAAATATAAATGACTGATTTTCTATATAAGAAAAATATTTTGTTTGCTCTTTGCTCTCTTTCTATATAGATGTGTAAGTCACAATAAAAAATTCAAATTTATGAGTCTATGATTTTGTGAGATATTTCTTCAGTGACAGATGTCACTAAGGCAAAGCTAAAGTAGTTAATGTATATTTTTGTTAAGCAACAAAACTATAACAAATATTTTAATTAAATATTCTTCATATAAGGAATATATATATTTATATACGTGTATATAAAAAAGTAAAATGCTGAAACTTCCTTTTCATTTAGTGAAGAGAAGAGCAGTCTTCCTAAAATACTGCCTGTTTTCAAATGTACTTTCTTTTCAAATCTGAACAATATTTGAAAATATTCACTTGTACAAATTAACACCATCAAGATTTTTTTTTTTTTTTTTTTTAACTGAAGGTCTAATTTTAATGGTAATATTTCACCTATAAAAAGTGAGGATAACAAGTTTGTATTCATACAAAGGTGTTAATTAATGAAAGACAAACCTTTGCCAATTATTGACACATTCCTCTGTAATCCTGTTATGTGGAACATTCTAATGAAGTCATAGTTTATTACTAATGATCTAGCTTTGTTTTTTTTTTTTAAAAAATACTGCGAGGGGGAGGGGGTTGAAATAACTTATTTGCTTTGGTGTATTTTTTATCACAGCAGGTAAGAATGCTGCATTTTGACTGCCACATTGTATGCAGGATGAGGGGGTATGACCTCAGAAGCAGGAACGGAGAACTGGCTCTTTCACACTTCAGCACACACTGCTGTGAACCAGCACTTTGGTCATATTATCCGCTGCACCACAAAGCTGTCCGCTAATTATCTCTGAATAAGAATTTTATTGAACCTTAATTTTCAGTAATGGGGCCTGATAGTTTGTGAAGAAAGACAAAAGAATGGTCCCTTTGTTTTTCCCTTACAATAACCTTCTAGTGCTGGAGCTATGGCAGAACTCATTAAACTTGAACAATGAGTTGAAATATGATCGTGTTATTTTTGTCCCTGCCCCCAAACTAAGCTAGTCCTGTCTGCCAGGCTGTCCATCTGCCTAACAATATGGGAAGAGACATTGATTTTGTAGTGGACACTGTTACAACACATTCCCAAACCCTTACCAAATCACTCTGAACATGAATCTGAGCACAAATTTGAATCTTTTGTACGTTTGGCATGATCTGCCAGCAGGTTTAAAAGTGATCTGGGCATTATGTGGTGGAGATGTGAAAAACCTGATTGAACAGGGTTAAGAGAAAGCTGATTTGTGTTTGATTTGCACTGCGGGAATAGATTTACACCACCAGAAATCCTATTCATTCAAACTTTTAGTTAAAAGAAAGTAATACCAATAAAAATGTGTTGCTAATTCAGGAAAGGACTGTAGGTTTCTACTCAGCTGAGGGCTGGTAAACATTTTTTGTACTATCTTCAACATCTATCTTTCTTCAAGGCTACTCCACTAAGTAACATAATTCTTAAAATTCTTAAAAGCTTATTGCCTTCTAATTTGTGGTTTATATTCTAATTTTTTTATTTCCACCAAACATTAGTCTGAGCAATTGTGCTGTAGTATAGACGGTAAAATATCTCAGGATAAACAAAAATACAGTCAAAATCCATGGACTATTCAAAACACAAATATCCCATTATACTGCAGCTGAGTGAATTATTTGTTTTCATGTTAAAAATATATTAAAAAAAAAAAAAAAAAGTTTAGTACTTTCTCTTCCAGGATTATTTTATTAGTTCAATATGTCTGCAGTTCAGAATTCTTATCAACACTGATGTCCCTCTTAAATAATCCTTATTTTCCTGAGAATCATCAAAGCGTTTGGGGGAGATATTATCCTCCAAAGCATTTGGGTACCTTCTTTATCTAAAGTATTGCTTCAGATGTATTTCATAGAGTTCTCTGAGTGATATATTTGTAGAAGACTTACATAAAACAAGGGATTGAACCTTGATGTCTTGAGTAAATAGCATCTCTGTGCCCTTACATGGACAGTCAGGCAGACACACAAACACACAGAGGCATACAAACTATCCAGAACTGGGAGTCTGTAGAAGAAATGATAGTCTTGGAGAGTAGGGAAATGGGAGGAATACATGTATTTTTGTATTTATATAACTATATGCATACATACAATATATATAATGTATATGTAACTATATACATACAAACATACATATATATAAGAAGCCCCAAAAGCACAAACTCATTTCATTTTGACTTAACCTATTCTATGAATTTTAACATTCTATATCAAAACAAATAATCTGTTTTCTGAATAATGTTGCTATTTTTATAGTACTGACTAGGCTGAAATGACTAGCTTTATGTTAACTCCATTAATAAAACTGAACATCTTGTTCACATCCTGTGAATGAAAATATTTTGATTTTTCATTGTATGATAAGATATTCATACTGCAAATGTTGAAATCTCCTTTAAAAGATTTAAATTGGGCTTTATTTTTAGGTTAAACAAAGTAGCAGTCTGAGAGTTTGTGTGTGTCTGTACAACTGCTGTTAGGAATGGCTGTATTACCCTATTTACTTGCTGGCGTGATACCGGATAGGTTCCTGTGACAGCTTATATCAGAAATGTAATCTGCTCACTGTAACAGGCTTTAGTCTTCCAATGGGAATCCCTGGGTGCAAGTGGAAGAGAGTGAGACTAGAGGAATGCGCTATGTACTCAGATGCATGGTGGTTACTGTATGTTTCTTTCCAATAACTGCTACATCACTGCATTACTGTTCAAATTCCAAGTGTTCAGGCATGTAAATATATAAAACAATGTATCTATTTGTGCAAAGCATTCTTCATGAGGGGCATCCATGTGCTTTTAATCAGTTTCATGCTGAGTGAAAGAAAATTGTAAACTATGCATTAAAAGAAGATTTAGTGAAAGTTATTTCTCCTCTATCTTCTGCATCCTAATTCAATGCTCTCCCTTGCTTTCAGTGATAATATAAGTAA
>NC_048893.1:138633690-138638379 GCF_011077185.1 Oxyura jamaicensis
AGGAAAGACCTACAGATACTTATTTTTCTTTTAAAAAGAGGCTTAAAGCATTTTAAATTACACTCTTGTTATGTGATAGCTGATAAAATTCAGCAGAATAGGAAGGGACAGCCAAGTTCCAATGCGTAAACCTTCTTCAAAACAGTCAGAGTGCAGCCACGGTACTGGGAGATAAAGGAAATCTGTACCCTTTTTAATCCTTTATTGACTCTTTATGAACTCTTAGAAAACTGAGGCAAAATTTGGTAGTTTATTAAAACTGGACAGCTGAGGCTGGCAATGAACTTCAGCATTCCTGGGAAATATTTGGTTGTTTCACTTCAAGAAGAATGGGAGTGGAGCTCTTCAAAGCAATAGTTAATAGAAATAGGAAGGCAAACCCAAATTTTTTGTTGCCAAAGGGTGGGAGTGAAAAAGTGGCAGCAAAAATAACTACGCGTTGGGAATGGTTTACCCATATAATTATTTTTAAATATGGTTAAACACTAAGATTTTCAGTCTTATATTTAGGATTTTTGATGTCTTTTAGTATAGTTATTGCTTTTGTTTAAGCATTAATTGAAATAATAAGGCAAACATTTCTGTTTCCAATTATAGCACATTATGTTTGCAGACCTATATTCACAGAATACCATCTCTTTCTAATACTAATAAAAAAAATCTGCTTCAAGCATTTATTGTCCTACCAGCTGAAGGCTAAAAATGAGTAGGTCCCCATTGTTCTGAGTGAACTACATTATATTTTAAAATTAATTCCTGGTCTGAACAGTTTAGTAATTTTCAGTACTTGTGCCTTGAAATAAACTGAACCCCCTCTTCTCCTCACCCAAGCTGAAGTGCTTGCATGTCACTGCTCTTTATTAAGACAATAAATGTAAATGTTGCATTTGACACTCCAGAATACTTTCAAATATACAGCGATGGAGTCCTCTGTAAAGCTAACCTGATTGGTGGCAGCAATTTTGTTCACTCACTGTAAATATATTATGGTATTATCAAAAAGATACTCCTCTCAATTTAAATCCTAGATTACCAGACCATTCTTGGCCATCTTGAAGAGCAGTGCTGGGAAGTGGGAGGGAAAGCAATGCACAGTAAGGAGGGAGAGATAAACAAATGGCAACAACCCGCCTTTTATAGTCTCCGCTCTACACCATCTTTCCTGACTGAAGCAGAGTGAGCCATGTGATGTGGGGGTGCCTGATACCCTCCTTTGCAGCTCCAGGGCTGCTAGGCACCATGGCCATGGTTGCCTTGCTGTGGTCTTATAAATGTAGACTACATCCCTCTTTTCACATTTCAAGGATGCTGGAGCACTAGCTCTACTCACACAGGTTTCATTTTTTTATTTTTTTATTTTTTTAAACCTGAAGCCAAGCGCGTATATTTTGGAGGTAAATTATGCAGAAAAATACTTTATATTTCTGCTGAGGCAAATGATTTTTAAGTAGGTCTCATAATTACTTCGGGTGGAGAATGTGCTTTTTCTCTTTGGTCTATTCACTTGCAGTTCATATGAGGAAGGATTATATTACTATCATTACACAAACACTTAAATGGCTCCATTGATTTGTTTAGAAATGAGATATCAATGACAGTTAATTATTCAATAACTGATCATTAATTTTGGGCAAATGATCAGAGACCCTTAGGTCCTTCTAATTTACTTGGCTCAAAAGAGTAGATGAAATCTGTTTGTTAAAAGCATATGACACACTACTGAACATTCATTTTCATTCTGCTACAGTAAAGTAGTGTTTTAAACACATTCATGAAATGTTATAATACTACTCATGCAAACCTATCGATACAAGAAAAGTTAAACACACAGTCAAGGGGATTATTATCTAGCTGTCTATATCTTTCATCTAACCTGACACATTGCCATGTATTTTTTGGTGGAAAACAATTTTTAACTTACTTAAACAGCCTGCTTTTAATTAATCCTTCCCTCTTTTCCTTGCTTTTAAAGCTATCCTAAGGAGATCAAGGACTGTTCATACCTACTGGGCTACAGCAGTACCGGATGATGTTCAAAAAGCATTGCTTAAATAATGAGGGTACCATCAGTCCTTACATTTTTAATTAAAGTTCATTCAAAGTGTGCTTTCCAATACCTGTGTCATTACCCTATCACCACATCTCAGAGATTTGCTAATGATTAATAAGCAACACAACATTTTCTCTCACTCCATCTGCATGGGATTGAGCTCTAAAATTTCCAAAGAATAAATTAAAGCAGAATTAAGGTTACAAAATAGAGAGAATGTCAAGCTGAAACTCTTTTCATTAACTCAGTGCTCACTTCTGCCAAGGTCTGCAGCACATATTTGATTCTGTAACATCAGCGTGCTGAGATCATTCCAATATCATAATAGAGCACATTTAAAATGAGCAATTGAAAGCTGCAGTCTTAGCCCTGGTTTTATTTGCTTTACTTGGCTAGATGGACAAAAAGTAGCCTGGGTGGGGATCTGGTTTCCGCTCACTGCAGTGGAGTTAATGCTATACTGGGGTAGTGCAGTGAGAAATCCCAGAGATGGCAGAATATTCAGAGAAGCTGCATAGTGTCACTTCTGCACTGGCCACAGCCTTGTTCTGAATTTATCTTAGTAATTCAGGTCCCTGTAAAACACAATATGGAAGCCAGTTTCGTTTTTTTTTTGTTGTTGTTGTTGTTGGTTGGTTGGTTGGTTGTTTCTTTTTTTTGTTTTTGTTTTTAAATAGCATGACAGATGATAAACTTGTCTATCATGCAATACGTATTTTGAGAAATATTTTATAAAACTTCTTAGAGTGACAGTAGGGTTGTGATAGTTCCCACGTGTAAAACCAGACCAGGAGCAAGCCAAGGGAAACAGACCCACGTCCCTTTACAGTGCAAGAGAGACTGGCAAATATAGCCTCATTAAGGGGCAAACCAGTAAAAACAACAATAATCTTGGTTCAAATTGCAGCTGTCTCATTTCAATGTGAGTGTTACCTATGTGATCACCAGAGGTCAGTGTCACCACAGGCTGCAGCACAGAAATGGGGCGAGGGAGTGAGAGAAAGCACGATGCTGTATGTAAAAGATGAAAACTAGCTTGCCTGATCCCTACAGAGTTTGCCTGTGCCCCAGCACCAAGTATAACCAACTCACAAGTCTCCCTAGTTTTTGTGAGATGGAGGGTGGGTGGCTGGGGAGAGCGCTGAGAAGAAAAGGGCAAGGGAAAAAGAATTGGAGAGCTGAAAGGATATGGGAGCACGAATAAAAGCACAACTTGGCCAGGTTCTTTGTAACCATAAAAAAATATTACCTTCAGATTCTCCAGCAGACAAGTCAAGTCTTACCTGTGTTAAGGCATGTACCTAGCAATATAAATTATTGCCAACTCCAAATGCTCAGAAATTATGAAGCTGGCTTGCAATGTTTAAATAATTAAAAAATACTGTTCTTTTTTCCTTTGTCTACAGGGGCTTTTATTGGATGTACTTCCAAGCTTTGCTCTTCTAACATAACACCTGAGAGTGTGTGCATGTGTGAGTGTGTATGCATGTATTTTTAATGATGTGAAATCTTCAGGTTGCGTAGTCTGCCTCCGGGGCTGCTGTTTAAGAAAAATGCCAGAGCCAGAAAAAAAGAAAAAAAAAACAAAAAAACTGGGAGTTGTGAAGACTGCTTCCCCAGTTGCTCACTTTCTTTTGACAAATGGTCTTAAAGCCGTGGCCTCTGTGTGTGGGTCAAAGAGGTGATGGATATATGTGTGGGCTGCTATTGCTCCCTCACCTTGGCATGTCATGAGCCCCAGCAGCTCACTCAGTGTGGTCCTTCTATACCATCCAGATGTGCCACGCTGTGAGTCTGCATGCAGGGAAGTGCAAAAGCCATGGCAGGGAGCAATCATTCAGGATCAGAAAGGAGAACAGAGAGGCTCACCCCTGAGCCTTTCTGGGATACCTGAAGGCACATGGCCAGATGTAATGACAAGTGCTGCCTAAGGCTTTGTCCATACTGGTATTTTTGGAGGTTATCTCCTACCAGTGCTCAGGCAGGTAGCAACGGTAATACAAACAGTGGCATGGAGAAGTCTCAGGCTTAGGTGTCCTGTATCCTAAATGTCTTCTACAGTGGCTACTAATGAACATTATTACAGTACAAATTTTATTATGACAAAAAATGTTCAGAAAAATATTTATTGTATAGGATGTATTGTTTGACAATTGCAGCATATTTCATTAGCAAAGGAGCTGGGGGTCCCAGGCAATGAGTTTTTCCCTGCTGGAGTAGGGGGAGTTCTGCTTGGCCTTTTTAGTCCACTGGTGATTCTTCATTTGCAACACTGATGCCCAAACATCACTCCCACCATGTAGCTCAGAAGCAACGGTGAAAACTGTCTTGAAAGAAACAAGCTTGTTTTCAAGCTCACTTTGCACAAAGCTGTGTCTTAACAGGAATACCTTTATTATTGTTGTTTTTATTACTATCATTATTTTATTTTTTTTCTGAATGTATAAATGGTCATATTAGGAAAAGCACCAACTTAAAAATAGACAATCATTTCTTGGGTAACAGTAGGTATTTATTTTCCTATTGAAGAATATAGACTGCCTCTTACATGGAAATAATATACCTGATACCAGACTACCAGACAGAACTGAAGTATTTATCCAGCCATATCAGCTGCTCTTAGTTCACTCCAGGGTAAA
>NC_048893.1:138638479-138653708 GCF_011077185.1 Oxyura jamaicensis
GTTTTTTTTTTTTTTTTTTTTTTTTTTTTTTTTTTTTTTGGCACAGCCCAACAAAAGAAATATAGGCCAATTCTTCAAACTGTGTTCAAATGTTAAAGGTAAAAGTCCTAAAACTGTCAGTATTTAATGAACACTCTATATTACTGAAATCTACAAATACCTGACAGTTTCGTGAGACATTTGTCTCATGAAATCCTCTTGATGGGAAGTAGGGATTTGAATAAAGTTTACTTGATCTCAGGGTAGTGCTTTGACCACTGTGTGATCTCTCTTAGTAACTTTTACCATCCAACATAAGGATGCTATCACAGGTTGCACTGTAAATATATATGCTCCTGTTTACCGTGATTCTCTCTGAGATCTATGATCAGGCTAAACAATCCATGTCAGTATACCATAGCATGTTCATATTAGTGCACTAAATTAACACCATAGAGTTTAAACAATATGTATTTAAATATATGTAAATCTAAGGTAAGTATAGGGTAAATTTATATATTTTCAAATGTTTGTTTTCCACTAAATACTTCATAAATATTTTACCACACGTTTTATTGTAGCAATTATTCCTTTTTCATCCCCCTCACCAAGTACCCCTCACCTTTCCAAAATACAGCCACCTCTTTGATCAAGGCATTCCTTTAGTCTAGAATAGATTAAGACAGCATTGCATACAGGCATTTCCCATTAAAAAAAAAAAAAAAAAATGACATGGGAAAACTGTTTTACCACCTAAAATAAATCTCTTCTATAATTCTCAGTGCTTTGTATAGTTTAAAGTGGTCTTAAAGTATTAATTCAGAAACACCCTCCAGTCTTATTTAATGATGGTTAGGGAACAACACACTAATTGTAAAGTAATAATAATAACATTAATAATAATAATAATAATAGTAGTCTATGCCAGTATGGAAGCTGGTAGGGATGAGTACATTTAATAAGTCTGACGAAAAGCATGACATCTAATTAATGCTATTTGGCAAAATTCCGAGTTTTGTCAAGACACTGCAGCAGCCTATGTCTGGGTTTAACCCTGTGAGGGCTGTTGAGACACCAGCAACAGGCAGCTGGAAAAGTTTCTGTGCCAGTTAAGCTGCTGAGCACTCCTTCCTGCAGTGCCTGTACCTCTGAAGGGGAGCAGAACCACCGAGATGCTCCAGAGATGTAATGCAAATCCTCTCCAGAGGATGAATGTGTATAAAAAAAGGAGATAGTGTTAAAAAAATCCATATCTCTGGGTTGCTAGGATGGGGTAAGTACACTTTGCACCTTGTGTGTAGTAATGGGATCTGAATGCTGTCAGCTCAGAGAAGGAAAGGCACCTATGAAGGCAGCAGTGATGCAAGAAAGTCCCTTGTTACTTCCACCAGTGTTTATGGGTGCCTGAACTTGTATGGGATATATAACCAGTGGAAGAAGGCAGGATAGATACTGCCTAGCTGCAAGGACTTAATACTGTAAACTTCCCTCAGTCTCATAATTTTGGTGAAGAGAAATCGATTTTGGAAGGAACTGAGATTTGGTGCCCTAAGTCACTCTGTGTGCAAATCCTATCTCTCTGGTTAAATAAAGAGGACAGGAATGTTACTAACTCCAATACTTATATATTCTATCCTCAAGATAAACGTCTAACTGATGTGCCTCAAGATAGCTATCAGACTTATGCTAGCAAGGGTGGCCTACGTGTGCTGTAGAAGAGGAAACAGACCTCAGAAAGACCTGAACTGAAATGGCTCACAGGTTATTGGAGTTCTTGACGAAAAGTGGTTGAGTAGGACATCTGCAGAAATTTAAAGTACCAGCTGATTCACCTGTTATAAGGAAGAAGAGAAAACTTCTGTGTGGAAATAAGAGATCAAAACTTAAAAATATAGCTTTTTTTTGCCTTTTTTTTTTTTTTTTTTTTTTTTTCAGAAAGAAATGGATTTTGAAGACTTTAGTAAAGACTTTAGGGGTCAAACAAGAAGGTTGAGTTTCAGTTTTTTCACCTTGCTGTCAGTGATTCACAGAATGTTAAAAGATGATGAAGCAAAAGCCTGGAGACTTTTCTGTTCCTGAGACCCACTCAATTTCACACAGCTGTGCTAGCTCCTCCTCTGAGACCCTCCATCCAAGCTGCAGAGCTGGGTGCCTGTTGCCTTGCACTGTGGTCTTAGTCTCCTGGGACACAGGCTCTGGTCCTAGACCTTATCCCCACAGGCAGGCAGGTGTTCACAGAGGAACATCACAGAAGGCAAAGCTATTTGTAGGGGAACAAAGCAACAGGGAAGCAGAGAGCTTTCTCTTAAGCCCTGTTGAGAAGCAGGTAACCTCTGGAGAAATTGAAAGGCAGCCTTAATGAGTTGCAAGTAACTTTGAAAGCGTAAAAGCACAATTTTCCCAAGGAAAAAAAATAAAAAATAAATAAATCCTAAATCCTGCAAGGCTGGATTTCCTCTAGCTATAACCACTGGACAATTGAACTGTGACTACAGCTATATGCCAGTTCAGTTTGCTCTGTGTCCCCATGCTTATTTCTGTTGCCTTGGTATGCATAATAAAATCTCTAAATTTCCCAGACTGTAAATCTGATGTTTTAGTTGGTTGTGTGGATCATAGCATGGCAGACTGGAGCTGTAGCAATGCCCATAACACTGTGCAGAGAGAAAAGTTTTGGTCTGGAGTTCTTCCTTTGTGCAAAAGCCCAGTTCTCCAGCTCTCACAGGTATGCAGATCAACTGCTTGCAGAGAGAACTCTGCCTCTCTCCATCCAATTCCTGTCCTACAGAGCCTGGGACTAACACATGCAATTAGTGAAAATACTTTATAATAGCACAATTTCATAATATTTGTAGTCATGCTCTGTTACATATTTCGGAGTCTAAACTACTAAGAACTTGTGTTTATTTATTATTTTTTTTTCCATAGGTACAAGATATTTTAATATATGTGATATATATTCATATATACACATTTTTCTTTATTTTTAAAAGACCATTGGGGAAACTTGCTGGCAATTTTCTACAGAGATGGAAGTGGAAATGGATGTGGATTGTTAATACCAGAATATCACCTGCCATCTGGATAGGTTTAGCACATGATAAACTGTGAGGTTAGGACACAGATTTGTGGTGCTTGAGGAGATTGTTTAAAAGCCTGTCTGTGTTGGCCTAGCCTGACTCTCATCCTGTGGAACCTTTGTTTGTTTCCTTTTACAAGATGAACAAAGAACAACAATTTTGAGATGTAGCAGCCTCAAATTTGGAATTAAAAAAAAAATAATAATAAATAAATAAATAAAAAAGAGTGTTTTTTTGAGTTCTACCAATTATTTTTAAATTCAGCTCTTGGAATTAAACTGAGGTGTTGTGGATTCATAAAATATGGAACTTAAAAGGACAACTGGGTTCACTCATTTTTTACCTCCTGTATAACAAAGAGCAAAAGTCTGTTAAATGTCTTGGTTTAGTTCCAAATCTCTCAACTTCTCTTGGTGTTACATAATTTATCAAAAATATTCAGACTTGTTTTCATGTGTTTTCTAATGGGGAATCTAACATATATTGATACATTGTTTAGGAGTTAATTTATCTCACTGATAAAAAGTAAACCTAGTTTAAACTCTGATTTTATCTAATCAGAGCTTTCAGCTCTTGGAGTATGTGGCAGTCTTTTTGCCAGAATGCAAGGATTATACTTTTCTCCTACAAATCGCTTCTCCTAGACTCCATCAAGTCACCTGTTACTTCAATATCTGGCTACAATAAGGTTTTTAAAGTTTTGGTGGCTGAAGGATAAAAATAAAGCAGACTTTGTAAGGCCAAGTAATATTTTTTATAAGACAGGTTGATACAGCTGGGGAAAAAAGATGGAATTTAGGGCTTGTCAACATAAAAGTTCATCTGTTATTTCCATTGATATCAGTTAGACATAAAAAATAATACTTCTCCCTGCACACTTTGCCTGGCCTATGAACTAAATAATTTTATACAACAAAATTTGTTGGAGTTAGTCATTATAAGAAGGAATTATAAGAATGAAGCCACACTGCTACTGCTGCAATGGCTTTTCTCTATAGTGGGGAGATCAGAACTAGGGATAGATGTCTGTTGTCCTCAGAGTTATGTGATGTGCAGTGTTAATGCACTCAGAGATTACTTTTTTTTTTGGACTCATCATTACTCCAGGGTTCTTCATTTTGAGTTCCATAGTCTTTTCAGAGTCATTCCTTCTTGGAACTGAATTTGTCCTAACACAGGTTATTGGCTGATGCAGTTTGTGTTCCTTCTTTCCTTCTCTCCCCAGCTTCTCCACAGGCAGCTTCCCACTGCTATGCTGTGTTACAATGCTGTGGTGCTTGCTTACATCCAAGTTACCAAGAGATCCAGCTTACATTGTGTCAGCAATCTCTGTGTAAATTTATCATTGCCCCAGTTTCATGATCAAATTTAAATTTTATCAGTGATCATTTTATGTTTGAATAATGCAAATACAGTTCTGGAGGTATCTCAAAGGATCATCTGGACCATATTCATACAAGGACACTTAGAACGTCCTGATATGTTACACAATCAGGTTATAAAAACTTCCACTGAGGAATTGCAGCTTTCCTAGGTATTCTCTTTGCACTATATTTCCAAAAAGCTATTCTAAATCTTTTCCTCTCCACAGATGCAAATATTTCATAGCATGGCATTAAAAACTGATCCCTGAGGACCTGACTAGGAAAACATCATTTCTGTGAAAATTCCCTGTTTGCAATTACAAGAAAGAAATTGTACTTTTTAAGCCATTCAACATGTGCCATGTTGAGTTTATTATCGTTTTATTTTCTTAATCAAAATTTTGTGAGGTACGAAGTCAAATGCCTTACAGTACTTGTGCGAACATTATTACCTTTATCAACAAAACACATGCAATATTTGAAAGCTAATGAGCTATCCAAGATAGTTTCCTAATCAGCCCTTTTCCTTCCCACTAGAAATACCCAAGTCTAATCTCTCCCCTGCCAAGCCCTTACTCTAGCTCATCTGAAATACCTCATTTTTAGAAAACTGGGAAGGAAAGGATTTTGTTTGGGGGAAAGGGAGAGAAGCAAAACTGTTGATTCCTGCTTTCTCCTTACCTCTTTCCATAGCCTACAAGAAAACAAGCTGGCTAAGTAATACACACATGTAATTAAAGCAAAGCCATTTTGGAAATAATTCCAACTTACCCTGAAAAAGTGATATATTTGCTCGCAAATGATGTGTTTCAAAATTAGAGGTGTGCATAGGTTAAGATTAAGTTGATTGTTAAAACATAAAAATTGTCAATTAAAAAAACCAACAACCCTACTAACTACTGTCATTTTCAGAACAAGTGAATGAGAACATCAAGTAATGAATTGAAATTAAGTTGTTTCTCAGTAATCACAGTCTATCTAATTTCTTCTCTCTTAAACATCTGTTACTTACACATCAAAGTAAGGGCAGTTAGACTAAAAGTATCTGGACAGTGTAGATAGCTACTGGAGAGTCTTCCTTACCAAGGAGAAAATTTCCAATCATACTCAAGGGAAAATGGAACCTGTAATTAATTTTCTCCAGATATATTTTAACCATAAATTCAGTGTTTCCACAGAGTACTCATGGTGAATTAAATGCTCTGGGAAGAAAGAACAGGAAAAAAAAAAAAAAAAAAAAAAAAGTTCTCTATTATAGTATTATATTTTCATTATCTTCATTATAAAGTCATTTTTTTTTATTTTTCTCAGTCTCCTTAACTCAAATCTGGCTGAAGTAAAACCTAAGTCCAGTGCAATGTAATGTAATATAAGGTTTAGCTAAGAAGAGGCAATGAACACCTGTATCAAAAGTGGTGGTTACCATAAAATGATACATGTGTTAAATATTTACCAGATATCAGTATTATTTTCTGCTCAAAGTTTAAGGAACTACTTAGTGCCCTCAGATTGATGATGTGATAACCCTTGGTAAATATTGATTTTTAAATGGTGACCACTGTACAAATTTATACTTGCTAATGGGAAGGTCACAAAGCAAACAGTACTAATTGAGCAAAATCAAGGCTCTTCTTCAGCTTGCATATTTGACTTGACATATTGTGACGGACACAATGCAGCTCTTTGATGTTTCTTACCAAAACAATGTTCAACTTAACTCTGGGCAACATGGAGACATTAAGGTAAAGACTAAAATGCTAGTCATTATTCCTTGAGTAATACATGGCTTTGTAAGAAGCTAAATGAGATGTTAACTGCTTTCAAACCACCTTCTCTTACAGAATGCTAGAATTCCCTTCCACTTTTGTTTATTATTTTTTTTTTTTCAGTCTTTTTATGCTTATGCTTTCATACTTTCATGTCTTTCAAATAGGTTTCATTGAAAAGCTTTTCCTCAGACCATAATTCTAAGGATCTGTTTTTTATTTCCTCTCTTCAAAAACTTATTCAGAAGAGGAATTGAAGAGTCAACCTGAATCACAGGGCTATGTTCTGGACTGCAGAAAGTGAGGTTTTTAAGCCCTCAGAGCACAGATCTCACACACACAGCTTGAAGGGGCTTCACAGCTTCTGCACAATGACTTTGAAGCAAGGCTGGTGGGACTGTCTGTGTGCTTGTTACCACACTAATCTGTTCTTGCACATAGTTATGCTGTATTTTATGCAGAGTGGGAAAGGATTCATTGTGCAAATGATGTAGTTACTTATTGGGTATAAATGATTTGCCCATGCTCCAAGAGTACTTAACATGTTGTAGGCTGCACACTGCAAGATTCTTCATTTTAAATGCATAGAATTGAAGAGATTGTGAGATTTTTTAGAGAAACTGTTTATGTATTGCTGGCCCTTAAATTTCACCCACTTACCCTCAGACTGAGCACCCCAATTAAGGCTGGAGCATATCTTCTGAAAAGACGTCCTGTCTTGAGATGAGTTGAATTTTCAAAAAAATGGAAAATCCACAACTTCCTTTAAGAGAACTTTATCAGACTGTGCATCACTCCCCTGGCATTTCAAGCTTGGTAACAGTCAAAGCAGAAAAAATTGTCCTTGTACCAGGATATGCAGAAGAAGCAAATCAGTCAGAGCCAAATTTGGTTTACTGTATTAAAAAACAAACAAACAAACAAACAAACAAAAAAACTTATTGGTTATGTATACTGCAAGTATTTATTAATGTGTTTATGACTAAAGAAAAGGAAATTATTAAAAAATTATCATAGATAAAGCAGGAGTACCTCAAATCAGATTTATCCACTCTGTAATCATCTACCAGACAGAGCAGAACTGTTGAACAAGCACTGAGATCTGGGATATAATGACCCTGCCAAGTTTGCCTTTCCTGAGTCCATTGCAGTTTATATGTGTGGAATGTATAAGTATAACCTAAGTACTGAGCTGGTAAGTCAAATACCTGCAGAGAAGGTATACTGTTTTACCTCACCTTGTAAAATCCTCACCTTAGTAAAATCCTATTTTACCCCTTCGCTGTAGTCTGCAGGGAAACCTTTTCTGAAAGATTTCATGATTTTTTTAATGTTTTTTTGTTGTTGTTGTTGTTGTTCTGTATAACTATCTTCTACAGATTGGCTTGATAGTTTAAGATCCCTCAGCATGTTTCATTCATGATTTGACCTATATTTCAAAGATGGCCTCCATAGAAAAAAAGCTAGTATCCATAGCTGTTGTGTACCAGGCAGCCATCTGGTTGCTTTTGTTCAAGCAGGGTCTCTGTTAGACCTCTAACTTTTAATGACGCTACTAGCTTGGATCTGTAAGGAAAGTAGTTGTAGCAAATGATCAATTAGCAACTGAGAACATTACTGGGGTGTTTCTGATGTTGTTGTTGTTATAAATTATAGCCTATTGTTATATTTTCGTAACTATGGAGCAATTGTATATTAGCATAAAAATATGGGTCACTAGTATGAGAACATTATCAGGTGTTCCTAACTATATTATTATTTTCTTAGACAATAATGTGTTATTAAAATATATAGCATCATCCTCATGGTGATTTTACTTCAAAATGTTGAAGCTGAAAGTGAAAATAAAATTTAAAAAAAATACACTTTTCCATTTTTATAAATGGAAAAAAATGGCAACTTTTGTTTTAGCAAATGTGTTAGCTCTCGTGGTAAAAAGGTCTGTCTCGTGAAGAAAAGAAGGCTTTCTCCAATTGGATGGTGGTTGTGTGTTCATCCTTTCCATACCACTTCTGGGGACAGGCCTTCCACAAAGCACACATGTTGCAGAGCCATGGGAGAAGCCTCTCAAAAGCCTGGATGACATAGTCTGTGGAGTTTGTGACTGGTGGAAAGCATACACTTCAGATTGTGTTAAATTTGCCAAAAATCTTTGGCAGAAAATCCTGTGGAGCTCAAGGCTTTCAAAAACCCTACTAGTGTACTATTAAAGACACTTAAGTCTTTCCAGCTCAGATCTGGCTTTCCCAAGGTTTTGGGATCACTAGCTGTCAGATCTGGTGGGAACATCCCTTGTTTTCTATGAAGTTTTATAAGTAGATATCCCTGGAAAGACTGAGGAATTGGGTTCACAACTCAATCAGTGAACTTTAAACATAGGGAAAAAAATAATAATAAAAAAAATTAAAAAGGCTTTGAGAGGTTTCATAAAAACATCAGCAATAGATACTGACTAGAGCACTACAAATGTTGGACTACAGTAGACAAGTACAAGAATACAGGAAGTGTTTCATAACACTATACCAGCACCGTCTTATGTATTAATGACACAGAAAACTGCTAATGCCAAAAGAAAAGATGATCTCTGTGTTTACAAGTGAAGGGCTCATCAGCTCATTACTGACTAGCGGAATGAAACCTGAACAAAAACTTTACATCTGAAGCAAATCCTTGCAGCTCCTGCATAATGTGGGCTGGGCTATGTTTCAAAACTTCAGCTGTGATTCACACTTATTTTTACTAAAGCTACAGTTATTATTAGCAAGTTTAAATCTGAAGATTTTCATTAGATTGAATATATGCTTTTTTTTGTGTGTGTGTGTGTGTGTGTGTGTGTGTACGTACGTATGTACCCAGGGCAGAAACAGTACAGTGCATGTTAATATCACCTTGCCTTCAAAAGTTATTTTACATATGAGCTTAGCTTATAGATGTTACATCTGCTAGATGATTATGTGTTTCTAACTTTTATCATTCTGTTCTATTTTTGTCTTATCTTTGTACATTTATTCTGTGTTCTCTGTGGAGAACACCTTACAGATTCCTGGCATCTTCTTTTCTTTTTTCTCCATTCCAACTTTGATTCTACGCAAGGGAGACATATCAATGATTAGTAGTATTACTGTCACTTAATGTTTCTCTAGAGTATTTTGTTTATATTCTCTTCCATAAGTTACTTGGCAATATATATAGATGCATATATATATTTTCTAAGTTACTTAGCACACACATACACACAGGTTTACTACAAATATGGAAAATATGGATCAAAAAATGTATCATTATACCTGATTTCATGTATCAATGAAATCAGGCAAAAGGCTTAGTAATCAGTCACAATGAAATCCTGACTGTACAGAAATAGGTAGGTAGATGCTATCATAGACTTCAGTTCAACTAGGATTTAAAACACCCCTTTCTCTTCCTTGTGCCGTTAATTTTTGATAGTTTGTACTGCTCAGTGTGTGTAGCAGTGTTAGTGCAATATTAGATGCACCCAGAATACTGACCAAGGAAATGTTTGTAAACAGATGAAAGATAGGATATGCTTGATTTCTGTATGTTTTTGTTTGTTTTTAAAAGAACAAAACTTACATATATCTTATTTTATTTTATTTTTTTGATGGTGGTGGTGTTTTTTTGGAGGGGTAGGATAGGAGAAGGGGTTGGAGAGAGAAAGATGGGAAAAAAACAGAACTAGGAGAAGCAGACTGAAGAAAAGCTACTTTTTCTCACCAGTGACTTGGGCAAGGCATTCTGCAGTGCCATGCTGCTCACGTAGGTACTAGGATACTCTGCAGGTCACTTCCCTTGTGACTGAACGAGGTTTGGATTTTTAGTTTTGAAGGAAATTCTTCAAAGTACCTGTGGACTTCTAAGAATGGTTAAATAAAAGTACATTAAAATTGAGATGGATGTGCGAATTGTTAGCTTATAGTTGAAAATATACCACCTTCCTTCCCACTAACCCCTACCCTAGTCCATCCCCCCCCCAAAAAAAATCTACAAACTTTATTCAACATTGATATAGATTTGATATATACCTCTCACTAAAATATTTTTAATTCAAAATGTCTGTAAAGTCAAGATCAATTTACTTTATGTGATGGTCTCCCTACTTAAGATATGAGTTTCTGAGGCCCCAAGTTTTAGAAATAGTGATTCACCCAGAGTGTGTGCTTATTTCACGTTCTGAAAATTAGACTCTAAATATGGAGAAAAACAGTCCTAGCAAGGAGAAAACAATTTTTTTTCTTACCATGTTACAGTATAGCTGTAGGGGTTTTCATGGCTCCTGGACCATGTTTTCCTCTGGCATTTTTGCAGATCCAACAACTGTATTACAGTGAAACAAACCAAGTTTCATCATGTCTACTTTGCTGTACATGTGTGTTTGATAAAAGTTTTGTTATACCAACATTATTCTCAATATTTCCTTGAAAACCTTAACAGTTACACAGGAGTACAGCAAATACATTGTCATAAATGTACTGATTGTCCTGGAAAACAGAAATGTTGATAAAGCAAAGTCACAATTACTCTTCCTCTTAGGTCAAAGATGATAATAATATCATATAAATGAATATAAAGACTGCTATTTAGCGGTTACTTGTGTCGACTCTTTAAGTTTCATGTAATTCTCTTTAAGATGTAGTTTATGAAAATATATAATTGATGGGAAATCTTGAAATATTTGCAGTTCTCTGTACTTAAGCAAGTTTCCTATTGTGAGTCTTTATTTTCCTGGAATATTTGTGGGGGCTGTAAATGTCCTAAGCACTCATGAGAGTTTTAATACAATGACTTTTTTTTTTTTTTTTTTTTTTTTTCCTGAGAAAATGTTAGAGCTACCTCTATTGTGAGATTATGAACAGTCAGGAAGAGCAAAAATGTCTTTTGAGGAGCAGGACTGGATACTTCATCTTCTTACATGTATCATTAAACCAACACTTATGGTCCTTTTATTGCTGTGACAGACAATAAAGAGTACTCAGCCACACTGAGCTCTTTGACTGTTTGGGTTACATAAAGGGCCCAGGTAGTTGGCATGGATCTAAACTGTTGGACAGAACAAAAGAAACAATTGGTAAGCAAGACTGGGCAACACAGACATATTCTGGACCTTATCTTCTTCCTGAAATTTCTGCTTTTCAGGCTTCACATAAAACTGAAAAACAATTTCAGCAATATTATCTCTATATATTTTCTGATTATATAGACCACTTTTTTTTTTTTTTTTTTTTTTTTTAATTCTGGAATATAAAATAGTCAAAGGTCAACTAAAGTAACAAGAAAATGTTTGTTTGTTTATTTTCCTATCTCTCCTTCTTGTTTTTCAGCCAGCTCCATTTTTCCACTTAAAATCTACTGCAGAGTTTTGCAGCACTTGAGTTGTCTGCCAAAACTGTTTTTAACTGTCAAGAATGCTGGGTACGGTGGATACGTTTGTGACACCTCTGTGTCAGATACAGCATGTATGAAAGGACACAGTTTCCTTCTGCTCAGGAGGAGTCCAGCATCCCACCAGAGATCAGGGTAAATTTAAACAGAATCTCTTGATAGTGAATTCAATATGCTGGCTGACAATGCACTGCAGGACTATAGACAGGAGAAGGGTTAACAATCTCTACAGCTTTTGTTTTCACCTCCAGATTTCACCTTGACCTCTAAATTTCTTGCAGTTACCATCTCAGAGAGCAACACTGAGCCACTCAAAATGTTCCTCTTTCTCCAAATAACTCCTCCTTTCTCTTCAGCAATAGGTCTCAGTTTTAATACAGTACTGACCTTGGACTCACTAATGACCTTTGCATGCTACACATCTCTGAAATAAGCATCTAATTTTTCATCCCACTATACAAGACTAAATATTTAGTTTAATTATTTGTGGGTGACCATCCATTCTTAATTACCTAGGAGAATCAATATTTATTGTATTTGTGGAAAACAATATTTAATACTGGAATATCTCATTAATGAAACAAAACCCTGTTTCCATATTTCTTCACATTTGATCAGTTTTAGGCCAACTTTATGATACCATTTAATCATTTTTAATTGCTGAACTGGAGATTTTCCAAATTTCCCTAATTTGAAGTCACACAAATTTTAGCCATGTCCCAGAGCACCTTCTTCATATATTCTCTCTCTGAGTATATATGTTAATGTGCATTAATTATACTCTTTCTAAGTATCGTACATGTTTCTGACATGAGGATTCTACATTACAGTGAAGGATTATTGTACTTTCTAGGTCCACTGCAGCTACAGCAGCTTCAATCACTTTAATATATTTTATAACAAGTAGCATTTAATTAACAGTACATCTCTTGTCCAAGTGAGGGATCCAATCTTGCACAGGTTTAGACACACTTAATTTTGTGCACTATGAACAGCCCTATGGAACTGGTTGTTTTGTTAAAATAATGGGTTTCTAAGACAAAAAGCACTTGCTTCACAAGCAACTATCACTGCAGAGACTTGAGAGAGGAACAGAACTATTGTTAAGAAAAAATATTTTTTATCTGAAGACTTCTGTATATGCTTCAAGTAGCTCTTGCAGGCATGGTTTATAGTGAGTACACGAGAAACCATAGAACTGTGTTTTCACTGGAGTTTTTTTTTTTTTCAGAAATCTGGTTTCATGTATTCTGAAGAATACGTTTTTAAAGGTATTGCTTGCATAAGAAACAGTGTGACCAGCAGGGCTAGGGAAGTGTTTGTCCCCCTGTACTCGGCTCTGGTGAGGCCACACCTTGAGTACTGTGTTCAGTTTTGGGCCCCTAGCTACAAAAAGGACACCAAGGTACTCGAGCGAGTCCAGAGAAGGGCAACGAAGCTGGTGAGGGGTCTGGAGAACAAGTCTTACGAGGAGCAGCTGAGGGAACTGGGATAGTTCAGCCTGGAAAAGAAGAGGCTCAGGGGTGACCTTATCGCTCTCTACCGGTACCTTAAAGGAGGCTGTAGCGAGGTGGCGGTTGGTCTATTCTCCCACGTGCCTGGTGACAGGACGAGGGGGAATGGGCTAAAATTGCACCAGTTTAGGAGGTTGGATATTAAGAAGACCTTTACTGAACGGGTTGTTAGGCATTGGAATAGGCTGCCCAGGGAAGTGGGTAAGTCACCATCGCTGGAGGTCTTTAAAAGACGTTTAGATTTAGAGCTTAGTCAAATGGTTTAGTGGAGGGCTTGTTAGCGTTAGGTCAGAGGTTGGACTCGGTGATCTTGGAGGTATTTTCCAACCTAGATGATTCTGTGATTCTGTGATTCTTTCAACATTAAAATAATTTTTTAAAAAAAAAAAAAAGAGAGAGAGAGAGAGAGAGAGAGAGAGAGAGAAAACATTTTTGGAGCAATATTAAGCTTCTGGGGAAAGGACAGAACAGCCTTTAGAAATCTTTCTTGCTCTACTACCAAAGCCACATGCATATCACACCTGTTCCCTTCATGGATTTGCCGAATATGCTCACATTAGATATAAAGTGTCCTAACCCAAAGGGTTATAAAACCATTGCAGTACAAAGGAACACTTTCAAGTTCTTGCTAATTGTTTTGTGCCTAGCTGGGGACTTTGGTCACTCTTTGCTTTGTACATGTGGGATTGACGAGATGGGAGCTCTAGCTCCCAGCACTGAGACAGCATGGTTTAGGATAGGAATACAGAAACACGATGACTGCACTAAAATGTACTTTTTCTGTTAAAAGCTGAAATTGTTAAGGAATACTAAAAAATAAAAGACAGATAATAAAAATTACAGATGACAATAAAATTTAAATATTCAGCTATGATGTATGTATATATATGTATTATATAAATAATTAAAAGTCTTAAAGCATTCAGAAATAAAGTAGTTTCTTCACAATAGTATTACAATACAAAGTATCTGAATGTCTCCACTCCTTGAAAAATAATTTCGAAACCTTTTTGTTAAACCACTAGGTGGAGATGTAGGTTTACCGAGATAGGTTTGCAAAAAGGCTTTAAAGGCACAAGATTGAAAAATGCCTCTTTTTTTTTTTTTTTTTTTTTTTTTTTTAAAGTACAAGATTGATAAATTATGTATCTTGTTGGTTACAAATTCCAACACATCTTTGAAGGAGGAAAAATTGGAAAAAAACTAAATGCTCAGTTGTAAAATTGTCCAAGCAAATTATTATTTTTTAAGACACAAGTTCTGATGTTTAAGACACTGAGAGAATAATCGCTTCATGTTATAAATTGTCTGCTGCCAATACACACACATTTTCCTTTATTCTCCTACCAGCTGCTAGCTCATGCTATCGGTGGTCAGGAACAAACAAACAAAAGCTACCCCTAAATTTTTTAGCCTGCTTTCAAACTTTGAAACCAGTGGAAAAATGCCAGCAACTGGCAGATTTCTGGACTGTTTGCTCAAGTTGAGGGAATAGTTTTTAATTCTAGGATTTTTTAGCATCTATCTAGTATAAGCAAACGTATAAAAGCAAAGTATGCTATTCTGAGCTGCTTTCTTTATAATAATACCCATTTATTTCTGTCTTTCTGCCATGTGTGCCTCATCATATAAAGGGAAAATCAGAAGTCAAATTGAACTGTTGTTTACATGCACTGCTTCCACTTCCCTCTTACATAAAGCTCTTCTACCGCCACTCCTTATCTATGTGCACTATAGACCCTCCCACAGCAGACACCAAGAATCTGGGCATTTTCCAATAGGGAAGAGTCATTCACAATTCATTCTTCCATATTCCTCCACTTAATGAAAACTCTCCTGCAGCTCCTGATATTTTTCTGATAAGTAGAAAAAACAAGTTCTATCTTGACTTCCACCCCTCAGCATCAAAAAGAAGTTAAATAATGTAGTCTGTTCTGCCTTCAGATTCATCTAAGAATTCTGC
Organism: Oxyura jamaicensis; assembly: GCF_011077185.1. NCBI lineage: Eukaryota > Metazoa > Chordata > Aves > Anseriformes > Anatidae > Oxyura > Oxyura jamaicensis. Next base: position 138,653,546 of record NC_048893.1, read on the forward strand.
ATTTCTCTTTTCTTTTCTTTTCTTTTCTTTTTTCTTTTCTTTTCTTTTCTTTTCTTTTCTTTTCTTTTCTTTTCTTTTCTTTTCTTTTCTTTTCTTTTCTTTTCTTTTCTTTTCTTTTCTTTTCTTTTCTTTTCTTTTCTTTTCTTTTCTTTTTTCTTTTCTT
>NC_048893.1:138658708-138699943 GCF_011077185.1 Oxyura jamaicensis
TTCCCTTCCCTTCCCTTCCCTTCCCTTCCCTTCCCTTCCCTTCCCTTCCCTTTCTGCTCTGCTCACTGTAACTTTCAAAGTCTTGTTACAGAAAATTTGGGAAATAATCAACCTCCTTTTGAAGCCTTAAGAAAAGAAATGCATATCAGATATTGTTTTGGGGCAAATCAGTATCTTAATAAAAAATAACTCCTCCTTTTCTATAACCTTTGATATGTACCTATTTTAGCCAAGTGTGTAAGATTTAATACCATTTATTACAAGCTTGAAATTCTGCTAATAGTGCATGTAAGTCAAAGGTGTAAGATCATATATTGGTTCTAGCATTTTTTTTTCCTTGACTTTTTTTTTCCTCCATCATTTCTGCAATTCTGAAAAGCTTTCTTGTTTTATGAGAAAAAAAGAAAAAAAAAAAAAAAAGAGGAATTATATTTCAGAAAGTAAAAACTAAGAATTGCAACATTTCAGAAATAATTGGCCAGTGATGTGATTATTTCTATTAGTTCCTGCAATGTCTAGGGCTATTTCCAGGGAGAATGGCAGAAATAAGACTAAGTGTTAGAGCAAATTAAGCCAAAAGAAGGGAGACATTTCTCTATTTGCTAGAAAACTCTTAAAGAGACCACCATCAGACAAACTCCCAGAACTTGTGATGCAGAGTCCTGCAGTTATAATCACATTCAAGGGGAAATGCAGACTGTTGGGAAGATAAACAATGAAGCTCTTCCAAAAGCTAAATTCTTGGAAATAGAACAGTTATAGTAAGAAACCTAAGGAAAAGCACTTTCCTTAACAAACAATGTTCTAATTTTGCAGAAGGTATATCCCCACATCTTAACAACATTTCTCCTACTCTTGTCCTACCCTTCCCCACTGCAGCACTTCCCAAGAAAGTGTTAGTTACTAAATGGTGACACTGGTTATTTATATAAAGACTAAAATATTTCAGGACAAAGTACTTCAGGTTTTGCTCTGTGAAAATAATATACATATATGGGAATTTTAACAAAGCCTAAAAGCTAGCTAGAGCCAGGTAAATCGGTGGTAAGCAGAAAAGCAAAAAGCAGCCTGGTCGGGGAGGAGGCAGAATTCAGTTTTAAACTCAAAGGACTGTGTAATTTATTAGTATTATAAAAATGCCTATCGTTTTAGAAATACATGCATTGAACAACTATGTAAACCAAAAGTTCTAATGTACAGTGAGGTAGAAAGAAAGAAACAAAAATCTCTGGGTGAGATAGAAAACACGGGGTTAAAGCTGCAATTTACTGAGCACTACTTTCAGGGGAAATCTCTACTTTTTGCAAAACAGAAAGAGTCAGTGAGGTGAGAGCTTTTCTGCTGTAGAAGGGAACAGATCTGCCTCTAGGCTAACACTTTAGCCCCATCCCAAGTAAAACTTGGGTTTGTACTAATCCAGTTCAGATCCTCACCCCAGCCAAACCCCCCTTCGGTTTCCTCAGCCGAGAATCTGCCCATCTTTTCATCCTACATTAGCTCTGAATGCCTCCTAATCAGTTACAGATTGAGAAGGAAAACCAAGAGCCTCTATATTAAATAGCATTTTCTCCTCAAATATTGGATATGAAGTTCTCCTTAAAAAGCATTTCCTACTGCGGTCACACACAGCTACTGAGGTACTCGCTGAAATAACCCAGCACAGAATTAAGGCTCTTCCGACAGTCAGGGCAAAGAAAGATTTCAGTTTAAGCCTAATGAAAAAAGAAAAGAAAAAAATTAGTGTCTGGCAGGAGCCTCTTTTGCAGCTAATCAGTAATGTTGCATCTTAACCCTTTATGTGCTACAGCCCAAGACTGCTTCGGGTCACACCTTTTTTAAAGTCCCATAATGACAGGACAAATTGCAAATAAGAAACAGAATGAGGCAGGATCAGTTGTCTGGTTTTAGGATTTTGCTGGCAGAAGGAAAGCTGTAGGGTGCCTGGATTCCCAGTTTCTCAGTAGGAAACTTTGCCCCCCATAGCCAAGCCACCTCCTCCCTGTCCATGGCCGTCCCTGTAAAACTATTTTATTGGAATTGCTCGACTAGTTCAACACATCTTCTTCTCAGCCATCCCTGGTTCTAGGGTCTTATAAATGCACATGCACACTCACAGGCACACACATCAGTACTCTAGCTTGCAGCCACTGTAACAAACCAGAGGGCATGGGGGGAGGACCACCCTCCAATGCTGAAACCTCAGGAAAACAGGCATTTTCCTTACTCTGAAACCCTCTCTGCTTTTAGATGAGAATGCATTTGACCAAAACATGATGCTGTTCATCTTACATGGCTGTTTGTCGATCATTGCTCCTGGAAGGATAAGCAAACCCTATGGAAAGACATTTATCTAAATTATCCTGATAAAATGCTATCACTCTAAGGGGAAAGAAAAATGAGTTAGAATGCTAGTTTGTACACAAATACTCTTCAATTTTATTAACCTGGAGGAAAATCAGGATGTGGATTTGAACTACACTTAATAAAAGTTGGAGTGCCACTTTAAAAAATAAAATACTTTCCTTAAGTGAAGTTTTTCCTTTGTAGGGATTTAGTCTATTAGAGAAGAGGGGAAAAAAAAAAAAAAGAAAAATATGAACCTCCTCTCCCATTCAAACTGTTATATAGTTAGTGTTTGTGACTTCCCGTGACAACTAGATAAGAAGATAAATGTGTAGTTTCTCTTAATTAGCCTTTCTTAATTAAAAACACCAGAGGTATTTGTGATCATAATGAACTCTTCTGACAGAATGGTCACTTGTTCTTCAGGATGTCACTCCAGGAAAATTAGATTTTTTTATTTTTTTATTTTTTTAAACGGGATAAATTCTGTGCTAAGGAAGAAATAAACGATGTCCGCAAAAGCAGTGTCCCCTTGGTTTTATCTGAAAGAGATGGATGTGTATCTGGTGGTTTTTAGAATGGTGTGGGGCAGTATTAGCCATCATTAGCACCCCAGTATGGATCCAATTCACTAATTACTTATGCTGTCTTGGTTCACTGAGATTTAAGTACCAAGTCAATCCCATTATCTGCAGTCTCCCAAGCTTGCCAGAGTCATCCGTCTTTTATGGAAAAAAAGCACAAGGGTTATCAATAGGACCCTGAAATACTTGGGATTTTCCCACTTCAGGAGGAGGCAAGATTAGTCCTGACTAAAGTCGCATCTTCTCTAAGCTGCTACTTGGGATGTGATAAAAGTGAATGCTGACAATTATCCATAACTCCATGAAGAGCAGGAGCGAGGGGGAAGAAGGCAAGAGAGGCAAGGAGAGGAGCCTGCCACACATGCCTGCATCTGTCCTACGGTTGCAGGCAGCTTTTCGTACCACCTCCGAGCTACAAATTACAATTCGTCTGTTACAAACACGCGATAATATAGTCAGGAATCAGAAATTAAAATATTCCACAGGCCTCGGGCCTCCTTGGAGAGAAAGAGAGAGGGAAAGGGGCTGAGGGAGAGAAGCAGGGAGATGGAGACAGAGGAGCAGACCGAGCCCCCGCGCTGCCCGTGCTGTTTGCGCCCTCCCTCCCGCATCCTACATGTTTAATGTCTGCGGCAGCGCCGAGGCCTTGTCTGTTTGGGACGGTTGATTGACATCTGCTCTGCTGAGAGGAAGGAACTGGCAGCTATTGGCAGCACTGTCACGTTCATTTGCACACTTTATGAAGCAGCAGTGTGGCTACTAATACAAAAAGAAATCTTCTAAGCAGCATGACATCTCTTGGAATGGAATATTTGTCTTTACAAATGATTGCACTGCTGCCAGTACTTGACATGGTGCTCGCAAACATGTGTAATTGTTGGAAGTGTAATGATGATTATTTGCATATTTAATGTTCAAACAAGTACTGGAGAAGCAACTTAGACTAAACCTTTTATGGGGAGGATTTAAATATGTTCAGCATCAGCCTGATGAGTCCCAGAAAGGAGTCGGGGTCTGAGGGGAGAGCTGGTGTGCACCACTGCTGTAGGAAGGGGAGCTTAAGAAATCACCCTGGAGTTCGTTACTCTTATAGGTTTATTTTGAGACAGATTTCATATGAATTCCTCTCCCATTCATTTTAATTGCTCAAAATTATATTTAAATGCAATTATAGGAAAATTTAGGAATGGTCTATTTATCATGTGTCTGAAATCAGCCAAACAGCAAACTGAGGAAAGTAGATAAGCAAGTACATGTTTACCAGTGACTTCAGTTTACAGCAAGCCTCCACATGATGGCAACGACACTTATTTTAACTCTTTGGCATGAGTGTGAGATGGGTGTAGGACACGGGGAGGAAGATTTACTAACCTCATTTCCTGGGCTGGAAGTACAATGCTGGACATTTGGCTGGGAAATCAAAGCCATGTCCACGTTGACAGTAAAGGGTTTTCCTCCCTGTAGAAAGCTCACTTCTTTCTGCCTCTGAGACAGACTCTTCATTTTCCCTTTCCACTTTAAATTTTTATTTTATTTTTTGTGACACACAGCCAGCACACAGAACTTGCATGGGACATATGTGTACACTGGCATGCACAGTTAATTACATGTGTGGAAGGTACAAAAGGGCTCTCCAACACAGCAAAAGAAACAATACTTTTGAAGGTAATATTGTTCCCCTGGGAAAGAAGCACATTAGTTTTATCAGTGGAATAATTTCAGATGATACAGATACATGAATGGCAATTTAGCTCTTCACATTTACTGAATAATTTCTTTAACTGAGGATGTCATTTTCCAAATTTATTTATATTTTATCTTAAAGACGGGCATTCTCTAAGTTGCAACGTTTTTTTTTTTTTTTTTTCTTAAAATACTTATTAGTTTTCATCTCATTACCTTATCCCAACTCTCCAGATTCTTTCTTTTTCGTTCTGTCTTGATCTCTCCTTGTGGTCTATTGTGGATCATTTAAGTACCAAGAGATTTATAATCACCAAATCCTACATTGTTTGAGGGGTAGCACAATAAACTTGACTCAATTATCATGCTGTAAATTGATTAAAATAAATAAATAAATTAAAAAATCTGATGGATGAATAAAGACTGAATATCTTCGTCTCTGACCCTGTCGTATCATCAGCAATTCTCTGGCAGGACTCCCACTTGACTGACAGTGCTGCTAATGAACACTGTCTTAGGCCATGTAATGATTTACCTGCCATGAACAAGGTTTGGCAATGCTACCTTTGCATACCTGTCAAACAATTAATCCTTTAAAAAACAGATATATTGTCTTGAAGCATGAAAGTGTCCAGAAATTAATAGAAATGTGGAGGTATAAGATAAATACATGTCTGCTCATTAAGCTAATCAGGATTGTTGGTTTTTTTTTGCTTATCTTGTTCCAGAAGTATTTCCCTCTATTTATTTCAGCCACCTGTTGTATCATCCTTGCAGGAAGCCAATATCTTCCTTTATCCAACTAACTCCAATGAACTACATCTGCCAATAATGAATACGGAAAGTAGAAAGTTTATTGTGTGTAATCACTCTTTGCACCTGAAAGTGTATTGGGCTTTTTTCCCCCCTCACTCATGCTCAGCCTCTCCACCTTCTCTGTCTTGACTTTTAAGAAACTGAAGATAAGGAAAACTTTATACAGCACCTGGTATTAGGAATGTGCAGCTCTTTGGCCTATGACTCTGCCTCCAGATGTTAATCAATCCTCCACACCATACAAGCATAGGAAAAATGCCTGGATGGAAAGGATCCCTCTTTGATCACAGATATATGTAGCACTCCCTAGTGCCTGAGCAGGATTCTGGAACAAGGTTGATCAATGTCACTTTGCTAACAATAAACAGTGTCTTTTACTTACTTCTTCAGGCATCATGAAATGGAAGAGTCATATAAATTCATGTTTGCTTGCTAAGAACATTACTCACTGTGTGTCAATATCTATTGCAGATACCTTCCACAAAATGCAACTTGTCTGAAGCACCGTCTTGCAGTTTTGTAAATAGCTAATTTCTTGCCTAAAAAGTGAGAATGGGGGTATGAGCAGAGGAGGGTGCTAGGAAAAATGATGTTGAGGAGATGAGGGGCTCATAAAAGAAACAGTTAGACTGCAAAGTTGAATTTAGTTCCTTATTAAATTCTTTGAAGAAGCAAAAGTATTTAAAAAACATATGACAATAATTAGCAGTATTTCTTTGGGGATTTGTTTGTTTGACCTTAGCCTTTTAATCTGTCAAAGTATGCTAATAAGCCTGACAGACAGAAAGATAAAATGCGGAGACAGATGAACTAACTGAGAAAACATCAGTACAATACTGAATATACTTGTGGAAAAAGGAAAGAAAAAGAGTGCAATTAAACATTACCTCGAGGCTTTGATGACATACTCACTATCATGGCAAAGTTTCTTCCAAATTTGGAAGGTGTGTATACTCAAGGTCACTATCATTGTGTCTGGCATCTCTGATGGTTTTACTTTGAATACAGAGGCATCTTTCTAAGTTAATTTTTCCTCTTCAAAGTTCTATCTTATGTATTGAAACACTGTTTTCTGCATGTTGTTTTTCTGCAGGGTAATACCGTGTGTATTTCAACAACCCATAACTATTTATGTCTTGAGAATTCTAGAGCTGGTGAATAAACAGGCAACAGGCAAGAGATTTTATTTATTTATTTATTTATTTATTTATTTATTTATTTATTTCTGTCTTGAAGACCTGTGAGGTGGCTTGGTTTCCAATAGGATTTATATACTTATTTATTTTATGTGAGATTTTTCAGGTTATCTGTGTGAAGCCTATGAGAATGACGGTCCCCAAAATCAGTAGTCACTTTTAACAAACAGTTTATTCTTCATTCAAGGTGAATTGAAAAATCTCTCAACAGGTGTACATAACAGTACATGAGTCAGTTCTCTTAGCACAGTTTACATTTTTCTGATTTTTTTTTTTTTCTTAAGTAACTGATTCTGTCTTCTCACTACAGTCAAAATGGGCTTTTGGTGATTCTAGAATAAGGTCATATCATAACAACAGGCATTTTGACATGCATTGCCTGCTTTCAAGGGTAAAGCTTCTCAGCTCCTTCTCTTCCAGGGTTGTGAAAGCTGCCTGATGATGATTTGTTTTGCATTGGTACCATCTATCTTCAGAACTCCAGAGAAACCTTCTGCAAAATCAGAAACATGATGCTGTCATGTTCCTAAATAAAAGACTAGTCATTCCTTCTTTGACTCAAGGAAACAAGCTGTAAAGAAGAGGTTAAAAAATTTCCCTAGCCTGATGTGACCATATCCTCATGTATTGGGATTCAGTTCCTGATGGTGGAGATAAGAGTTATGGAAACAGTAAAACTTAACTGAGAGGCACACTTTCCCTTTCAGATATCCTGCTGCCATAGTTCTAAACCAAGATTTTAAACCTAAATCAGGATGTAGACTTCTCTTTGCTGTGTGACTAAGCTGGGTAACTCACTTTCATGAAGTGAGACTGTGAAGGAGTTCTTCAAAATAAAATGTTTGCACATTGTATATCAGTGTATCTTATTTCCTGACAGGACATCTGATACTTATCTTTTCCATACACCCAAATGAAGCATGACATTTAAAAAAAAAAAAAAAAAAAAAATTTCCAATGAGTGAGCTACCCACCCCACTTAAGCTCCCTAAAAATATGCAAAAAATGAAACATAGACATGTCTTAGCATCCAGAAGTGTGTCTGAAATTACTGCCTTTGCAAAGCTTTTACATTTAGTCAACTTTATAATCACTTAAAGAGCTCATCCAAGCTTCGATTTTTTAAAATGTAGCTAAGGGCTTTCTTTCTCTCTCTGAGCCAGATGCACAATTATAAACCAAAAATTAAAGCCAATTAAAAAAAAAAAAAAAAAAAAAAAAAGTGAACACATGCTCCAGCTGAAGGCAGTACCCAGGGCCTACTGCTAAGGACTGGACTGACCTGCTATATGCAATGTATGGCAATGGTCCTCATACCAACACCTTGGAATTAAGGATGCTGCTCTGCACAGAGCATGGAGCATGCCCCCGTTATAGCTTTTCTTAAGAACTGTAGCTTTACTTATTGATATTGACTTGCTGATCTTAAGGGTCTTTTCCCACCTAAATGATTCTGTATTTATTGCTCGACTTTCACCTGCAGAAAGTGAAGCAAGAGCTCTCCATGGGCTTTCTTATAGGGAAGGAGATCTGACTGCCCGGCCAGCCTGGGTCCTTTCCCGGCTCCGCAACCACTACAGATGCGCCCACCTCCCCATCTATTTTCACTTCTCCTCTTGAAGCCAAACTTTCTGAGGCGGGCGGCCGAGCGAGCAGGGAAGCATCCCCGAGGCGGGCTTCCAGCCGGGCGGGAGCAGCATCCCCCACTGAGGCCACCTCCCCCCTCCGACATCCTTAGCCCTTTGGGGGCCGCTCAGCGGCACCCCGACCCCTCTGGCAACCCCCCACTGCCCCTGGGCGCCGGCCCTGGTGGCAGCCGGAGGGAGAGGGGCTGCGGCCGGGGGGAGCCGGGGCCGGGGGGAGCCGGGGCCGGGGGGGGGGGCCGGGGCGGGGTGGCGGCGCCTTTTCTCCCTGGCGGCTTGGAGAGGTGGGCCGGGGCTTTCAGAGGGGCTGACAGATCTGAAGTTTTGGAGGCTGAATGAAAGAAACACTCAGCTAACAAAACTGTGCGCCACAGAAGAAGTTTCATCTGGTCTGGCCAAATCCCTCCTTTCTTTCCATCTTTTCTCTCCTAATAACAGCTGCCCTCTCATTCCCTGTTACTCCGCTGTGAAGAACAAAACCTCCCTCTGACTATCTGTTTTTCTTTTCTTCCCCAGAGTAGGTCTCATTACTGGTGATTAGCAGATGATTAAAACCAATTCAGCTTCCCCCAGTAGATATTTTCTCCCTGTTTGTGACTAACGCGTCAGTCTTCAATGAACGTGCTCCTAAGCTTATTAACGGGCTCAGAGGATTAGCTGCCACCGAGCGCCGCCGCTCCGATATTGTGATGCAGCGAGTGACATGGAACCATTTGCCGAGCACAGGCAGGGCCGCTGGGACTAAATATCTAAATCACAATTTTAGTTTTCGTGTAGAGCGAGGCTGGGGAGAAGGCGGGAGGGAGGGGGAATCCTAACAATAATTACAAAAATCAAACGTTTGGCGAAGTCTGAAAATAGCCTTAAAGCAAAGGTCAGAAGCAAACACGGAGAATAAAAAACAACCCCCCCTCCCCCTAAAAAAAAAAAAAAAAAAAAAAAAAAACACAAACTAAAACCCACCACAACAACAACAACAACAACAACAACAAAACAAACAGAAAACCTAACCCAACACTGCTACAAAATATAAGAGCTTCCTTCACAGGGAGATACGTTGATCCGAAGTCCAAAAGGGACTGTTCCGGTCAGCTCCCACTGCACAACATACAGGTCACTGTCAAGGTTTATATGTGAAGGTGTGTATCAAATCTATCTGCTGCCCGGTTATTACTGTGTAAAAGCCCAGCCTGTAGCACTCACAAATCAGAAATTAGAGCAGGATGCAAAATTAGAAGCTTGATTTATCCCACCCACCCCTTTAAAAGCAACTAGACTTAACCTTAATTTAATAACTAATAATAAAGAAAAAGAGGTGGAAATATCTGCAGGTTTGGATTATGAACTAAAGTATCCTGGAGAAAAAGAAGAAACATGGTGAAATAAATCACAATGGGTCATGAAAAAATATTTTCAAATCATATTCTTCCTCTAATTTTATGCATTCTATTTGTTATCATTTTTTAAGTACCTTGGTAATGAATTGTGACCACATTTATAACATTGACTCCCTACACTGCACTTCTTTTGCCTATGTAGACATCATACATAAGTAGTCCAGATAAATAAATTGATTTGCACTCACACACATTCCAAAGTCTCTTGGAGCTACCAAATGACTAGAAAATCTGGCCATCAGAGTTGTGGGAGAACCCAATTTTTCATTTTGGAGTAATTTCCTCATGCAAAACATTCCTTCCTCTCAGAATAGAACAGAGGAGAATAAAGTTTTTCTCAAGATTTCCTATAGAATGAAATACAAAAAGAAATATAATTTGATTTCTGGTCAGGTGAAATATTTAATTTATTCTGACTTGCAAAATTTCGTTTGCTCTGTTTTTTGTTTTGTTTTGTTTTTAATAGTCACTTCATATTACCCATTTATTACAAAAACAGAAACAAAAAGTTTTTAAAATGAAAGAATCTCTTCTTACACTTTTTTTTTATTTATTTATTTTATTTTTTATTTTTTTAAGGACAGATTTCTCAGTTCATTACAGCCCTGACATTAAATACTATTTAGAAAGAATATTTCAAAATTCTGGAAAATATTTCATATCCCAGAATATATATTTTTTTGTAGTGAAGAAAATTGCAGAGTGACTTTAGTGAAGGCAAACTCCAATGACTAAACACAGATTTAAAACCTTAAGTATCCAGATTTGGAAACAAAACCAAAAGGAAAAGAAAAATAAACCAACACACACACACAGAAACACTTTTAAAGGATTTTTCCACTCCCATCTTAAATGCTTTAAAATAAAAGAACAAACTCCTCCCAATAATTCCAGTTCTACATCTTTAAATTTCTTCCCTTTATATTTTCCATTGTCCTCTTTCCAGTGCAGCTTAACTCTGAGTGTGCTGAAGCTTGAAATGTAGCTTCCGATTTATAATAGCAACAGGGCATGCAGCAAATGTCAACAAATCCCCTGTCACCCAGGCAAGAAGGAAATGTGAGAGGTAAGGCAGAGTAGCCCTTCCTTGCTGCATAATACAAAAAACCCTCAGTGAGAAATAAAGAACTAAGATCTTGCTCATGAAAAACTGTATGAGACCATTAATATTGAACAAAAATTGGCACGCTATGGTGCCCATCACTGAAAATAGCCAATTATACATACCATGCATTTATAGACCTATGTGCTTGATATGTAAGTAAATATAAAATGGAACTCCTCCACCATCTACCTCCTCCTCTGCAAAATTAAAGGAATTCCAGCAGACCACATTGACCATATTTTGAAAAAAGCACCCCATAAGACTCACATAACTGACCTCAAGTGACCTCAATAAATAAGTAACTGCTGAAGGATCAGCTCTCTTGTTGTGAAACAATAGACCCAAACTTCAGTGGAGCGCATGCAAGAAAATGTCACAGGAGGGTAGCACAGGATTTCAGAGCAGAAAGAAAGTTTGGGGAATAACAAGTACATAGCCAAGCAACCGAGAAAACCTTTTAGCAAGGAAAATTCTGCATTTGTCTTCACTTCTGGAGCATCAGGTAGCACCCTTCTTGTTTTTCTGCTAATAAAAAATGGGGAGATGTGATGGAAATACATAATATTCTTTGTCATCTGCTCTTTTTCCCTGTCTCTAAGATGTCGTTTTATAAATTTATTCATTGGTCAACAAATGATTCCTGGAAAAACATACCAGGCTATTGGTTATTTGCAAGTTTTCTGTCAGTGTTTTTTACTCTTTCTATGTGATCTGTCACCTGAGTCACATTACAGGCTTGTTTCTAGCTTCAGCTTGGAAGAAAGTACCTGTAAGACAAGAGGGAAAGCTGCCTTTGATTGTGTCAAGAGGTCTATGAAATTAGCAGCTGATAGACTGGCTCATAAAAGAAATTTAAGAATATTTTAAATCTTTTCCTTTGGACTACTTCCTGCCTGAAAAATCCTTACTGGGTAAAATGTGGATGTTATGAGCAGGTTCATTCTTAAAATGGATTTTCTCCTTTTATCGTCAGGGACAGAAAGAGATTTAGACAAATGGAGTGTGGTAGGAAGCTTTTTGTGTGTCATTTGAGGCCTTGTCCATCTGCAAGATGAGACCAGTGTGTATGAAAAGTAGGGTCGGTCTGTCCATCATATATGCAGATTTCAACTCAACAGCACAATTGCAAGAGCGTTAGTTCATCTTCAGAGGCTGCCACGACTGAGCTGAATATTACCTCCTTAATTTGAGCTTTGATAACAACCTTGTGTTAGTTAAAATCACCTTCCTGGTTGTTTCACTTCTTTATGAGACAGAAGTAAAGTGATGATAAAGTGAAACATACTACATCTGTGGCCACAGCTGAACTGGATCAGAGAATGGGAGGCTGATCTTAAATTCGGTTTTGACTGATAATGTTAAAGCATTCATGTCACAGTTTAAGATATCTGACTTAAATTTAGAAGTGGCCAGCATAAGAAAGCGTTCAGGAGAGACAGACAGAGCAGGATGTATGCAGCAGACTAGTTTTAGCATTCAGCTGTTAGCATTTGTTACCAGCACACGAGGCAATCCAGAAGCACGGTTGTGCAGGCATCAGCACTGGAGCCTCTCCTCTTCCTTGAGTCTCTGGTTTTAAAAAACAGATGATTATGCAGGAGTAGTATTTTCAGCATCTTTTTACATGGAAGGATGGAATGTGTCTGGGTAGGAAAAACTCCATTTTCTGATTCGCTTGCGTGTTTACTTTGCTTTGCATTCAGATATATATATATTTTTCAGCACAAGGATTTAAAGTTGTTGCTGACTTTGTATTCTGCTGTACCACAACACTTGGTAGAGGAAAAGGAAAGCAAATGTGCAGAGTTGCCAGGATACGGATTTATTCAGAACTTCAGCAGCCTGGCACTTCTGCTGTGAAGCTCCTTCCCCCTTGCCTCATTCCCTCATGCTCCAGCAGCAGGCAGATAGACAAGAAATAGGAAATGACCAGCTCCTGTTTCACAATGTAGCATTTATTTTCATTTTATTCTGAGCCTTTCACAGCCCTATAGATCAACATGACTGTTTTCAAATGACAGCTGTGAAATGGGTGCAACATGGAAAATTCAAGTGGTTAGTTTGCTTAGAAGCATGTAATCCTTCTTTCCTGCTATTCCTGCTTCCAAATGCTTTTTTTTTTTTTTTTTTTTTTTTTTTTTTTTTAGTTCAAAAGTAGTATTTGGGGAGAGGGAAAATAAATTAATTTGCTAGCTTGTTTTTCTTGTGAAATAATAGATAATAACTGTTTGCAAACACTTTTAACGTAGAATAAGTACTGGACAGAATTGATGTTCCCCATCCAAACCTGCTGCTTTGGGTCAACATTTGATATATATCTTTAAAAGGGCAAGAAACAACTTCATGTTTTATAAAACTCTACAGCTCTTAGAAACTATCCACACACTCAGAGAGTGCAGAAGAGTTTTTGAGGACAAAAGAGACAGGTATCATCTTTAGTCTTTTTACAATGCCTATATTATATATTCAAAATATTGAAATTGTTTCTAAATATGTAGTTTCTTAAATATCTGCTTCCTGTGCTTGATTTAGCTGGAGTTGCATGTGGAATTGTTTTCCTCAATCACCATGTTCCCTTTCTCTTCCCCCAGTTTATAACAGTTACTTCTAAACTATGGCCAAGTGGAGGGACTAAACTAACTAAATAAAAACTAAAGTCAAGCAACACTTTCCAGCACTTCAATATGATATTAAAATAATAATAATAATACAAGACATGATTATGAGAGAGTTGTAAATATTAAACAATAGGTGCCATGACCTCTTTATAAAGAAACTTTCTACCTCCCTGAGAAAGCTACCTGAAAACCTATGCAGCTTTTCAATACTTTAAGGGAACTTTAAAAAAGATGGAAAGTGATTTTGCTTGGGCAGACAATGACAGGACAAGGGGGAATAATTTTAAACTAAAAGAGGGAGGTTAGGTTAGATGTTAGGAAGCAATTCTTCACTCAGAGGGTGGTGAGGCTCTGGAACAGGTTGCCCAAAGAAGTTGTGTATACCCCATCCCTGGAAGTGTTGAAGGCAAAGTTAGATACGGTTTTGGGGAACCTGGTCTGGTGCGTGGCATTCCTGCTCATGTCAGGGGTGTTGGAACTAGGTGATCTTTAAGGTCCCTTCCAACCTGAGCTGTTCTGTGATTCTATGATTCTATGAAATCTTTTAAAGTAAATATTGGTGTGGAAGAATTCCAAGATATTCACTGTTGCTTCTACCTGTTTACTAGGTTGTTCCTTTTCATTCCTTGTCCTCTTCTCCTCTTCCTTTGTACCTGGTACTTTTTTTTAATTATTATTATTATTATTATTTTTTTTTTACATTTGAAAGATAAAATTACCTCATCACTTCTTTTCTTGGAATACGTTCTTGATGAAGGTCCCACATGGTAGATATTTGCTGGCTACGTAAAGAATTGTCTTCAGAGATAACAACTTACTTCATCACAAAGAGCAGCATAGATGAGAAATAAATAGAAGGCAAGTGCACTATGATTTCTTGTTTTCATCTCTTCTTCAGGAACACATACATATGTGTTCCCAAATTAAAGGGAAATCTGATGTATAGAAGACCATCCAACAGAGCAGCAGATTTCTGAATTTGATGGAACATTTCTGTAGTGATGAGAAAAACAGGGATCTGGGAAGATACTGAGGCATTATGGATTATCAGAAGACTCCTGTTCTGTAGTGCTGGGGAGATGGGAGATTCATTAACCATGTTATAAGGTGGAGGAGAAAAAATGATTTTCAGTGGCATTAATTCATCTCTTGAACCTGCTTTATTTTTAAGAAATTATGAATTCCACTGAAGGTGAAATTAAAGAAATCAATCCAATTCAGAGAAGGCCCACTCTAGCTCTGTATACCAAACAGAAAATTCCAAAATAACCTCAGCTGTATGGTAGTGTGGATGTTGTAGGCCAAAAGATTTGTTTATTGGGTTTGCATGTATTAGAAGAAAACACATTTTCAAAATATGTTAGCATTGCACACTATGCATCCAGTATATGAGCCCATGAATCTTCCATCTTGATTGCACAATAATAGATGGAATAGTATCCATTCCTGGTAATACAGTCACAGGACAAGGATTTGCACTTGCTCAGCTCAAGGAACCCATCCGGTCAAACTTCATTGTTACTACAGCAGTACGTTTAATTTTGACAGCCTTGGATGATATGAAAGAATTAATTTTGTTATAAACCTCAATGACCATTGCATCGGTGGTAGATATTCCTACCTCTACTTGATAAGCAACTGACTAGCTGCAAACAGCAACAGACAGCAACGCTCTTTTGGATAATAAATAGCAACAAACAGCACTTGAAATTTCTCAGATGCATAATTTCATAGAATCATAGAATGGCTCAGGTTGGAAGGAATTTCAAAGATCATCTAGTTCCAACACCCCTGCCGTGGGCAAGGATGCCATCCACTAAATCAGGTTGTGCAGGGCCTCATCCAGCCTTGTCTTGAACACCTCCAGGGATGGGGCATCCACAATCTCTCTGGGCAACCTGTTCTGGTGCTCCAACACCAGAATGAAGAATTTCCTCCTAACATCTAATTTAATTCTCCCCTCTTTTAGTTTAAAAACTATGGTCTGACTGAGCAAAAAATCACTCCCCATCTTTTTTAGAAGCCCCCTTTAAGTACTGAAAAGCTGCAATGAGGTCACCCCGGAGCCTTCTCTTCTTTAGGCTGAACATCCCCAACTCTCTCAGCCTGTCTTCATAGGAGAGGTGCTCCAGTTCCTTGATCATCTTTATGGCCCTCCTCTGGACCTGTTCTAACAGCACCACATCCTTCTTGTGCTGGGGATTGACCTGGATGCAGTACTCCAAGTGGGGCCTCACAAGGGCAGAGTAGCAGCTTCATGGCTGACACAGCCCTCTAAAGTCTTTATGGATGTAGTTTTGTTTCATTAGGCAATTCTGTACTTTGTGCTATAATTCCATCTGAACTCGATACTTCTAAAGTGAACTTGCATTCTTGGCTCAAGAAGGTAGGATGCAATGGGATCCGTTTGTCAGCTAATACTCTGTAAATACTTTACAACTCCTTTGTTCTTGTCCATTAGCTCATGTTGAGGTGCCAGTACTGCTGAAAAGATGTTGTATTTTTGTCTTCCATGATCTCAGACCTGCTTCTGATTTCCCCACTGGTATCTGATCCAGCTGTGGAGAAGCATAATAGAGAACAAACCACATCCTTAAATATAGCTGCATTTCTAGGTTTCAGCAATAGCCACAGTAGTTTGATATCTGAGGCAAATAGTAGCCCACCAGTGCTATGTGTGGTAAGTAGGCACATCCAGGAAAAGGATACCAGGATTCCACAACCCAAGCACATTTTCTTTCATGTCTCAAGAGTGAATGGACAAGTTGTTCCAAACCACCCTACCAACTGGATGATAAAGCAACGTACTGTCCTTTGTGATGTTATGAATTCCTGTCTAGCTGAGCCAGATAAGATAAATTAATTATCTATATTGCTTGACATCAGTACAGAATAGTGACAGATACATAGGGTGTGAGATCAAGGTGCTAATACCAGAGAGGCAGGGGGTGATATCAAGCTGCTAATATCTATGATGTCACAGGATAAGTCCTGAAGATCAGGTTTTTGAGTTTTTTACAATGGAGAAACAGAGATGCAGAGCTGAGTATTTGCAGTGTAAGAATTCCACCAAGTCTGCAAGTGTTCTAATGGAATTTGTTCCCACACATCAATATCATAGACAGGTAACGCCATCTATGTCATCTATTATCTAAATGGTATGCAGTCACCTTGTGTATACTGCAAACAGGAGAGTGAACAGAATCATACCAATAGCTTACTTCCAGGCAAAGTAGATGGCAAAACAGTCCCAAAAGACTAGATTCTTATGCAAAGGACATATGGAGAGAAGCAGAGGACCGCTTACTCTCTGTTGCCTTGATTTGCCATAACTGCATGTTGAAGAAAAACTGCTTGTGTATGTGTAATGCTGAAGACTACCTTCCACCTGAGGTATCTGCCTCACTGTGCAGCTGAATGACTGCAAATGTGGATCATGGAAAGAAGAGGAATGAGAGAGGATTAAGTTTTCAAGGAAGACAAGATCAGTCTTATCTCAACAGCCATTCGTTTCACATCTTTACTGCTTTTGTCACAGCAACACAAATGTTAATTTCCCTAATATTCTTTCTCAGATCAAATATGAACATAATGAGGGACAAAGACTTAAGTAAGTTAGAGTAATTTCCTGAATGCCAGCAGCCGGAGCAGGAAGGAATGATAGATGCTGATTCACAATGATTCACAGATACCACTGCTGGCCTTAAACAAGCCAACACTTAAACACTAAATCTGATCCCCACGAGACAACTCAGTTCCATAGCTATACATCTGTGTTTGTATATGGTATGCTCAACCCGAAAAGACAGATTAGAGGTTCTAGTCTGTGCACAGCTAAGTTTGAGTGTTGAGCTATGTAGAGATATTCTACATTGGCTGAATTTACCAGCCTAAGTCAGTGATGCCCTGAGAATCTTTGCACCATGCTACTTTTTGTAGCATAGTAACACCCTCAGGCTTCTGAGCGAGCTAAATTTAGCATTTTCGGCTATAAAATGTTAGCAAAAAACATACTTGTAACATAATAGATTTGACCTGGAAGAAACAGTGCTTATTGGAGCTAAACCCCTTGCATTTTATGTCTAGATAAACTGGAGCAGAAAGCCCTAATTTACACTCAGATGAGGCTTGATTTCCCATGGTTGCATCTTTTGATTCAACAAGCAGTTTCACATATGGTCTTGCTGCATTTGGCAGCAATGCTGTTAGGTACAAATCCCTATGTTATTGGCACTCCTGAAAACTCAAGTACAATCATCAGGATAACCCCAACCGTTCATCTGATAAAACTTCTGACTAGTGCTCCATCAATCTAAATTATATAGTGTCATTTAACTAAAGAAAATGAATCTACAGTACCCAGGATATTGGACCCAATAAAATAACTTTCTATATGGAGTTAAGCCTCAAAAATGTGGTAGAACACAAAAACACACACAAAATGTTGTGTTTTGGAAAAACAAAGCAAAAAAAAACAACAACAACAAAATACACCTTTAATTAATAAATTATCTGTTTAGTTAATATTCTGACAATATGACAAGGCCTTTTCACAATATAACCACATTTAAACCACATGACAGCCAATACAGCCAATATATCACGAAGAAGGGGCACAATATCTATATATGTATGCAAATATAAAAGTGGAGTGTACAAAAAGGAAAAAGAAAACCTCACACAAACTGAACAGACAATCCATTGCTAAAGCCAGTCCTTGATTTATATTAAAATAATAAACATACAGAAAAAAATGTTTTCCTGTTCTGGGGAAGAAGTGTAACAATGAGTCTTCAGATTTTTTTTATTTTTTTATTTTTATATTTTTTGGTAAAAACTCAAATGACATAGCACTAGGGCCATCTGATAGTCTCATGTATATGACAGAAACACAGTGCTACAGAATTAGATACCTTAAGTTAGGCTGCACACCAGACCTATCCTACTACAGTCCAAATGAGGTTATTGACTCAGAGAAGGAGCCATTGATAAAGCAATTACTACCAGCAGCCAGATGTGTGATAGCTCATTTTTGGAAATGGACAGATGCCCCAACATTAGTGGCATAGAGATATCAAATATGCAAAATACTTTGAATGGAACAAAAATGACAGGTAGCCTCGTATCAGAATGTGGTGGATTTAATGGGTAATATTTCCTTGGAATGGGAATAGAATAAACACATGGGTAAGAGGTTGAATAAGCACAAATGAATCTTTTAGAACTGACAAATATGCTATGTATGAACCGGGTTTGTTAATATTTGTCCAGAAAGCAAATGTATTCTAATAATGACTTATTTATTTATAAAGCTTCTAGAACATAACGTACTTCAAAGTTAGGTGCATAATTTCAGGTACATTCAGTTTATTTCCATTCATTGCACATCCTTATTAGAAAACTCTGCTTTCTGAACATTACACTGCTATGCCAAATGTGCAATTCTATAAATCAGCCTGGGAGAGAGGGTGCCAGCCCTTCCTGATGATGAATACAGTGGCAGGAATCTACTTTGTTTTGTAATATGTAAGGCTGATTAATCCAAAGCTGTTTGCAAACTTCATTTCATACAGGATACCCCCATCCTTACAATCTGATTAACAAATCAAAGGTGTATTCAGACTTGGAGACAGGTTGCCACTTAAGTATTTCAGACACCCAGGCATCCGGTTAAACTAAGCTTGGATTAGCAAGGTTTGACTATTTAAAGGGAGATATGTTTAGGGGTTCTCTGTCTATGCTGATTTTGAATGCTGTGCTCATGGGGTAGTGCTGTCCAGTCTTAAGAGCTCAGCGAGCTTACAGAGCTTTACAATTTCCCTGCAAGCTTCATGAGCTTAATTGAAGATAAGTACATACAAACTCACCTTGCTAGAAAGACCTCTATTTATATGAAGAGGAGAAAAACCAAACAAATCTCTTTATGCAGTGACTTAAATGCATCTTCTCTGTCATCATTTATCCTTATTTTTATATAGTGGAAATTATTAGACTAAAACCCTTAATCGTGTGGAATAGATGAAAGTGGAATCATTCAACACTGTCACATTTTGTTGTCACTTGAGACTCTCTAGTAGGTGACAGAGAATGATCAAATGATTTGTTAGAAGCAAGTTGTGCCAACTGCTTCAGCCCTGCTGGGAAGTGGATCTGTGAGAGACCACAGACTTAAGTGTCTCTTTCCCCAAAGTGCCTTTCCTTCCCCATTTGTAAAAAAGTGAAGAAAGAACTGCTCTAGCCAATACATTCAACAGTACTCCCTTATCACTCTGTCACTGAGAGACTAATCTTATGATCAAGAGTGTAGAAATGAGCATCATCTCACCTGCAGAAAGCGCACACTTGTCATTCAGAAGAAGAGACCATAAGAAGACATCTGTTTTAACAGCTGAGGGTGTTATGTGTGAAGGACTATTGAGAAGTGACTTAATGCTGCTACTGCACTGAGGGTTTACTTCTAGGCTCTGCTGGAGCTCACAACAGTTACAGGTGAGGAACTGGAGCATGAACATGGGGCAGGAAGTGTGAAGAAGGTTGCTATAGTAGAGTTTAACTGATGTCAGCTTATATTCAGAGCTGCAAAAGCAGCAGTCATTCAACAAGAAACTCTTCATTCAACTACAATTGTATTGCCATATGTGCATACACATACACATCTAAGTGAGAGAGACATTTGTCACCATGATTTGTTCAAGTAGTTCAGCTCATGATAACAACTTGATGACTGTAATATAGTAAAAGAAATGCATTTACGGGGCTTCTTTATTGTTTATTTACTTATTATTTATTTTTTATTTTTTTTTATTTACTCTTCATGCCCTTAAAATGATTGCCTTCCTTCAGAAATATCCACATGCCCTAATGAATGCCCTAATTCAGGCAGAAAAATTGTGAGAGCCTCAACTGCTGTAAAATGATGAAGCTCCATTTGGAGAGGCAGAGTATCCTCACCTAAAATGTGTGTGCGGCAGGTGATTCTTCCCATATGCCCTTTGTCTAAACTATCTGCCTCTGGATAAGAGATTCAAAATGCCATGAATTGGTCAGAAATGTAGCTTTCATGTGGCTGTACAGCTAACTGGAATTCAGCTTAATTCAGTGTTATTTGCAAGTAATTACACCTTAGTCAGTCAATAATTTACATACTGGTATAGTTCAGGAAAATATTCATTATCTAAAATTAAGAGTTTCCTTCAAAGCATGTTTAAGAATTGTTTCATATGCAACCTGTACTAATGCATCATCAGAAATAGAATGGGCAGGAAATATAGTGGTTGGACTTCATGATCTTAGAGGTCTTTTCCTACTTAAATCATTCTATGATTGGCAGATAAATAATTGATAAATATATATATATTTTTTTTTAAAAAAAGAGGCTTTAGTCTACCGTAATCTGAAGACTGTCTTGTCATTCTTCATTCTGCCTTAGCTTAAATAAAGAAACTATCATCTGATATCATGCTAAAATGACTCTATATTTATCTTTATATTCTTTTATTTAAGTAGTAGTAACAGCTATAATACGATTAACTGAAATCCCAGCTACTATTATTCTCTCCCCCAAAAGTTTTTATTACAATAAATGTTTATTTTATTGGTGAATGTACATTGCAATTATGGAATTAAAGAAAGTTGAGACACCTATGCAAAAGAAATTGTGGGTTCTTGGAGGCTGGGTGATCTGTGACTGGTAGTTAATTACGGTCCCCTTCCAAAAATATTTTGTCTTTTGTCTTCCTTTCAGAACACATCAAAGAAGACAGACAGAAGGCCACATACTCTACTCTTTTCCTCTCTAAATTACTCCTGAAATCTTCCCACTTCTCTTTAGGGGAGAGAAAGCTACAACAGGAACAAAGGACATAGGCTGACTTTGGATAGTACATCCTGCAGTGTCATGCTTTCATCCATATCAGAACTCTTTCCTGTCATCTGAAATTTAGATTTCTGTCTCAAGAAACAGACCTTTCCCTCTATAATCACCATTGTACTATACAGAGTTCAGGACAGAACCAATGGTTTATTTTATTTTCTGTGAAAGCCACATTAGATCCCAAGCTACTTCAGGTTTTTGTAGCAAAAACTAAAACATCAGCAGTAGCACTGTTTCTACTCCTCACTATTCCTCTGCAAAATCCCCAAATACCAGGCTTCTCTGTCCTTTCTAAGTGCAATTTCTGTGGATAATATTTGCAGGTCAACAAATTTGTTTTGTGACAAGGAGAGTTTCAAAGTCTGGGTCTCCTCATAAGATTTGTCTAAATTAGAAAACCCTATTCCACTTAGGTTCATGGTTGGACTGACCTCTCTCTATCCTTCACTGTCCTTGCACAATGCATTCTCTGTCTTTCACTCTTGCTTATATTTATACAAACAATCTCAGTGAAGTATCCTACAAATATAAACGCTGACAATTTAGTCTGCTTAAAATTCAGTGGTTAATAAGGTTCAAAATAGTATGCTGCTCTAGGTGCTTGTTAGCAATACATAAGTGTAATACAGGTCTCCCTGCCTCTCATGGACTGTAAGTTAACACTTAAATACCGATTAAAACAAAACAGATAAAAAACATAGCCAGTTGCATTTGTTCTGATTAACATTATATTTTACAGTTGTTATACAAACAATTAGTAGGAAAAGGCTACAACATCAGTTCTGTTGGCAGGAGAAGGCACAGCCATGGCCAATCCAATCCAATTAAACCATGTCTCCAGTATACAGATGAACAGCAAAAGTGCAAATCAGAACATATCATTACATTGCCTTCCCTCAGACGATGAGAGTCTGATCCCAAGAGGGGCTGAGGGCAGGATGAGGAAGAAAGGAGATGTTCTGGGAAAGAGGCACATAGTGAAGGGAGAGAAAAACTAAAATATCTTGAGGAATTAACACGGCTGTCACATCATGTGTGTAAAGAAATTCCTGAATTTTCTGAAATTACATTTTATTTTATTTTTATTTTTAACCCAGATTATGAATAAAGAATTGAAATTTATGAGTTTTTCAAGAAATGATATGCTCACCTCCCTCCCCCTTTCTTAAAAAATAATAAGTTTACAGGAAAGCTTTATTATTATTTTTATGTGTCAAGTATTGAAATTAAGATACATCACTTTAATGAAATCAAATGTTTTCATAAATTTGCATGCAAAATTTCAGTGAAATCATTCTACTAGAACATATAGACTTGATTAAGTATCTTCATTTTCCAGTGATATTTTTTAAAATCGCTACAATACAATGCGTGCTTATTTTTCAGTTACCCAAATTCATAAATTCTGTGACATTCTTTCTGTCAACTTCACAGAGTTTTGAATTTGACAGTCAAAAACAACAACAAAAAGCTGCAAAAAAGAAAGACAAAATTCTAATGAGCTGCAATTCTACTATACAACTGGTTGAATCCTAACCCATATATGTTTCTTGTTATCAAAACACAATATCTCTTGATTATCATTTGTATCTCATAGTCTCATGGTATCATTTATACAGTGGTGAAGTGATAGTACTTGTTTTTGAGAAAATGGTCTTGTTCTAATTAAGAATTACATTTGTAGGGCTCTCTCATGCACTCAAGTTTTTTTTTAAGGTTTGGCATTCTGACATGAAGGATAGTATACACATATACTAAAAGCCAGCAAAACATTTAAAAGCTCAGTGGCAATGCAAGAATTCTCTTCTCCCTTGCCTTAGCATTAAAAGGCAATAGCAGCACAGCTCAGTCCAAAAACGTTGGACTTTTTCAGTCCAAATTTGGACTGAAATGTGCTTTGATTTTTTTTTTTTTCAGAAAAAAATCACAAAATAGATTAGCAAGCACAAAAAGATGAAATATATTTTACAAAATACAAAGTAAAAAAATACAGTGCAGCTCAAGAGCAGACACATTAGGAATATTCTTCAGCTTAGGAGGAATAACTTTAAGTTCAAGTATTAGGTGAAAGTTCTCAAAGCTCAGACTGTTATTTTCTCACAGGGCACTGCTTACTGACAGATTCAACCTCCTGACTGCATTTCTGCTGGATTTGATAAAAATACAATTAAAATGTTGTACAGGGGGGTACGCCAAATTGGCCTGCATCCTAGAACCCACTCCAAGCAAAACCTTGAGGAATATATTGTACAAGAAAAGGTTTGTCTCCTGGGATTACCTCCCACTTCCTTTAACCTGATATTTTGCTCATCCTATTAAGAGATTCCTCAGAGGGGTGAAACAGTAGATTGCCTCATTAAGACTCATCATTTACAAGATGTTGACAAACGCTGGCATTTATCCTGTTGTCATAATAAATGTGAGAAAATGACCACTTGGCAATAAGTGATTCTATGCAATTGCAGGTTGTAAAATTCAACAATATAAGGGTTTGTGGATAATGTATCAGTATCACTATGTAGCATCTCTCAACAGATTCTGCATTCATTGTAACAAATCTAGGCTAAAATAAATAATAATGGATAGCTTCTTTTTATAGAGTTTTCTACATGTGCAACCCAAACATTAATTATGAAAAATGAGAGAATACTTTTAAACCCAACACAATAATGAAACAATTATTATTAATCTTACTGGCTATCTCAGCATAAGTACCCAGCATCCATATTGTCCTTGTTGACAGCCTGAAAACTTTCTGAACTCAGTTTGCTTACAGCTCTTATCTGCCCAGTAGAGGATAACGGTGTGGTCTTTTTTAACAAGGGTTATCTTGTCCACTTGGTGTTAATGGTATGTATGAAATCACCACAAGAGCAGATCCCATAACAGAGGCTACTGAGAAAATTTTGGGTGACAAAGAATTGTTCTCCTGAGACAATGTAGAAGTGTCTTGAGAAATGGAGTTTCTCGTCCTTTGAGAACACCAGCAATAAGACACGGCAAATAATATGGATGAGAAGAAAATTTGGCCATAAGTCTGACTTCAGACTTAGGCCAAGCATTTCACCTTAGCATAGTTCCAACTGTTTTTAAGAATTTTTCTAAGGAAGATAAGTGTACTTTAGAGCTGCAACCATCAATCATAAAAGCAGACCAGGACCTATACGAAGACATAAATGTCTGAAGATGCATACAGTCCTTATTTGTAAAGCTATATCCTTGAGCTTCCCATTCAGCTAGAGGGCTGTGAACCCTACAAAGACTTCAGTCTTCTTAGATGTCTCAGGTCCTGCTTTTGCATATGTCCAAAAGCATCTCAATTTCTACCATTAAGAAAGCTGATTTTTCTAACAACCATAGGTTTTATTTTCTACATGTTCAGAATGAATTTTATGCAGTAGGCTTTTCCAAAGGAAACCAATGACATTGACTCATAGACTTTTACAGAAGTCATTCCTTTTTCTTAAAATATATCTGGAGGAGTGCCTGTCTGCCATAGACAAGCTGAGCACAACATCAAGTGAGGATTTCAGGCTAAGGCAGATCTCCAACTTTCACTATGATCAATGGGAAGAATACTTCCACATATAAGTCCTAATTTCATTAGGATGACAAAGGACTTAACTGGAATGAAAAAAAAAAAAAAAAAAAAAAAAAAAGCCTGTCTTCCCGATGACCTTTTCAGCGAAGTGCCTACAGAAGGAGGAGAAATACAAGCATTTTTATCATCAGGGCTCTCCTAAACTGAAGAACTCAAAATTAGAAGTCCTTTTGAAATTCTGACCTTGGATATCTGTCTGGTTGCTAGGAATCCTGTTGTAAAAACAAAAAATGAACACAAACAAGGTATGTCATTTTCTGTGTATTAGCTGTGAAATCAGAGGAAAACCATGTTATGAGCTTAAGAGATTTCTTGAAATGGAAAGTCGTCTCCTCATCTCCAAAATACAATAATTTCCACTTTAGAAAAATACATTTCAACTTTTATAAAGACATTATAAAGAACAAAATCTATACAAGATTGAAAGACCTATAAAGTTAATTTAAAAAAAAAAGGGGGGGGGGGGGGAGTAATTTTCTGGTTTGGGGTAACTACTGAAAAATAGGTGTAGCCAATTGATCTCTCTAAGTATAAGACTCCCTCAGTGCCTGATCTAAAGTTGATGTGAATCAGCTGCAGCTCTCCAAATGACAGAACCTGGTCTTTGGCTACAGCTAAAACACTCATTGCTTTGTCCCTTTAGCTTCTCCAATCTAACCTACAATGACAGTCGCCACACATGTGTGAATAGGATTTGTCTCATATAAGTTGGCCAATATCCAAACATCAGTTCCTTGATCTTAAAGTTCATATGATGAGAAACTGGAGTCCTTGAGGTAATTCAGAAAATAAGTCAATTCTGCAGCTAATTCTAAACAAAAGTAACAACTGAATATCCTAATTATAATGCCTATATTAACAGATAATAAGTGATTCTTGTGAGATAAAAGCAATGATATTATTAACAATAAGAATTAAAAGTGACAATAACTCGTTACCAAGGGTATTGAGTTGCAGGTGGTTGGTAGCTCTGTCCCACTTAACTAATACAATGCCTGAAACACTGCATTTGTGGTGATTGTAGGGCTCTTAAAGAATCATAAAAATTGCTTTGTCACCAGAATTTGCAAGTACTGATTTGACAGTATCTATTCTAACTGGGGAATTCAAAGTGTGTGTGTGTGTATTTCATAGGTTCCAGTTTCTGTCACTACTCATTATTAATCACCTTTCTATGTATTCAACTGGCTTGGTGTCTGTCTATGTGTATATTTTTTCAGGGAAAGAGAGTTTAGGCATCACCTGTTGGAAGATGGTGTCCTTTGGTCTGCATATTCAGTAGTGTATTAATACTCAGATAATACCCATCCTCTCATCTCCCCTTCCCTCCTCTGCCCTCCCATGTTTATTTTACATTACTTATTCCTCTCAGTCTGCTAATAACTTAACATGGACTACTACAGCTTGCTGACAAATAAACACAGGGTAGAGACAATTAATAAAAACCCCAGTCCTGAAGGTATCCTTACAGCTTTTGGAGCATACTCTACTTTTGAAACGAATACGTTCAACACTAACTATATACCTTGGCTAGCAAAGCCAAATTTCTGTTGAATGGAAGAGATTTTGTCCCTTAAGATATGGGATAAATGAAGGTTCTTGTCCTCTTAGGTTTCTCCTCCACTACAGCTTCTTGTGTCACAGACTATCTCAGCTCTGCTTCTGGATAACTTTGATGTTCACTTTGAACATTCACTATTACCTCTTTAGACCTGGAGTCATCTTATATATGGTATGATGTTTTCCCAATCACAACGCCATAGGGTGTGAGATTATCATGCTGTCTCCTTCCTTTTGTACTCTTCTATTTTGTTTATAGTATTTTTAATTGAGTCCTGGACTCCCAATCTGCATTCATTAGACACAGAGAAGATAAACACTTGTAAAGACACAATTAAGTCACAGCCAGGTACTGGTGTTTTCCTCCCTGCTGACTTACCTCTGCAGAATACAGTTCATTAACATTTCCATAGTTTTAGTTACCCCATATTGGAATTAGAGTCTGTATTTGGTTATTTGCTTGCTTACTAACTGTTCTAAAACCCACTGCTAATTTATTTTTTATCAGATATACTCTGCTAACTCGATGGAGCTGCTTACCAGTCAATGGGATCTGAATGCTCCAACCTCAGCTCTTCATAAAGGACTCAAATATATAATGGTGCTATAAAAGATTTTTTTCCTCACCTTGAGTGAAACTGATTTGCTCTCACAAAGTAACCTGCAGAAATGCATGCAATATTTATCATTTTCTCCACTGTAGAGCAGAACTGGAAAATGATTGGCACTACTATTCCAATGACCATAGTTGTTACAATCTCACAATGTTGAGACCCAGAAAGCTTCTTACAGACTGTAGAAGTCTGTAGACTTCTACATGTAGACATGTAGAAGTCTGTAGACTACATGTAGACTTTCTACATGTAGAAATTATGTACTGATTGGGAACAGACCATTGCCTTGGCTGTTTTTGAGTCTACCTTGTCAAGGTTGCCTTCTCAATTAATAGTGTTAGGAATTGAATTTGTATTTGTATTTCAGATGTACTACTACACCACTGAGAGTGTCCTTTTAAAGGTGAAAGGCTGGGCTGTGAAGGGATACTGAAGGTGAATTGTAGACTTGAAACACTATAGTGCACAAGTATATATCATACAGCTATATTTCTCCAAAGATCAACTTCAGTATCTCAGCATAGTCCTCTGCAAAGTGGTATGAATGTACAGCATCTAATGGAGTAATCTGTGTTTCTACATGGCATAGCTTCTCATGAGAGAGGAATATCTAGAAAAGTTGGGCATTTTGAACCATACTGAAATGTCTCATTTACATAAGAGAGACAGAAATTAATGGAGTAAAGGTCAGGGAATTTTGTTTGTTTGCGTGTTTGTTTTTCTTGTGAAATTTTAAAACATGAGCAGGTAATGTTCCACTCGCTTTCTAAAACCACAAAAGTGTTAGTCTTTAAAAGATCAGATTTTTTGATACAGCTGTGTGGAACTCCAAACTGGTTTCTATTTATGTCAGTAGAAAAGCTCCCATTGATTTTAGGGGGAGCAGATGCTGGTGCTGACCTACCAACACACCTGAAGCAGATGTTCATAACCATACAGTGATGTGTGCCTAGTTCGTGCCTGATTGCTAATTCACCACAGTCATCTTTCTCTTCTAACACACCCTACATCAAGTAACAGCCACAAGACTCTTTGATTTTCTTTTTGAACTCAGAGGCTAATTTTGCTAACACCTATAAAAAAGGACAATGAACAAAAATAAATTTTTCAAAAGACAATAAGGACAATTCAAATGAAGAAAAACAGTTTGCAGACTTTCTTTAAAAAAAAGTTAATCAACCATCTGGAGGTGTGTGAAAGCTTTTTTGAATGTGATATAAAATTTGAGCATGATCTTTTTCCCTGAGTTTACCAGTTCATTAAATAATACATTTGACTTTATTTTTTTTCACCCTGAATGTTGTATTTTGTTTCACTCAGAGTGAAAAAGAGTTCTAATGCCTATAGCACAAACTGCTCCTGAACTTCTCCCTGACAAAGTACATTTATATCATAGTGTAACGTAACATACCATACCATAACATAACAGTATGCTGTGTATTGTGCACTATGCAATATAAGCTTAATTATATTCTTGGTAGTAGCAATAAATAACAAGTATAGTACAGACTACTATTGTAATAATAAATATGAATTAGAACAGTGGTTAAATCTGGCTGGGTATAATTATAAGTTGCCCCAGTGAACTAAATTTCAGTGGGGTTTGGTTCTATGGTTTAGGGTAGTCTCCATTAAATATAGGAAAATCCAGTTAATTAATTAGCCCTTAGTGTTAAATGAGTTTTTTAAGCCTGAGAGACAAGGGGAATGTGGGATTTGTGGGGACTTGACAATGAACATTTAATGATGTTAAACCCAAAGTGACTGTTAATATAGGCTACAGAACCTGAGAGTCAGAAATACAGTCACAGAGATAAATGCAAATAAAGTACCAAGGTTTAACAGGAAATGAAGAATGTTAATTTACTGTGGATATTCAAATTGCCATTATATAATTTTTTTTATTTTTTTATTTTTTTTTGGATAGTTACAGCGCCAGGTTCCCTCATTCTCTGACTGTACAGAGGACACAAATAGACAAGAAATGTATGACTGAGTCAAACCATTCAGAGCAGTTATATCATTCTTTTCCTGTGTGATCTGTCAGCATG
Organism: Oxyura jamaicensis; assembly: GCF_011077185.1. Classification (NCBI taxonomy): domain Eukaryota; kingdom Metazoa; phylum Chordata; class Aves; order Anseriformes; family Anatidae; genus Oxyura; species Oxyura jamaicensis. The sequence goes on from NC_048893.1 coordinate 138,687,793, forward strand.
TAGAATAGCCATTTATGAAGAGCTGTCCTTGGGAAAGGACACTGCTGTTTGAAGACATTTCCCAGTTCCAGAGCAATCTCAGCAAGGAACAGTCCTGGACTGAATCAGAAAACATCTTAAGGCTATTCTACCTGGTCAAATTTTATACCTAGAAGCTCTTTTCTAGTGAGTGGACCTCTAGGCTGATAGAGTGCTTCAATCTGTTCTTCTGCTGCAAATATCTTTCTATACATTAGGGCTTTTTCATTTTTCCACCTGCCCTCTTTTAACCTCACATTAGGCTTATCTAAAGCGTAGTGGTATTGCTGCAGCTTGTAAGGGCCTGGTAGACTCTACCACTCCTTCATAGTCCTTCATACCTTCACCAGGGCTTCCTCTACCCCACCCCACCCAAGGCCCAGGACCCCATGCCACCCCTGCCCCAGGGAGACCACATCAGGGCTGTTTTCCAGCCCCTCACAGCCTTGCCCTGTCTGTTCGTGGCCTCCAATGATCTGGACACACCCACGGGACAATGTCCCAGCATGGCCTTGTCCTGTCTGAGGCTCTGCCTGGCCATCCTGGGCCATGTCTGACACTGGTTCCCCTCACTGGGCCTGATCCTGGCCCTAGCTATGGTCTGACAGCCTGGCCTGGTCTTGGGATCTCCTTGGATCCTGGCTTCCCAGCCCACAGGAAGCAGCTATCCCCATCTCTCCCCAGCCATAACTCATCCTAATCTGTAGTGAACATAGCCTCATTCCTTACTTTTGTTTTTATCCATGTTATCATATTTGTACACACCAAACCTCCACAGTCTAGTCAGGATTTATTCATGGCCAAAAACTGGCATACATGTGGAATGAGATTAAACATCTTCAGCTTTGCGTGCCTGCAATGTAGCTGCCTACATCTTGGTTAGTCGTTCTAGGTTGCCTTCATCTTCAGTGGAAATAGGTGACCATACTTCATTTATCTGGCCTATCTCAGCAATTTATATTAGGATACAAAATGTAGCACTGTATGGGTGCTACAAGGGTAAGCAAGAAGTACGTAGAATAGCTGGGCCTTTCCATTCCCTTGGCTCCTCAAGGCTATCAACATTCCTGGAAAACAGAAAATGCATTTCCAAAGCAGAGACTTTTAAGTAGCTGCCTGACAACCACGTGTCCCTGTACTGTATTTAGCCCTTCGTGATTTTGTATTTGCAGCCGCCACTTGAACCTTATGCAAATTCTGTGCAACATGGGTAATATTTTTTTTTTTTTTTTTTTTTTTTAGTTTGGTAGAGGGACAGTGATCAGGGACCTCTTGAGATGACAGTCTGACAGACTGTAAATCAAGGAGGATCTCTCTCTTAGCAGCCACAAAGATTAAACAGACTAATGAATCAATATTTTAGACCATCCACTCTGGGGAGCCTTCACCTAAGTCCCAGCTCTGCTGGTCAGGTCAGAAAATGCTCTTTTCTGTCAAATGGTAGGTTTCTCTGTGTGGTAGTATGCGTTCATCCTCCTTTGTGTGAACTCTGAAGAGCTGACAGAGGCAGATGTCAATCCATACTGCTGTGACACTTCCTCATTCAACTCTAAAACTTTGTGAGATCATTTCACCATCCAGCAATTGGCAAGGGGGATTTGGTAGGGGGAAAAGGGGTCATATTTGTTCATTTTGCAAAATCAGTTCTAAAGTTCATCTATTTTTTTCTTTCTGTTGAGGACATGAGCCATTAATACTCCCCTCTCCTCCAAACACCCAACCCTTTGTTTTTATCATATTTGCTGACTTTAGGGCATTTAACCTGTGTCTTTGTTCAACCTCTTAACATAAATAACACCACATCTGTAATTTTGTTATCAGCCTCAAGACCTTTAAACTACAATCTTTATGGATGTACTGGATTCTATTCACTTTTGTTTCTGTGATCCTGAAATGGTCATAATTTACATCATATGTATTTTAAAGCAGATGTTCTGGTTAAATTCAGTTTTTCAGCCCATCTTTCTAATAACTTAAGCACTGATATTTAAAAGGGCCCTCACAGTACTAAAAATATCTGCCTTTAATGTAGACAATAACGTACTTCTGTTAAATGTATATTGCACTGAAGGCACATACCCTAATAAAATAACAAATACAGTTGCTTTAATGAAATAATTTATTAGATTATTATTGTTATTATTATTATTATTTTTAGCAGGAAAAATACTTCTCTGTTATTTTTTGGGGAACAAAATGTTGTGAGAAAGTAATACTCAGTATAGTAAATGCTCTTCATTCAGTACTTCCTCAATGATTATTTCTCTTCCTTGGGTAAGTAAACGATGAAGCTTGCCATGTTTGATTTGATTCTATTTGAAAACACAGACCTGTAACTCAAGAGATCAAGTGATGAAACAGGAAAAGAAATGACTATATTAAAAATGTCCCTGCTCAGATGGTCCCATATAGAAGTTCTGATCTGAGTATACACTAACTAAAGAGAAGGTGACTGGAATCTAAATTTGTCTTCTAATTTTATTTATGACTCTTATCTACACAAGAGGGGCTTGAACACATTTCATTTTTGAACATAACCCAAAAAAGCACTTAAGAGGGTGCTTAACAATAAACTGATGTTTGGCTCCTACTACCAAAGGAGGGATGATTTCCTGAATGTGGACCATGGAAGAATTTCAAAGCAAGGTACTAATTTTGCCATTTGAGGGAAGCTGATCAATATTTATGTATTTGATTTTTTAAATTATTTTTTATTAAGTTTTCATGCATTTTCTGTTCATGAAAACTGGCAAATATTTCAATATACACTGAAATCCTTTCATTAACAGAAAGATAATTGTCTACAGGGTAAACCAGTTTACTGTAGTTTCTCTACAATGTTGAAAAAATACTAGTCCATTTAACTGAGAGAAAATTTCAGTCTGTACTATCTTTTCTTACTTACTGATAATAGCAGATTCATTATTTTAGACAGAACTAGTTATTCTGTTCCATTCTGTCTGTGTAAAGCCACTTTCAGAGAAAGACACAACATTGTTAAACTGAGCTTGGAGAAGTGAGGATTAAATGCAGTTTTATTCCATAAGAAAAACTAAGTTTTTGCTGAAGCATCAGCTGAAGTATGGAATAAAAATTAGCCAAGAAATCAAGAAAAAAAATCTTAAAACCAATACATATTTCATGACAAACATCACAGTGCCTGTAGTGTAAAACAATCCTAACTCAGATTTTTTTTTACTTGATTTAATTTATTGTTAGTTCATGCAAACTTCTAATCAAATATTTGGGTCAAAGAACAGATAGAAAAAAAAAAGAAAAAAAGAAAAAAAGAAAAATTGATATTAAACTTTTAGACACTGTTAACAGCAAAGATGGATTGGAAAGGCAGGGTTTCCTGAGACAAATAATGAGCTAAAGCAAATATAAAATACCAAACCAAGGATCACAAAATATTTTTCTGATTCTTTTGTATCCTACATACAGTCCTGTTGCTAACATAAATATTGTGTTAGATTTAAGAGTTAAACTTTTAAATTTAACCATCAGGATAATTTCATACCCCGGTAGGAATGCAGAACAGATTAATACGCATATGATTTTTAAACAAATTATTACATGCTCTTAATATTATTTTTGGCATCTATATGCACTTTTTCCTGGTGTCATCATATAATATTCAGTTATACATACAGATAGTTCTATGCTGTATGTACATGTATATGGGAAATTTTATCTACTCATGGGGAGATTTCAGGGAGTTATGGGAATGCATTTAATGGCCTTAACAGCAGGTACGGCTACTTTTGTTGGCTACACTGTCACATCTGTTGCTGCATACCTGGGCGGTTTATCCTTGCTGCAGCTCTAGGGTGGGAAATAAACTTTTCCTCCTTCTAGCTCTTTCACAACAGGCTAATCCATTGGGGCAATATTCCTCTCAAATTTAACATACATTTGAACAACAAAGCAGACAAACTGATGTCAAATGAACACTGAGACAAATACTGTGAACTTGCATGTGGTGGTTTCATACCAGTGCCATTTAAGTTCCACCATACCATTCTCTCACTTCCCTTCTTCAAAAGAACTGGGGTAGAAAATAGAAACATATGGCCAAGTATCAACTCGTAGAATCAGGTAATTTCTGAATCTAGAACCTATGATAGAATCATTGATTATCCCAAGCTGGAAGAGACCCACAAGGATCATTCAGCCCAACTACTGACTCCACACAGAACCACCCAAAACATACAAACCAGATGCCTGAGTACGTTGTTGAAATGCTTCTTGAACTCTGGCAGGCTCAGTACCATGACGACCTCCCTGGGAAGCCTGTTCCAGTGCCTGACCACCCTCTGAGTGAAGAACCTGTGCTGGCTTCACACCGATGGGCAGCTGAACTCCATGATGGGCAGCCGAACTCCATCACAATGCTTCCCCAAAAGAAGTAGGGGGAGGAAATACGATTAAAAAGGGCTCAACGGTTGAGATGAGGACAGGGAGATCACTCCCCAGTTACTGTCATGGGTAAAACAAATTAAGTTTAGGGAGATTAATGTAATTTATTACTATCTAACAAGCTAGAACAGTGAGAAACTAAAAGTGAACTACAACACCTCCTCTCCTCCCCCTCCGCCCCCCCCCCCCCTCTACCTTCTTCTACATCCTCCCCGAGTGGTGCAGGGAAATGGGGAATGGGGGCTGCTGTCTGTCCCCAGTGCTTTGTTTCCTCTGCTCCTTGCCCCTCTTCCAGCAAGGGGTCCCTCCCACGGGATGCCGTCCTTCCCGAACTGAGCCTGCGGGGGCTGCCCACAGGCAGCAGCTCTTCAAGCACTGCTCCCACACGGCTCCGTGCCACGGGGTCCATCCCCCAGGAGCAAACTGCTCCAGCACGGGTCCCCCATGGGCGGCAGCTCCCCCCAGACCCCTGCTCCTGCGTGGGCTCCTCTCCATGGGCTGCAGCTCCGGCCCGGGGCCTGCTCCTGCGGGGGCTCTCCATGGGCCGCAGCCTCCTCCAGGCCACATCCACCTGCTCCACCGGGGGCTCCTCCACGGGCTGCAGCGTGGAGATCTGCTCCGTGTGGGACCCATGGGCTGCAGGGGGACAGCCTGCTCCACCAGGGGCCTCTCCACAGCCCGCAGGGGAACTGCTGCTGCCTGCCTGGAGCACCTCCTGCCCTCCTGCTGCACTGACCTTGGGCCCTGAAGGGCTGCTTCTTTCACATTTTCTCTTGCGCGTCTCCCAGCTGCTGTTGCACATCAGGTTTTCCTTTAAATCTGCTCTCCCAGAGGCCCACCTACTATCGCTCTCTGGCTCAGCTCTGGCCATCAGTGGGTCCCTTTTGGAGCCAGCTGGAGCTGGCTCTGATCTAACACTGGGCAGCTGCTGGGCTCTGCTCACAGAGGACACCCCTGCAGCACGCACACTACTAAAACCTTGCCACATAGGCCCAATACAAATGGAAAGTGGCAAAAGTTCTACTAAATTTTATGGGAATTTATGACATTTTACTGGAGCCAGCATTTTACCCTATACTCTAAAATGAAATCCCAATCAAATTATCCTAGAAATGTTAGCTGGTGATTACATTACTGTATTCATTAATGTCTCTATTAATCTTTCTTTCATAAGATAGGAATCAAATAATTAAATATTACACATTTGTGTTTTAGTGAAACAAAAGTAAAAGGTAAACTCATGAACATAAAAATAAAGATATTTTCAAGCTTAAAGAACCATGTGATCTGTATATCATTGCATGAACAGAAAAGATAAGGGGCCATATCAAAGATCTGTAATTGGATTAGAAAATGATATAATCATATGGCTTCTTTATTCTTTAGATTAAGCCATTGTCTGTCAGAAAAGAAAAGAGCGGTGATGAAAAGGAGAATAACGAGAAAGAAACCTTTCTACTTTCCTTGAAACAAAATAAAAGAAAAAAAGGAATATTCTGACTGGAAGGCGTGACAACTTGATACCAGCATGAGGCACTCAGAACTCTCTCTCAAGCTAAGTTTTGCATTCACTGTTTATCATAATTTGATTTAACAATGACAAACTTTTATTGTTAAACTCCAGCCTCACTGGCTGCAGTTGTACCACTCTAGTTACATTGGCTGGCATTACTGCACTTTAAATTCTGCAACTTTCTTCCAAACCCTGAGGATAAAAAATAACCACAGCTGAACTGTCATTGTGTATGTGATTAGTGATTGTGGGCATCTAGGAAAGCATCCTAAAAGCAAATTGTCTAAAGAGATGGATTCTCCAGTAATATTTTTCTTTTCTTACCTCATGTACCTCATATCCTTAGGGATATTGTTTAGTGGAAGATTTGTTAGCATTAGGTCAGAGGTTGGACTTGGTGATCTTGGAGGTCTCTTCCAACCTAGACTATTCTGTGATTCTGTACCTTAAATGCACCACTGGATAATCTAAGGGGCATGTGAGGATCTAAATGTAGAGCTAAACTGAGACCTAGAGTATAGCATTCAGTAGACCACCATAGATGATACCACTCTCCCCAACAACAGCAGAGGTTTGTAGGGTCTATCTTGCCTGCAAAACCTGTTTGGGATTGATCATAAAGTTTTGAAGATGTGAGATCAGAGATTGGAAGAGAGGCTGTGCTATGCTTAAAGGTGGTTCTGACTATAGTGTTAGACTACAGAGGTATGAGGACTGGAGATCTTGAAACCGTGTGTAAGCTGAAAAATGTGTGGGGGACAAGAGCTTCTTATGAAGTAGGATGAAAGTAGGTGGGAGATGAGGGGATGAAGGAGCCACAGGTTTGTAATTGTATTTTAGAGAGCTAAATGGAGTATGGCTAGAAGATGTGGCACCCTGCCACATGATTTTGGAAGGTAGCTCCCAGAAGCAAAACATTTGCCCTTTATCCCAGCTCTGTTAGTGCACAGCACAAGTAACAGAAGAACAAATGCAAGCAGCACTGTTCTTGCCAAAGCACGTTCTATGGAGAGCACATCCTCCTGCAGTGAAAGTGGACCCTCCTGGCAAGGTAGGAGATCTGGCAATCATTCCGCATTAATGAGGAGCTGTTAACCAAATACATAAATAAGATGAAAACCACAAGAACAAAACCTCACTGTTTCCATACGACTCTTGGCTTCATTCCTTTAGTGGTTGTGCTGCCGAAACTTCTGCACATTGGATGAAGTCTGTTAACTATGAGTTAGATATGAGTGTGACCACATTTATTGTTCATTTTGACACATACAATGATACCTTTTCCTCCCCCGCTCCCCAACCCCCCAAAAGAAAAAAGCCCTGAAAGGATGTCTGAGAAAGTCGTTGCAAATTTCACTCAGTAAGCTCCATATTGCCCCTGTGGGAAAAGATAGAAACTCAGCAGTAACGGAACATGGTAAAAGAAGAAAAAATACCCCCACATACAAACAAAGACTGGAAAACACACGGGCAAGTTTCTATCCTATTACAGAAGCATAAATGTAATCCTTCCAGCAAAGGGATGTTAACTACCAAAGAGGGGCAGGAGCTCTCCAGAAACTCACAGTCTGTCATGAAGTATGTTCATAATAAGAGAAATAAGCCGACTTGTGCATTTACTTGGGTATGACATCACTGACAGCCAATTAGAAAGTTCCACTTATGTCATTTCATAATAAAGAAAAGACTATTCAGCACTCACTGCATCAAAGAATGCATGTCACAGAGATTTGCACAGAAATGGGTTGATTAATTTTTAATGAATTATACCAGGAAAAGTTTCCTTGTATAAACTGCTGTGAGAATACCAGTAATAACCTATGCCTGAATAAAGGGTATCTGCATGTGTAGGTTCTACAACTACAGAGACACTGAGCAAAACTGAACTAAAAATGGTGCTACTCACCCTAATCCATCCAGTTCATAACAGCAGTAAAAACAGTGTGGGGTGCACAGTAGCACAAGTTTTAAAGACCATTTTATTCACTGGAAGTGTGTCCGGTAACTAGTAAAATACTTTCCAACCGTCTTTGTATTTCAGTTTGAGAGTGGTTGTCACTATTGAAAATAGGCCTTTGCTGAACATTGCCTGGGCTCAGTACAGCTTTGAAATACTGTAATGCACCCTATGTGTCTTAGGACTGTGTGACTGAATAGTTGTGACTGAATAGTCTTTTTTTTTTTAAAATAAAATAAAATAAAATTATATCTTTATATATAATTTATTTATTTTTATTCATGGAAAGCTATGAATCTGTCATTCAGCTGATCCACAGGCTACTTCTTCTGGTCAAAAAATGTGCATCAATATGGCATTGTTTGTATTTCAGGATGTGTAAAGAAAAAAAAAAGGCATTTCAATACTGATGTTAAGACAAACATTAACTTTACATGACTGGTGCAAAAGCCAGCTAGCTGACCCACTGTGGAGTAAGGCACAGAGAACTTGCAACAGAAAAATACATACAAATAAGAATTTCTTAAAATCATCACAAATGCACCTCTTTGAAAAATGAGTAAATTCAGAGGTTATTGGGTACATTTTCAGTATATTCAATTGCTTGCCAGAATTTGTGAGCACCCAGATTTCAACACAGAATAAAGATCTTATGAATTATAAATCAACTCATGCTTCAAGCTGATTTAATAGAAGGCAAGCAGTATTGAATTCACAGTTTAAACTTAAAGTAGCCAAGATGGAACCAAATTAAACCTTTTTATCTATTCCCATGGAAATTTTGTTTGGATTATTTTAAACCTATTTGTGACCTTGGTTTCTGAAAAATCAGAAGGCTATCAAGAAGCCTCCTTAGCCCATGATATACAAAGACTATCTAATGCTATCCTGCTTTACTACTAGTGATTTAGAATTAGATCTAGATTGTTTAATTCAAGGAAACTGCTAACAGCAGTTCTCTGATGTTGAAATGATCTGGATAAAATCAGGTTCCCTATAGCTCCTTTACATGGGACTCCACATCAAATAAATCAAGTTTCTAAAATAGTCAGTGAACTGATTTTAAAATAGTCTTGTGTTTTAATATTTACAGCAAGTGCCTGAAAAGCATTTTCTCTTTTAGTTCCTTGTCATATATGTTCAGGATTCATTATGTTACTCAGAGGCAACCAGGTGAATTTCGTATGAACGTTGTTTTTACTGATCAAGGAATGCCAACGAATAGTGCATTTTTATTTTAATTGATCTGACTGGAGTGAGCTGCCACTCTTCTTTGCATATGAACATATCTCTGTATGGAGATTTTGGTTAAATTTTGTGCTTCAAATAATTTAGGATTAAAGGAAGAAATGTGGGTTCAAATACAAGAAGAGGTTTTTCACGAAGGCATTTTTCCTGATATCTAACACTGCCATAAATCAGAGAGAGGATACGTTAGAGTGGCAACTGTAGAAAACAGAAGAAAAAAGTCTCATTAAAATTAATGCATAGTAGGCTATAGAGTAAATTAAAAGCCAACAGGATCTCAATGCATTGCAATTGGCATTCCTAATTTAACAGTTTCTGCTACCACAAGCAAAAAAAAAAAAATCTGCAGTGAGAAATTTGCCTTTTTATTTTACTACTATTTTTCACTTACAGTTTGCTATAGTTTTAAAACAGACAGGCAAAGAAAGAAAGATTTATTTGACCTACCTGTAAGCCTTGAAATATGTATTTAGCACAGCTGTTCTTTTGTGTTTAAACTCATCACAAAAATGCAGCTTTAATGTAACCCACCATTGATCTGCAGTAAGTGGAAACAAAATCTCTCCTTAATTAGTATCATCCAATCACTTTTTTACATTTCTACAGAACACACACTGTGAACTGTTTAATGGACTATTATTTAGAAGAGTGGCAAAGAGCTTGCAAAAAAAAAAAAAAAAAAAAAAAAAGACTGAAAATAAAAACTAGCAGTGTCAATGAAAAATGTGTTGCAAAATAATGGAAAAAAAGATGTTTCGTTAAGATGGGCTTCACTGGCATTTTACTGTATAGATGAACACTGCTCCAATTACTGCCAACAATGGGGAAAGAGATAGAGAGATATAGATTCATTACTTTCAACACCCTTAACTGTCTACCACTGAATTCGCTTATCTGTTCCTTTTTCTACAGGACCTGCATGGAGGGGGGAAGGAATAAACAAAGAACTGAGTAGAGTGAATGTGTCACAAATTACCACAAACACACTGTGACTCAATGCACTTTTCATTTCTCTCCTCATTAACTGTGTCTTGCTCAAAATGAGAGACTGGGTCTAAACATAATCAAGTCCCACAGATAACAATTGACTTGACTGCTGGGGCAGTCATCACCTTCTAGCTACTGGGAAATAAATTTAGAAATAAAATGAGTTAAAATAAAATTCACTCTGCTCTCTTTTCTGTGCTCAGATAATTTGAAGGCCATCAAGGCCTGCAGAAACAATCCATCTCTCTGTGAAAAGGAAAGCAGCCTGTGCCACTACCAATAAGGCATGTCTTTAGTGTTATCAAGAGTAAGTATAATTACACAGTGGAAAGGCCATCAAAGTGTCTTGGACGCTAGTATTTTTTTTCCTGAGGTCTTCATCAATAGTGCTGTTGGAATGAAAAGAATAAGCAGGGGGAAAAAGAGAAAAAAATAATATCCTCCAGATTGGTGTGACTGACCTGCAATCTAGTAGAGCACATTATAATTTGAGAGCAGTAGGATGATTCAATAAAAATTTTGCTGTCTTCCACTTTAAATCAGGAAGGATTAATTTCAAGAATCTTTGTGGATACTCTTGTGGTCTTGGTTTTGTCAGTGCTGAAATTTCTCTTCGAAGAGGCTAAAGAACTTCCTGTTGAAGGGCATTTATACTTGCCAACACTCCCCTTACCTCTAATAGCAATGCATTTCTGATAGGCAGATTTTCTGGCTGGTAAAGAGGAGCTAGGGCCATTTGTTTCTGCTGAACAGGATTCTAGTCCTGCACTTTTTATTTGGACATAGCAGTAGAAAAGTTAATTGGTTTATTACATTTCTATCAGGGGCAGCCAGGCCATGATGTACATGTCTTAGTGGAATTCCATTCAGTAAATACATATCCAATATGTCTGACACTGTTTTCTGGGGCAGGAATTCAAAAGTATATGCCCAAGTCCTGCCCTGTGGTGCCTTACTCATATTAGCAAATGTTGTTCTGGGAAGGAACTATGCATGAACTATGTTCTGGGAGAAGTATGCATGAAAAAATTTGAGAAGATGTGGGTATACACTGGATATAGAGGTAATGCAAGCAGCATCTTGAAAATGTTTTTAGGAACAGAGAATCATCCCAAACCTACCTATAAACTTGCTTCAGGCAGTCTTCTGTTTAGAAAGAAAACATCTTAGTAACTGTGCTATAAACCCTGACAATAATCACTGAGTCTGATGATTAGAGCCAATCAGCTAATCATCAGTGTCCCCAGCAGCCTCATGGGTTTTGGAACTTTCCATTTCTGTGGCTACTAGACCTGGAAATCACAACATCCAAAATGGTGGTGACTGTTTGCTCTAGGGCAAAGTAGGTCATTAAAAAGCTTTAACCAGTCTGTGGACATTTAAATCAGCCTCAGTGGTTTGTTTCTACTGTTCACAACATGAATACATTTTCCAAACCTCAAAATTTAGTAGATTTATTACAAGAAACAAGATTGACTGGGCTATACTGCTTTGAAAAAAAGAACAACAACAACAACAACAAAAAACTAGTTCTTAAATAATAATTATAGATCTCCTGGAGTCCAAAAGAACTGAAGTAGACCAGACCCAGCAATGTGGCCAAACATAACAAATTGAGAGGAGTGAGGGAAAAGAAATATAACTGAGAGAATGCAAAAGTGAAATGTCCCTAATATATTCTCTTAAAACTTATTTAAGTTTTTATTGGCCAACTGGCAAAATAATTCCTTTTCTCAGGTTTTATTTGGACACCAGCATTGCTTGTAATTTGGGGTGGGGGTGGTGCAGAATGTGGGGTCTCTTTCCAGAAAGTTCTGTGATGCAAGTCCCATTTATGACAATGGGCTCTGAAGACTAAGGGTTCTAGCCTTCCTAGATCTAGCTAAACTAAGTGAGATAACAGGCCAAAATGAACCCCAAGTTCTATCCAGGAGGAATTTGGGGTGTGCAATACTGGGACTATAGTTGAACCTCTGTTTTTTTTTTTTTTTTTTTTTTTTTTTTTTTTT